>NW_026889806.1:3580000-3925000 GCF_033153115.1 Saccostrea echinata | reverse complement strand
TTACTTAAGTAGTAGAAATGGGATAACTTTTAAATCCTTTTTATTTAAGAGTCCCAATTTATCAAATACCCTATTTGATCATACATCGATTTTTTTCAGTTTGAAATGATGTTCCAGCGCAAATATACACATTTACTGCTACTTGATTTTTAATAAAGTTGATAGGCCTAAATAGTAAGAAATTAGAAACAGCCACTCATCTGCATTTCATTAGAAACTTCACACTTTTTAAAATGATTAGTCAGATATTTATGAAGGTACTTGGAATGCAAATTAAGTCAATTCAACACTCAGAATTGTACTTTTTAAAGGCATATTAATGGTTGCAGCGCACATATATTTGTGGGTTTTTTTTAGTTTATCACTGGACATGCGGGAAATAATAGACACATCTGTGTGATACATTTCTTCTATATTAAGGAGGCCGACTGGGGTTTTAATTGCACAATACTTCGCGCAGCATAGTAAAAATAAAGAGTACTTACTCTTTAAAAGCAACTATTATTACATAATTCATAAAAATTAACAAGTTTAGGAAATCTCAGGTTAAAAAATCTAATGACATTTTTAAATAACTGATTTTTTAAACGCTTTTTCAAATGATGGGTAGATAGACCTCGTAATAGTGTGTTTTTGACGTTATGAATAACCGAAGTTCTTTAAGCGGGGTCATTAATTATGTCATAAAATAAAAAGTATAAAATAGATGCTCTTGAAATTTTAAACAACTGGAAACCAGACGGTAGAATTTTGTGTTTCTTACATAAATGTACAATATAGTATTACCCATCAAATAATATAATTTGAGCAAAATGTCCATAGTAGCAATTGTATAATTTGTTCCGAAGTGCGAAAAAATGGTGTTTTCCTATATATGTACCTATATTTTGAGATGGTCCCCAAAAAATAACCAGTTGGTAGATTTTCACTAAACTTGGCGTGCACACTGGAGTCAATGTAAGGTACATATGGTATAAAATTAGAGAGTTTCTCTATAGTAGTTTTCACACAATAAAACCCCAGTCGGCTCCCTTAAACAGTTCCCTCCAGCGACTTTTTGCAATAAAACATATAGACATATAATCTAACATATTGATAAATTTATGTAAAATCCAGCATACATGAAAAATTATAATATCTAATGCCATCAAATAATTTCATTAAATTGTCTATAATCCAGAAATTGACATAACAAAGAAATAGGAAATAGAATTAGAATTTTATATTTGAAAAAAAAAAATTATATAAACATATATCTTAAATGTGCTTGGACACAGATTTAAAGTTAATATATTCTCCAATTTTCTGTATAATTTCATGACTTATATGTTGCTATAGCATTTCATACTAAAATATAATAAAAATCTTATTACATCTCGAAGTTATTGAAACTTCGAATTTCTGGACGCGTTTGATTGACACATCCTTGCACTTTCATAAATTTTAATTTTATTCTAAATACTTAAGAAAAGTGGCAATTTTGTTGTGTATTAATGAAAAATATTAAAACTATGATCCAGAAAATGCAGAGTAGAAATGTTGGAAAGCAAAACCCACTCACAGTATTGTCAGTCCGTGCTCAGTGGTGTGTGCAGACTTTAACAATTGAACACACCCGGTGAACCGTAAACATTAACAACAACAGAGCTCGTGCCCTGTTTACAAAAACAGTTTACGTTTCACGGGTGTATTCAATTTGTTAAACTCTGAACACAACACTGAGCACGGGCTGACGATATTAGTGAGGGGGTTTGCTTTCGCACATTTCTACTCTGAATTTTCTGGATTATAGATGTAATGTTTTTCATTAATACACAACAAAATCGCTTCTTTTCTTAAATATTAAGGATAAAGATAAAATTTGTGAAAGTGCAAGGATGTGTTAATCAAACGCGTCCAGGAATTCGTAGTTCCAATAATTTCCAGATAAAATAAGTTTTTAATTATATTTTCGTGTAATGCTATTGCAATATATAAGTCGTGATATTATACAGAAAATTTGAGAAAATATTAACTTCAAATCTGTGTCGAAGCACCTTTAATTATTTTTCAAATAACTATATTAACTAATTATTGAATATTATACCATATCATTTAGACTACAAAATACAAATATTCAGTAACTTTGTGATTATCACATTATTCACTTTTAAAAGTTGTTTGATTTCTATTAATTTTTTTGTCTATAAATATTGATGTAAATCTTTTACGGTACCAATTTTGATGTACCAGATAATTCGACAAATTATGTCTCTTCATAAATTCATAAATTTATATTGTTTTCTTTATGTCTCAGATATTTACGATAATCAATTTTATGTGTTTCATTCCTTAGTATACAGGTGGTTAAAAAGGACCATATCCTTATTACCCGCGTTATTTTTTCTGACGTGAAAGTCAACTTCCTGGTTTTATATATGTGAAAATAAGATAAACAGATCGATATAAAATGGAAATGAATATTTTAAAATTATATTTGCAACTTCCCTTAGAAGTTAACTAAAGTAAAACCTTAATATTGAGGAAAAATTGGCAAACTCATGGCTGTGTCTCATTTTCACAAATATTCTGTTGTAACCAAACTTTTTAACACAGATTTATGCGAATAACAATGAATTATTATTAAATCGACTGGAGGTGGAAGTGGTAAAATAGTTAATGAAAACCCTAATGTATCATACATATCATAAATAAAACATATAACATGCAATGATTCTAGAGGCTCATTTTTTGTAAATTTTCCAAAGTTATTGACATGTGGTGTGTTCATTACATGTAGTCTTGTTCAGTTATTTTATAAATTAAGAGTACATCAAGTTGCTTATGTTACATCTTCTAAGTAAGCCTGTGAAATCCCTCCTTAATTTCAGTAAAAAGAAATTGCTTTCAGTGTTTTTGTACATTGTTTTAATTAGATTAATTAGTACTGTACTTACCTCTGCTCTGACATTTATAAACGCTTAGTATTATCACAAGGACAAAGTAACTCAATTTTTCAATCGACATTGTGGTAGCGATCATGGATATCGACTTTTATTATCTTATTTAATCATATCTGCACGTCATGAACCAAAATGGAACGTAGGAAGGTCGTCCTGGATTATTATTACTTAGAGAGTGAAGGTCATCTCAATAATACAAGAGAAAAGTGAAGGATCAAAACAAAAATTTAAAAGTCTTACAATTTAATTAGAGGTTAACCTGAAGATTTTGAAGTCGTTTCCTATTAGAACTTTCATTTAAAAAACAATTCTGTTTCGACTGGAAAAATCACAGGTTTTGTTCCTCTGAAACTTCGGTATTGTTGATACTAAAAGAACAGTTCATACATTATCACAGGTATTATAATATTATTTTTCGAAGCTTATGATGCATTGTATTTACTACAATCTGTACAATAATGCACAAAATGAAAACATGATGTACACAATTTGTTAATTTTTGCTGCCTTTGCAATGGAGTTAAATCAGATAATTGACCATTTATTAAAGCAACACATTTTACTCTGAATTGTCTCAAACTTTTTGCCTAATATTTGTTAACTGTTCCTGAATGTTAAACAGCTGTATTTATATGTATGTAGTTATAGCACATACTTTGTTGAGTTATAATTGAAGCATTACCTATTAATTGTTCCCTAGCAGTGTTAATCGAGGAGTGCATATATATTCAAGAACTCTTTTAATTGTATGTTAATATACTCTAAATGAACTATTGAGATAACCAAAAGTATTCAATCTCAAAGTCCATTTTAACAATACAAATCGAGAGCAGAGCAAACACTGACCTCCAAAAACATCAATGTTGGGATCAGGTGCCATAAAGGAGTGAGCATCCTCTGCTGACCGGTCAAACCCACCGTGTGCTCCTTGTCATGATTGGGAAAACGGGAAAACCCGTAGACAATTCAGTGTGTAGATAATGGCCGAGCAATTAGTGTGAAAAACGTCATTCAGCATTTGACTTAATGATAGATTGTATTTGCTGACAATGTGATTGTATCGACCATAAAACTTGCGAAATGAGAACTCCAAAAGAGACTGTTGATATCCTTGTTTCATGAATGTTTTTGTCAATAGCTTGCCTCCATTTTAGAAATTGTTCATACGTAGAGCATGCTCTTGCGTATCGAATCAACTAGGAGACAAAAACCCAATATGCAGGTGATAAGGGTATATTGCTACATAAGTTACGGAAGTTGACGATTAAAAAATTGAAGTCATTACGTTTATCATAAAGCTGTGTTGTTAGCTTACCAAAAATAATCATAGCATGTAAATACAAGACTGTACAAGAATATAAGAACATCTACATTTTTTTCTGATGCAGACCAGTTTTCTGACAATTCAGTCTTCTTTCATAACATAGTGAACTTACTTTTAAGAATTAATAATTAGAAAATAATTTTACTGAAAGAATTTGAAATTTTCATTTCAAAGTTTTTTTTCCTAATTCTTTTGATCACTTTACCGGTTATTTTTCTTACCATTACCTGACTAGTATTTTTACAGAATACAACAACTTTTTAAAATAATTTTAGGACTCTCAGTTCTTTGGTTGAATGTCTCAAAATGAAAACAAAAAGATCATTAAATTTTTTTTTAAAAAAATTATATCATTTTATTACATAAAATCAACCGGGTCATTACTACTTTCCCAAATTCGAGAGCAACGTATTCGGACAGCTGTGCATGATGAAATAATCGAGGGAAAAGTATATGAAAAAGGAAATAGGAGAGTATATTTTCAAAATAAATCTGAAGTGTTTCTGCACAACTGATTTTTTCTAAAAGTTGCGAATTAAAATTCAAGAATTCAAACCACAATTTTAAAGGAATGACAAAACTGTAATTTATGTCATTTACATCGTCTTTGTAATATAAACATTTATTTCATTTATCTGCATAAACAGAAACTGTTCAGAGCAGGAAAACTACAAATAGTTAACTAATACATAAGCATCAATATTATGTTTAATGTTGATGAAGTTATTGTTTCCCAAGCTAGTGAGAAAAATGAAACGGAAATGAGCTTTTCTGTCATTGTTCAAAATGAATTAAATACTCTATAAGAATTAGAACAAATATAACCGATACTGATTGAGTAATGAAATTCCGATGGAGAATATTTCCCGTCCAGACAAATATTTCAGATCATAGATATTTGTTATTCAGACTTCCGGTTAGATTGTTATCTAGCATATAATGTACTATAAACAAATCAATTTAAAACAATTAAATACAAAAAAATTCATACTAAATGAACAATAATGAAACCTTTCATTCACTTCAATATAATGATTACAACATAAACAATATTATAGATAAGTATCTGTATTTGTATTAAAATTAAATTATTTATGTTAAAAGCAAACAAAATCGACAGAATACTGAACAGGTCTTCAAGAAACAATAAACATTTCATTTAATTAGCATACTACAGTATAGACGTGACATAATGTTCAATCGTCAACGTATTAATTTTATGTTATCAGTCTTCTTTAGTTTTTTTTTTATTTACAGAAGTGATCCATCAGAAAGTTGTAAACATTTAACATCCAAATTTTATTGTTATATTCTCACACTACTATACAGATTTCATCATTGTCATTAACTTTAACTAGACTCCATGATTATAAACTGAGAACAGACTTCAAAAGTCAAAATTTCAAATCAATATATTTTTTTAAATAATTAGGATAATGAACAAAATTTTCAACTTGAGTATGAACTTGTGAATTACACAAACATGCAAATTTTCATGCACATTAGTTCACTTATATGTCTCTGTTTTAACTGTAGATATTCAAAATCAAAATTTTGACTTAAGTCTGTTCTCAGTTTATGGTCTCGAGACTAGACTTGATTCTTTTTATCTTATTCTGACAAATATCTGTATTCAAGCGAATTTTCAATCTTTATTTGTAAATAGTATTCATGTATTTCAAAAACCAGAGACATTTTCATCAAACTTGATAATTAACTAAAAGAGGGTTTTCAAGACAATAAACATTTAAAGTATTAATGTTAGGGTTGAAAATTTTAGCAGACGATCAGAGCCTTATTTAAATAAATGTTGCCTAGCAGCAAAAAACCATTTAAATCCCCAAGACTAAAGCTATTAACAAAAGTGTATGAACTTTTAATTTTTTGAAGATCATGTTATAAAGAACAGGAAATTACTTGGGGAAACTAGTAAAAGTGCATGTATAAAGATTATGACTATTCATTCTTAACACAAGATGTCCTCTAGACAATTCTTGATGGCTGTTCTCGGTTCATGGCGGGGTAGATATCTGTATATGGAGGGGGAATCCCAGGAGGATAGTATGATTGTGGTATCTCCTCATTTTTCACAATTGATGCCCTGTCCTAAAAATTTAAGAATGCCTAAAATTATGAAAACTTTTAAATCGGAAAATATTTTTTTGAAAAAAAAAAGCTCATCGTTTTTTAAAGCATGCTTGAATATTATCAAAGGAAAAAAAACAAATTATGGTGGATTTTTAATATAAATTTTGTTAAAAAATAATTATTTCATCAAAAGTTTAGATTGAGCACTCACATTATCTTTAATCTGTCTTGTATTTGATACACGGCGAATCTGGCCACTTCCTGGGATTGACTGAATATATATTTTTCGCTGGTGTTCTCTTCTGTTAGAGCGAATTGCACAGATGCACATCCAAAGCAAAATCTTGAAAATGAGGACTGCAATTCCAATTCCACTGCAGAACAGAATTCATTGGTCTTATTATATTGAAAGCACTGTCCAACTTACTACCAAGATATTTATTAAGAATGGTAAAAAAGAAAATGAATTCTTTTAAAGTCACGGAATATCAACATAAGTTTACTTACTAAATGTAGCTCTCCATTCCAGTATTCTTATCCTCCTCAACAAAATTTTACCTTGTTGGCTTAATTGTAATGTAAACGAAAACTCTAAAACGAAATAGGAGGGGGGTAAATTCAAATGACTTTTTGTAATTGCAATTTAGAAAATATCAATGTTATCTATAGAATGTTTTATCGTTATACTTACATTGCAGGATATGTCCTTCTCTCTAAAACAGTATAGCCACAATGAATAAAACCAGGAAGTGTTGCATGCATGAATGACCTTTAATGCTGATGATCTCCATTTCAAGCTTAACACTGGTTTTCCCTAGTTGTTTTTTTTAATGAAATGTGATGCCATGACCCAGTATTTAAAATATTGAATTATTTTTTTTAAAAAAGTCAACTAAAACTAGTGTTATATGAGTCGAAACCCTGGCTCAAAAATTGAGCATTGCCTTATTTTCACGAAATATTTTCTTTTTTTATTTTTGTTAAGCAGAAAATACTTAACATTCTGGATAAATAGAAAGAGGACAAACAGGAAGAAAACTAGCTACGATTGATACGATCTCCCTTCTTTTACTATTTCAGTAACAATTATTTGGAAGAAATGGATGTCGTTTGCTTGTATGTGCATTTTTTCAATTAAGCTCACACTATCAAATAAATACAATCGTACAAGAACATATGAGCTGAAAAAAATTACTTTTAGTGTACACATTTTGTTGATGAAAATCTCAAAAAGAATTGCATGAGGTATTTAACAAAACACAAATATTCTATCTCATGTTATAAATCAAATTCTTCGATAGTTCCTACTTGTGTGGGGTAAATAAAATTTGTTATAACTTTCTTCACTTTGAATAATATATCCGCCAAAAAGCCTTAGCATTAAAAGCGTAATGGCCAAAACAGAGATTTTGAACCTTTTCGCTATACTCAAGGGGAGGATATCATAACAAATTTTAAATGGATCGTTTGAGGAAAATGTATCTATCAGTTGTTAAAATTTCGAAGCTTTGTCTTTATTCTGTCTAATTTCATAGATCCTCATAGGTAGAGGGGTTCTATAAAAGCATTTTTCAGTTTTCCATACCCTTTAAACTTTAGTTGGTAACGTTCCACTAAATAATCTTTAAAAAAAAGAAACTTCAAAAGAGGGTAAGAAAAGAATAGGATAGATAGTTTAAAAGCAAGAAAAGGAGATACTAGGACCGATCTTGATACTCATTTTATAGCACCTTAAACATACCTTTTTTTATTATTGATTTAGTGGTTTACAATTTATTGCTGATTTTTTCCTTACGACCCATTCACATGATTATTCGTCAAAATTAAATTCACGGCCGACGAAAGGATATCAGATAGTTAAAAAAAACTTAGGTAAAGGCGTTTGAAATTTGGAAATGTTTACAGGAAACAAAATGCATGTAGTTTCAATATGAGTGATTCATCGATTACCCAGTGGTAATATTTCATATTGCTGTAATATCTGCAAATGTTAGGAGGGTTGAAAGTTTATTCTAATTCAAACTTTAGAGTCTTAAGCGATGCCAATTGTGTTGGGTTTTTAAAATATTTTCAAATAAGAAAACTATGAATCGGCAAGTTATCTTGAAAATAAACATCGAAAAGTCATATTTGCTAAGATCAAGCAAAGAAGTCCTTGTTACACTAATACACTCAATTTTGAATAAAATCGAATCTAATCTACTGATAAAATTTTAATCGATAAGACCTTTATTTAGGAAAAATTTCTAGAAAAAGGCAGATAAAAAGAAAATAGTGAAATCACAAATTTTCGTGGGGTTTAATTTTCGTGGATTTCGTGGTATGAAGAGACACACGAATTCATGTCCCACACGAAATAAAATGTAAAAATTTGTGACAACTAAACATTTCTTCAAAGACGAAATTAAATCCTTACGAACCATTAGTTTTTCTCAAATCACGAATTTTGATACCATGAGAATATGTGATTTTACAGTAATGAAACATAATAGAAAAAAGTAGGTACACAAAACTTTTACATACCCATTTTATGTTACTGAATATGTGAATGATATTGTTGTTTTAAACATTAATGGGGCTTAGACACAGATTTGATGTTTATATTTTCTCAAATTTTCTGTATAATATCACGAGTTATATGTTGCTATAGCATTTCACACGGATATATAATAAATAAAACTTATTTTATCAGGAAATTGTTGAAATTACAAATTTGAACACCCCGTGAAACGTAGACATTAACAATAACAAAGCTCGTGTCCTATTTACGAAAACAGTTTACGTTTCACGGGTGTGTTCAATTTAATTATCAAACTCAGCACGGACTGACAATACTGGTGAGTTGGTTTTTCTTTCTCACATTTCTACTCTGAATTTTCTGGATTATAGTTTTTAACATTTTTCATTAATACTAAACGAAATTTCTATTTTTATTCAGTATTGAAGATAAAGTCTACTTTGTGAAAGTGTAAGGATGTGTCAATCAAACGCGTCCCGAAATTCGTAGTCTCAATAATTTCTAGATAAGATAAGATTTATTTCCGTGTGAAATGTTATAGCAACATATGTCATGATATGTATAATATACAGAAAATATTAACTTCAAATCTGTGTCTAAGCCCATTTAAATAGCTTTTTTTAATTCATAAGTATTTTAACTGAAAGGAGTTGAATAAAAGAGAGCCATGACGATTTGTTTGAATACCATGAATTTACTATAGCACAGTAAGTTACTCTTTTTTTCATTCTTTTACAAATTATCTTATAGTTATTAGTACTTATTTAGAAGGATTCCATACTTGCTAACCATTTAAAAACTGTAACTCAGCGGTTTTCTTTGATTGTAACTCATGGATTTACTCTTTTTTCCTTTTCTTAATTTCTAAATGTCCTATTTCAAGTGTGAATAAATTAATTTGATTCATACTGTATCTATTATCTTTAAATATTTGAAGACAGATATTTCTATTTGACATGATAATTTTTATCTTATTCTGACACATACCAATATTTTTATATATTTTATATATCGTAATTTAGTTCCATGAGATTAAAATTATTGATCATTTTCGAAAACCAGATAAATGGATTGAAAAATACTGGGTTTAAGTATGTTAAACAAAACAAAAAGATATTCTGGTTAACGCTTGTAAAATAGCTTTTAAGTTATAGGGGACTTAAAACTCAACCTTATTAACGAAATTTGTGACATTCACTCTAGGTGGATAGAGTAGGACTATAATTACGGTAAAAAGTTTGATCATAGAATTGTGTAAGAAAAAAAATCTTAACATACTATACATTCCTCACAATAAATTAAAAACTACATGTAGGCTTTTTGATATCATAAACAACTGCTTTTTTTTTTAAAAAAAAAATGAAACTCAAAAAAATGTTTTGTCATTTGTCAGTAAAAAAAAACCAATTTGTTAAAAATCACTGATTCTTCATTCAAGCTCTGTGAAGTTGATATTAAAAGAATGTTGAAGTTCTTCATTGACAACATCTCTGGTGTCAATTCATATTAAACAGAATTTATTCAAAAACTTCTATATGCGAAGAAGGATACACTTGCTGGTGCTTTAACTCCACATTCAGACATGCTTACACTTTACGTTCAGAATCTAATTTTGACCTTCGCCTTCCAAAACACAGAACTAATTTGTTTAAAAATTCCCTCCAGTATTCTGGTGTTCATATTTGGAACAGTTTGCATTTAGATTTAAGATGTGCACCAACTCTGTCAGCCTTTAAACGAAATGTAGAAAAATATATCTTCAACAATAGAATTTCGTTACTCTGATTTATATCTTTTGTATATGTATATTATGTCAAATCTTACAAATTTATATTAATTTATTTGTCATCATCATAATATTATTATTATTATTATTATTATTGTCATCTCCCTCGGGAGATGACACATTAAGTTCGTTTTCCGGAAGTGAAGTCCTAGTGTAAGCTGCCATTGCATCGATAAGCTGGTGGTCTGGCAAATGACCTGACGATGACACGATTTCTAAATATAGAGATGTAAACAAAATTGAGCGTTCTGCCTTATTATTACAAAATGGTCCATCTTAAAGTAAAACTACACAGGGTTCATTAGGATAATAGAGGTTAGACTGCTGGGGTGGTGGTCTTCAAAATACACATAAACATTGTATCTAGGTTATTGCGTAAAAAGTTTTCCTATTTCCCTTGGACCATCAAAGAATGGAATGATAGTCTCGGCGAATACACCTGACACCTTTAGGTCTCAGGTGATCATCTTCTAACCATAAGTAAGAAATATTATTAATATTAACCTTTCAAAGTTTTAATTTTTGGTCATATCATGCGCACCAAATTTGCCATAATAATCAGCTTGTTGATTGTGGGCAATACTTGGCAGAAGCAGAAACGATGGTCAGCGCGCGGGGATCAAAATACACAAAACGTGGCATATTGAATGTATAAGCCAAGGCGTGGATCCAAGATTTACTGACGAAAGAAAACAGTGAAAACATTCACGTTAAATGCGTATATGTAATGGCAAAAACTTAACTTTTATATGTACTTACTGCCGTATATGAAAAATAAAACAGATCTTATTCAAAAAAATAAATTTCGAAGAAAAGAAATTTTACCTAAAAGCACAATTTAAGCAGAAACATAAATTAATGTCTCTGATTTAAGTAGCTCAGTGCTGCAGGCATTGGAATAAAAATAGTAAAGAATCATTATGAGTATTTTCTCGGATGTCTTCACTATTCTTTTTTTCTTTAAAATTACTCCTGCGGAAAAGTTTTAGGAAAAAACAATTTTCTTGACCTGGCTCAGGTTTTTTAAGGATTAATAAATAAAGCAACTTATCAATTTAATTCTTTATGCAATTCTAATTTGCAGTTTTTTGTTAATGGAAAAAAGTTAAAAAAAAAAAAAAAAAATCACTCCTCGTATTCTTGAAATAAAGCCAAAATTATAAAATGTGTGTCTCGTGACACAGCGTATAAAATCGATGTTGGTAGATTGAGGTTCTTTTCAGTGTGCCAATACTTAATTTTAAATGGTAACTTTTCAATTTTATAACCTTTCTATGCATGCTATTTTCCCACAAGCGTATACGTGTACATGTACTTATATTATATAAACATAATATAGCGTTAACACATGAATCTGCATATTGGCAGCAGAAGGATATGATGCAGGAGTGTCTCAATGTTTTCCTTGATATTCCCAGTGGTTCGATAGCCAAGTCACTTCAGAGGATACGTTTAAAATAAGGAAAATCTTTGGAAATTATAATTGAGGTTCGGATTAATTTAAGTTAGCGCTTTAAAACTGCTTTGCTGTTGTAGTAGGCGACTACAAACTAAAGTCAAAAGAAACGCTAAGGTTTTATCCATCTTCATACGGAACAATTGTTTTATATCTAATTTTTACGAATATTACTCAGTGGTTAGATTTTTTTTTACAGACATTGTACAAAAAATATTCAAAATGAATAAAGCATATTTACAACAAGCAAAATAATATAGGCATGTAGCAACAGGAGGGTCGTCCCCCTTCCATGTTTTTCCCAAACATTAAAAATATTCATTCAAAGGCGCGTCCTTGCCCCATCTTCCATCTTTTGTTGCAGTATGGTACGTCAAATCATCCCATGGGAATGTACTATAATATAAAATATGTTTGTTGGAAAAGTTTTAATCCTCCCTTTCAAGAAATGAAAATGTGGAGTTTGGACAGCCCCTTTTTCCCCTTGTCAAAGATTGTTCAGATAAGTCGTCGATTTCCCCCCCCCCCTTTTTTTCAAAAGCGATACTACTGCATGTAATAGCTGAAAAAATAATGTAACATTCCACTGTTTATTCTGTGACATTCATGAAGCCAAAGAGATGACATTTATGGCTTTCTGGAAAGCCAAACTTGTTATTATTATTATTATCATCATTATTGTCATTATTATCATGTGACATTGTTTGTGTATTATATTTCAATTGCTACACTGTAGTTGTTAATCTTTGCTACTTTGATGTACATGTGTAATATTGTTGTAATTATAAGGCCCTAATCAGGCTACCTTTTCTAAATAAAATATTATTATTATTATATATCGACGACGTTTTATCTATTAACAATAATTACTTCCATTCTTATGTACGTAGACTCAGTATATCCTAATGAACTCGAAATTAAAGACACTTTAGAGTCTACTACATTTGTTTCATATTTGGATGTTTTACGAACCGGTCGACAGGGGATGCTTACTCCTCTATAGAACCTGATGCTGCCACCTGTGATGTTTCAGAGGTCCGTGTTTTCTCTGTTCCATATTTGTATTGTTTCAACAGACTTTAAGCTTGATTACTTATCTTTCTTCATATTTCTTTTAAAATACTAGTAGTCGACTTAATTCTGTTTTTTTTTAAATCAAAATTTAATATTACTTCAAAATATTTTTACAAAGAAAAGATAAATATTTAACTCATATTTCTTAAAATTCTGATTTTGAAAGCCAGTTCTTTGTAGAATGAAAAGTATAAACTTGAAAATGTAGAATCTTAATTAATCGCAAATTCTTACTTGAATTTCGGTAATCAATTAAAGATAAGTTCAATGGCCCTAAGTGCCGACTATAGATCTAAATTGGCAGCTTTCCACCGGCAAGTGAGGCACATGATTAAAAAATTTTCGAGAGGGACGTTAAACAACGAACAAACAAGTTTTAGTATTTGTATTTTATATTGGCGTATTTTTTAATTACTGATAGTTGTCAATGCCGTAACTTATTACGGAAATATATCGATAGAACGTTCCATAGTTAAAATTATATTGTCCTACGGACACCTCTGTGATCGGGAGGTCGTGAGCTTGCATCTAGTCGATAAACAAAATCGGTAGCAACTGTTCCTTCGCCATGCGCTCGGCACTTTGAAGTGAAAGTTGCGGGTCCTTCTGATGAGACCTTAAAAACTGAGGCCCCGTGTCACGACAGGCGTTGGCACAATAAAGATCCCTCACTGCTCAATGGCTCAAAGTGCCGAGTAAAGGTCAAAATTTGACGCCCTTCACCGGTATATGTTGACGTCTCTATATGAGTGAAAAATTCTCAAATGGGACGTAAAACAACATACAATTAATCAATCAATCCTACAGACCTGGTAGTGAGGGCTTGTCTCGATCGAGACACAGTTAGATTATTCAAACTAGGAAATAAGCAGTGATGTATGATGAATAGATCAGGGTTTGACTAACATCCCGCAATGTAGAATCAGTTGTCATTCAACTTTAAATAAATCATTTTTTAAAATTCTTTGCTATCTTTAATACAATCAGGAAAGCAGGTTTTGAATTTTTATTAAAAAGTTTAGATTATTGATTGAAACCTACATCTATAGTGTTATTTCTCACTGAAGAAAAGGTCTGGAGCCCAAATCAATTTTGTTTTTTAAAAATTTAATATGACAAAGATGAACTCTTCTGTCCATAAGCTTCTTGTTGAAAATGTGTTAAATATTCTATAAGAATTAGGGAAAATATAACCGATACTGATTGAGTAATGAAAGTTAGTTTTCTTGAAATTCCAATGGAGAATATTTCTCGTCCAGACAAATATTTTGGATCATAGAAATGTTATTCAGACTTCGGTTAGATTGTATTCTAGTATTATAATGTACTCTGAAAGAGATGTTATGTGTGAACAATATACATATTTTCTTCCCTGTGTGTAGATTTGTTCAAAATGCAGTTTTATCTACCCGGTTTCTTTTCTTGCTATATTTTATAAGAACAGGAAATAGATAGAAAATGATTACAGTGATGGGAATGGGAATTCTGAATTTATATTCAAGTTAAATAATTTAAGTTAAAAGCAAACAAAATCGACAGAATAGGTCTTCTAGAAACATTGCACATGTTATTACATTAACGTACTAAAGACGTAACATATACTGTTCAATCGTCAATATTATCAGTCTTATTATTGTTTTACAGAAGTGATACATCAGAAAGTTGTAAATATTTAACATCACAATATCATTGATACATCTTCACACTACTCTACAGATTACATCATTATCATCAAATACATTTTCACAAATTCTTTTCAACATTTTAAGAACTATAAATTATTAAGTTTTGTTAAGTCAACTAATTTTTAATTTTGACCCTCATCTTTAGCAATTTGCCTCCAAATTAAACCTGACGAAAAAAAACACTGCCAAAGGGGGTTTTAAGTAACGTACATTTATTATCCTTCCCATTTGAAAAAAAAAATTCTGCAAATTCTAATAATATATTTTACAGTATCCTATATGCTATCATCATTACATATTTTAAAGGATATTCGTTAAGTTGACTGGATTCCATTTTTTCTAATTCTAACACGTACATGTATGTGTATTTAAGCAAATTTTCAACCTTGTATTGCTAGATAAAGAGTACTCATATATTCCGAAAAACAGAGACATTTTCATCAAACCTGAAGTTTAACCAAAAGAAGATTTTCCAGACAATACAAATTCAAAGTATTAATGTTAAGCTTAAAATTTTTAGCGGACGATCAGTGCCTCTTTCAAAGTCAAGTTGTTATAAAGAAGCGGAAATTACTTAAGAAAACTATCAAAAGTGTATGAGATTATGATTTTGATGTTCCTTATACAATTCTTGATGGCTGTTCTCGGTTCATGGCGGGGTAGATATCTGTATATGGAGGGGGAATCCCAGGAGGATAGTATGATTGTGGTATCTCCTCATTTTTCACAATTGATGCCCTGTCCTAAAAATTTAAGAATACCTAAAATTATGAAAACTTTCAAATCGGAAAATGTTTTTTTTTTTTCCAAAGGACTAATCTGATAGAAAACAATCTTACAAAAAAACCCTGTTTTTTAATGTTTTAGGGAAAGAAACAAAATATGTGGAATTTTGATATAAATTTCGTTGAAAATAGCCATTTCATGAAAAGCTTAGATTGAGCACTCACATTATCTTTAATCTGTCCTGTAATTGATACGCGGCCAATCTGACCACTTCCTAGAACTGACTGAAAGTATTGACCATTTGTTCTATAATGGTCCCTTCTGTTACAGCACATTTCACAGATACACATCCAAAAAAGCAATTTAATTACGAAGACTAAAAATCCAATTCCACTGCAGAACAGAAATTATTTGTCTGAACTATCTTGAAAATACTGTCCAATTGACTACCAGCATATTTATTAGGAATGGTAAAAGGAAAACGCATTTTTTAAGTCATGAACACAAATTTACTCACTAAATGTAGCTCTCCATTGCAGTATTCTTTTACTCTCCGACGAAATTTTACCTTGCTGGCTTAATAAAATGTAAATCAAAAACAAAACAAAAAAAGAAATAAATTCACATACTCTTGTAAGTTTTGAATTTTAGAAAATATCGAAGAAATTTATAGAATTTTTGTATTTATACTCACATTGCAGGATGTGTCCTTCTCCTTAAAACAGTGTAGCCAGTATGATTAACCCGAGGAAGTGATGCATGAATAATCTTTAATGCTGATGATTGGGTTTTTTTGTTACATGAAATGTGATACCCAGTATTCAATATATTGCTTTATTTTTTTTTTTTTAAAAAGCGACTAAAACTAGTGAAAACCCTGACTCAAAATTTGAGCATTGTCTCATTTTCAGGAAATATCTTTTTTAATTTTTTCTTTGTTGACCAGGAAAAAAATTAACATTCTGGATAAATGAAAAGATGACAAACAAGAAGAATACTAGCTACCTTCTTTTACTGTTTTTGGTAACAATTATTTGGCACAAATGGATGTCCTACGCGTGTATGTTTATTTTTAAGAAGTAAAGACGTACTATCAAATACACTAACAATACCATACAATCATTTCTAAAGCGCATTATAATAAAGACACTCTAGTGCGCTTAACATTAAAATACACATAAGCATACAAAATGAAGAACAAACTACTTAGAAAAATGCATATGCATGTGCATTAAAAAAAAATTATAGCCTAACTAAAAGATCTTATATACTATAAGAACATAAAATGTTACTAGTGTACTGAAACACTGCGCGGAAGTCCCTAATATAAAATTACACCTATTGAAACGTTAAAATTTTCAAAGAGCCTGTACTAATGAATTAAACATGTCCTAACATGTCCTAAAAGACCTTATAACCAGTTCAATGTTCAGTTCAAAGTAAATCACTCAAAATACAATATTTACATTCTGTCATAGGCAAGTTCAAAAAGGTGAGTTTTAAGACCTATTTTAAAAGCGGAGACGGATTTGGAATGTTTAAGATATAAGGGTAGAGAGTTCCAACATGAGGCGGCGTAGTCATATCGGCGACTGCCATAGGTAACAGTTCTAACCTTAGGAACATCCGGAAGAAATGAATTCTGTATACGTAAAGATCCGGGAGGCGAGTATATTTTGACAAGTAGTTTGCAGCACGGTTGTTCATTGCATTGTATACAAACAAAAGTAGTTTATATTGACTTCTGTATTCGACAGGAAGCCAGTGGAGATTTTTTAGGATTGGGGTCACGTGATTAGATTTCCTGGTACGAGTTATCAGCCGTGCGGCAGTATTTTGAACTTTCTGCAGCTTGTTCACAAGCTGTTTATTTATTCCGTACATCAATGAGTTTCCGTAGTCGAGTCGGGAAGTCACAAGTGAATTTATCAACGTTTTACATACGTCGTCTGTGATATACGAACGGATGCGACCGATTTTCCGGATTTTATTGAAGCATGTTCTAACTATTGAATTGCAGTTTTTCTCATGCTTAGAGTCCGGTCGAAAAAAGCTCCAAGGTCCTTTACGAAAGGGGAGTCACTAATCGAGCTTCCTCCAAATGGAAGATTGAATGTGGAAACTTCCTTTATTTTCAGTTTTGGACAAAAGAGCATCAATTCAGTCTTATCATGGTTTAACTTTAAAAGATTGATACACATCCACGATTTTATGTCTGCGAGACAAGCAATGAGAGAAGTAGCCACATTATTCCAGTTTTTATTTGGCTCAATAACTAGATATATTTGGGCATCATCTGCATAGCAGTGATATCGCATATTGCATATATTTCCTATAGGTTTGGAAAACATACAGTACATCCTGGGTCCTAGAACCGAGCCCTGAGGCACACCGATTTCAAGCGATTCTGCATTTGATAAGGTTGCACCAACCGAAACTCTCTGACTCCTGTCAGTTAAGTAGGATTTTATCCATGACAGCACAGCACCGTATATCCCGTCTGAATACTTTAGACAATGGAAAAGAATCCGGTGATCTATAAAATCGAACGCGGCCGAAAGATCGAGCATGACAAATACAGCATAAGAATTGTTGTCTAAGGCGGTACCAATGTCATTGTGATCAGGCAACAGTGCAGTTTCAGTTGAGTGATACGAGAGGTATGCAGATTGTAGAGTATCGTACAAATGATTTGAATCTAGATGATGTTCTAAGCGAATTGCAACGACTTTCTCAATAACCTTTGAGAGGAATTATAAATTTGAAACCGGTCTATAGTTTTTGAGTTCGTTCGTATCTAGGTTATGTTTCTTTAATAGTGGCTTGATGATAGCCTGTTTGAAATCCTTCGGCATGACCGATTGACTTAATGATTTATTCTCTAAATCAGTAATGAAAGGTACAAATTGTTCAACACATTTTCTGACTATCGATGTTGGGACAGCATCTAGCTCGCATGATTTTGGTGGCATAGACAATAGAAGTTTCCTGATCTCATCAACAGAGTTCGGATCGAATGAATTGAACGGCACACCTGTAAATGGCACATCAGAAGACAATGCATCGGCATGATTGATCATCTACGTAATTTGATGACAACAGAGATGATCTGATGTTCTGAATCTTAGACACAAAATATTTGCTGAATTTATTAGAATGAAATATATGGAGATAACGAACAGTATTCAAGCTCAAAAGTCCATTAAACAATACAAAATAGGAGCAGAGCAAACACGGACCTCTAAACATCAGAGATGGGATCAGATGCCATGGAGGAGTGAGCATCCCCTGCCGACGGGTCACACCCGCCGTGTGCTCCTTGTCATGATCGGGAAATAACGGAAAAATCCGTCGACAATTCAGTGTGTAAATAATGGCCTAACAATTAGTATGAAAAACGTCAGTCAGCATTTGACTCAATGATAAATTGTATTTGCTGACAAGGTCATTGTATCGACTATAGAACTTAGGAAATGATGACTTTAAACGAGACAGCTGATATTCTTGTTTCATCAACTTGTTTGTCAATAATTTACCTCATTTTAGAAATTGTACATACGTAGAGCATGCTCTTGCGTATCGAATCAACTGAGAGATATATACCCCGTATGCAGGTGATGAAGGTATATTGCTGCATAAGTAAGGGAAGTTGACGATTGAAAAGTTAAAGTCATCACGTTTATCATAAAGCTTGGTTGTTAGATTACCATTAACGTCTTTTTCAAGTAAAATATCCAAATATGAAACAGATGTGTCAGACTCTGGCATCTTTTATCCCAAGCTCACCAGGATATATCGTATCGACATAAGAATGGAAATAGCCATTGTTAATTCACAATACATCGTCGATATATCTAAATGTCGAGTTGAAGGCGTCGTGTCATTCGTATTGCCCATGAGTTTATTTGTAATGGAATATAGACCCTTACTATCCGACCCACAGTCAATGATTTTGTTCGAATAATACGACTGCTTGCTTTGATACAACAATTTTGAGTGGTCAATACATTTTTAAAAAAAACGATATTAAGTCCAACGGTAAGTGGCCAAAAAAGTGAAGATAACAAAGAGTGATCAATCTCAAAAAAATCTAAAAACAATACAGATTTGTGAATAGACACCAGGTGGGATTAAGTGCCTAGGAGGAGTAAGTATCCCCTATCGACCGGCCACATCCGCCGTAAGCCCTAGGTATTGATTAGGTAGACCTTATATTCCGTCGTTAAATTTTATACAAAAGTATCTTATACAAAGTATTACTTCAAGAAACTTAGTAGTATTAAAAAATTATTACATGTAAATATTTAAAATTCAAAGCACACAAAATGTAAAAGTATTTTGTCAATCCTCCTTATAAAAGAAATTTATTTGCAATTCTCCCGAGTTTCATAATTACAATTTCCTGATAAAACAAGTTCTATGTACTTTCTATTCATTTATTATGCTCATTCCCATAGTGATACAACTTGTAACATTGTACGTATTTCGTAAGTTAATATATTTTCTGGTGTGTCGTATGGCCCAACGATTTGATACTTTTTTTCATAGTTTTTTTTTTTTTTTTTTTTTTTTTTTTTTTTTTTTTTTACAAAAAAAAGAATCGAATATTTTAGATTTAATTTAGATTTAGATCTCTTGATGGCTGTCCACTATCCATAGCTAGGTAGAGATATGTATATGAGGGAGGGGGATCCCAAGAGGATAGTATGGTCGTCGTTTTTCCTCTTCTTTAAACACTCTTTAAACACTGATGTCCTGACCTAAAATCATACATGTCAGAATACGTAAAGTATGAAAATTTTAAATCTGAAAATATTTCTGTTCATACATAAAACTTATTTTCTCAAAGGACGATTTTGATAGAATGCAATCTTACAATTAATCAATAGATTGGAGTTTTTTTCAGCAAACGACGGGAATAAAATGATGAATTTTTTATTATAAATTTATTATAAATTTCATTAAAATTAATTTTTCATCAAAAATTAGGATTGAGCACTCGCATTATCTTCAGTCTGTCTTGTATTTGATACGCGGCGAATCTGACCACTTCCTGGGACTGACTGAATAAAGTATTGTCCACATGTGTGTTGGTGTTTTCGTCTCTTAGAGATAATTGCACAGACGCAAATACATTATAAAAAATTAATAACGAGGACGGTTGTAAATCAAATTCCTCTGCAAAACAGATGTCACTATTTTGATTTATGTTGAAAACCCTGTCTAACTGATTACTAAGGTATTTAAGACTAGTACAAAGGAAAATGCGTTCTAATAAAATCACAAAATATCTACAAAAGTTTACTTACTTAGTGTAGCTCTCCATTCCAGTATTCTTATCCTCTTCGACAAAATTTATCCTTATTGCCTTGATAGTAATGTTAATCAAGAACTCTTTAAAATCAAAGTACTGAAAGTACTTGGAAGCGCTAAGCATGTTGCAATTTGAAATTCATCAGAATTACTTTGAATTTAAATTGCCTGTTGTATTGGAATTTAAGCAATATCTTGACAGTGCGGCTTCGCTAGGGCGAGCACAGTTGTTAAATACATAATCAAACCTGTGAGTCATGAAAAGAGGGTGTTGCAGTTCTTTTGTTATTTTCCCTCAAGTTGTAGCAGTTTAAAAGAAAAATTTTAAGTAACAGAAAACGGTCTTAATTTTTTTCAGATACAACGGTATATACAGCACAATGTAGAACAATATTTAGAAACTGCATATCGACTTCCAATTTGCCATTAAATGAATTATAAATTAGTCACATAGCAAAATAAGTCAAGTGTTCTGTTTTTCAAATAGGGAATCCCCATTTTTCTGAAAAATTGCCTCCTTGAAACAGAATGAATTTGATTACACATAAAGAGACGGGATTTTTCTTCAAAACTGCCATTTCCGATTTTTGTTTCAAAGAGGCATATTTTTGAAAATCACAAAAATCGAATAAAAATTATAATCCATCCGAAATGCAAAATGTGCACATAAAATAGCACATAATACTTCACTGTCGGAGCTGGTCTAGTGGTAAAGCGTGTGGACTCTATGCAAAGATTGTTTTACCTGAGAATGGGTTCGAATCCTAGAATGGCTGGTATCTATATGCATATTTTTTTTTATATAATGGAAGTGCAATGTAACAAATCTCTTGAGAGAGAAAGAGAGAGGGAGAGAATGTCAGAAAATTAACGGGTAATATTTTAAATGCATGCAGAATTAAATTGTTTTCCTTGATATTGTGATCTAAAAGTAATAAGACATAATTTTATATCTAATGTAATTATCTAGTGGCGATGTCTTAAAAAATAAAGTACTATCATTTTAAATAATTTAATTTTTTCATACGCATTTCGTTTCATTATTGTTCTGTTAATTAGTGGCTCAGATTTGATTTGAAACAACTACAATTGAAATGACTCAATGGAATTTCTTGGATATTGCATCGACAGCGTGATTATTGGACACATTTTTATATATATTGAAAAATATTAACGCACGCTGTCTACAGTACGTCTTTCAAAATGATGTGCGAGGTGCACTTGCCATTAATTTTGCTTTTTATCGTTCTAACTTTTCTCGTGCAAATTGGCGACAGTGACCATAGATGTGAAAAAAAGTTTACTTACAAGTCGCCAGTCTATGTTAGGAAAAACTATGCAAGAAATAAACGTAATGTTAAATGTTTTGTTATAACAACCTGGGCATACCCGTCGTATAAATTAAGTCGTCTGCGCAGCACATCACTCTTCATGCGTCGTGGTATTTAAATGTCCTTCTCGATATAGGGAATAATCACGAGTTTCTGCAACACCCTCTTTCCCGTTGGGATATGAAATTCAACATTGTCTTATGCCTTTTTATTTTAAGCATTTTACATTTTCTTCTTTTGTCAAAAGGTCAATCAATTTCACACACAAGAAATTGTATGAAAATATTTCTCCGTTTCTTAAAAAAAAAAAAACAGTATATACAAATTAAATGGCAGATATTTACTCCTGTCCAAACAGCAATGTATTTCTCAGACTTAATAAAAAAAAAATAGAAAAAAATACATGTAAACATATTTTCTTTCTCCATCTCCTTATAGGAGTCTATAAGAAGTAGCTTTGCGTATAAATGGCAATTTATTGGAGGGGGATGGTCGACGAGTTTTTCGACCAAATTTAGACTATAAATGTAGCTATACATTTGCTGGAAAATGTATATTTCTAAATAATTTCGAACAATTGAAAATATCGCTGAAATTTCTCTCATTTATGTGCAACACCGACAGCTAAAATGTTCTGGTGATAATTTTTAATAATAAATTCATTCCGTGTTTACGAGTGTTTCAAATTGAAGATTGGCTGTTAGTGACTGTGCTTTAATTTTAGAGACTGCACTCGGAAAATAAAGATGCTATTTGTTTATTGCGTCGATAAATATTTCCTAATTGATAACATACTATGTCAATGAAATGAGCACCCGTAGAGTTAACGTCCTTTTGTCAGAGATAATTGGTAAATATATATTTGGAGTATAAAGATATTATATTTGTCTTCTTCATTTGATGATAAAACATTCGGTGCTATCCTTTTATCTCTGATAATCATATACATGATTTATAATGTATTTGCAACAAAAATTTGTCTTTTCTGTTGGTCTCACAATATGTATATCTGATTTGTAAATTCAATACTATAAAATCAACCTTGTTGATTTTATAGTATTGAGGGTAGACCTATATATATATATATATATATATATATATATATATATATATATATATATATATATATATATATATATATATATATATATATATATATATATATATATATATATATATATATATACTTATCATTCGTCATTTACAGAATTATATGGGGAGCGCCTGTGCAAGAAATTAGAGGTGTTTTGCTTATTTTTAATAAAGTAAGCAATCATTAAAATCTACTCATTGTAACAACTTTGTCTTGTTTAATTTTTGCACTTGCTCTCTTTAAAAAATAATTTATAATGGGTTCCGATCGGTAACGTATCATTTTACAGCATTTTTTGTACTGTGTTATAATTGAAAAAAAGATGTATAACCATGGGAATTTCCTGAATGTTATAAGGTTCAGCAGTTGTAAACAACGGAATCTTAACAGACATGTATATCTTAAATATTTGTGCAATTTATTAGCATAATCTCTTTGATGTTTCATGTCCAGATTCATTGTTTGCTAATAATTAGACCTTCTGAGTTGAGGGTTTAAGAAAGCTAATACTAACGTAAACTTGTCATCACTGGCCAATTCATCAGACTGGTCAAATTAAGTTCACATTAATCATGTTAATGTAAGATAAAAACATAGATCTAAGCATATTGGATAACCAAAGGTAAAATTCTCCCCTATTCATCTATTATGATTGTCTACTCCAACTGGTTATGTTATCGATACGGGAATAGCTGAGTGTAAATGCAAATATCACACTTGTTTTAATGTCGAAACAAAATCAGGTCATAGAACACGTGTGCTTTATGGAATGATTCATGGGTTCAGGCCCTTACCATGCACATCTATAAATTCCGTATTTTAGTTTCAGTTTTTTATTTAATAATTTCGTTTTCTTAATTTAATAATTTCGTTTTCTTAATTTAATAATTCCGTTTTCTTTATTTAATAATTTCGTTTGCTTTTTATTTAATAATTTCGTTTTCTTTATTTAATATTTTCGTTTTTCTTTATTTAATAATTTCGTTTTCTTTATTTAATAATTTCGTTTTTGTTTATTTATTTTTGGTTTGCACTATTGGGCTTCCGTAGTAAATATTACTTTTTTAAAATTAAAATTTTATACTTTTCTTCTTCGGATTAAAGATATGTCTTTAAACCCCCAAAAGTATTTTGGACTATTGTTGAAATACTTTAAAATGCCTCAATATTTTTTAAGGACGTTTGATGCTTTACACCATTCTTTACTTGTTTATGTATGATTTTAACTACCACGCAAAACGTGTTTAGAGGAAAAAATATCAACAGCACTGTTGTGATAGTTGAAAAGGAATACTGAAAATAATTGCCCGTAATTTTTCTGATATTTCCATGATAAATAATTCAACAGCCCAAATAGAAAATACAGTATATTAATCTCAAGTATTAATAATTCTTCATGAAGGTATACAACATTGTTTTATTCTGTTTTTATGTAGTCCTTATTAAGTTGCTTAGCAGTCAAAACGGCAAACACGCGCACATCTTTACATAAACTATTTCTTCCTAGTTTCCTAATACAAGTATTATACTGTTTGCTTAACATTTCATCCGCGCTTTCCTGTCCATTGCTAAGAACGTTTAATTAAGGTTTTTGCATTTTTCCGCAATATCTTGCGCACTGCACACACAATTTTAAAGTACAATATACCGAAAAATTAGTTTTCCTATTTGAGTGATTCGTTGAAAACACAGCCACCACGTGCCCTACATGTAAGTACAGTCGCAAACTGCCTTTCCTTGCGAATTATTTACATCATATTTTTTACCCATATTACAAGTATAGAGTACAGCATTCCAGTCTGTTACTAATTGATACTGAGATGCGAAAATCCATTTCATTGATAACTCTCTGCATGGCGCAAGGGTGATAATAGGAAGACTTGTTTTTAGTTACATTGTCTGAAATACGGGTCTAGAAGAAGAAATAATAGTTTATATGGATATAAGTTATATAGAACGTACATATGTAAGTACATTGTAAATAAATTTTTTGCGAAATTTTCTACTAAATAACCCAATTCCAGTTTGAGTTTTAAATACTTATTAAAATCCCATCTGAGTTTTAAAAATATGTACTCATTCAATCACTACATTACATGTACATGACATATAATAAACCGTTTTCAATTAAGTATTTGCGCCATAGATATGCCGACACGATTTTAAATGAACTACAATGTTTAGAGATAAGCATGACAAGAACCGCCCTTATCTACTAATAGTGGGTTTTCGTACAATGTACATGCATATCTTTACCTTACTAATTGACTCCTATTATTACAACTGCACGTAACTCAGTATTACACTAAAACAGCCGAAAGAGAGTCGGGGATTTCCAGTTGCATATTTTTAGAAAACCCAGTGGAGTTAGCTAACTTGGATAGTGGCGCTGGATCGCGAACGGAAGTAGATTTAAGATGACAGAAAGCGCTTTGCGCTGCGCTTAGCGCTTAAAAATGGAGATGAGAATCAATTCACATAATAAGTCCTCTTTTCTTTGTAATTGTATCTTAGAAAATATCAATGTAATCTGTAGATTTTTTAATACTTACATTGCAGGATATAACAAGCTCCTTAAAACAGTGTAACCACAGTGCTTACGCTAAAGAAATGCAACATGCATGAATCACCTTCAATGCAGATGTTCTCCATTTTAAGCTTGAGATCGGTTTCCCTGATGGGGGTTTTATGTTTATTAAAATGTGATACCATTACAAAGAATTCAATATATTTCTTTATTTAAATAATTAACTAAATCTAGTGTGATATGGGTCAACGCCCTGGCTCAAAAATTGAGCATTTCCTCATTTTCACGAAATATTTTATGCATTTTTACTTTCTTGATCAGAAAAAAAACATTCTTGATAAATAGAGAACACACGGGAAGAATACTAGCTACAATTGAGACGATCTCCTTTATTTCACTGTTCCTGTAACAATTATTTGAAACAAATTGATTTCGTGCTCTTGTATATGTGTGCAATTTTTCAAAAGTAAACTCACCCTTCCAACTACATGTACATACAATTATATTGTACAAAAACACCTAAGATGAAAAAAAAAATTAATGTTAACATTTTGTTGAAGAGAGCCTCAGACAGAACTGCTCGAGATATTATATAAAACACCAATATTCTATTCTATGTTATCAAAATTCTTCGACAATACACTCTTAAGTGGGGTAAATGAAATATACCTTTTTTTTCTGTATAAACGATACATAATATACACTTTCGATAGCATTAGCATAAAATGTGTAATTACCAGAAGTAGAGATTCTGACCCCATGTACTGGACCCCAGGGGATGATATCATGGATCTTAGGATTGGATCATAAGAGGGAGTTGGATTCTATCAGTTGTTAAAATTACAAGGCTCTGTCTTCACTCCGTATAATTTTATAGGTCTTCAGAGATTCTCGACGGCTATAGGGGTTTCCATACCCTTCAAACTTTGGTCGGTAAAATTTCCGCTCAGTAGACCCACACAAAATCTAGGCGTAGTAGAAAACTTAATAGAAGATAACCAAAAAAAATTATGGAAGAGGGGTGACAAAAATTACATTCAAAAAGCCAAAAAGAAGTTTTCTTGGCGAATTTACGTCTGCACCGCCACCCTGAGGCACTGTAGGACAGATCCAGATGCTTACTCCGAAGCACATTTAACATTTTACTTTTTCATAAATTGATTGAATAGTATATAATATATAACTGGGTTTTTTTCAGTGCCACAACCCTTCAAATGAACATTCTTCAAAATTTTCTGCCGACGAAAGGATTTTAGAAAATGTCTTTTTCCGAATTAATTTTTGGTAAATGTGTGTGAAATTTGGTAATGTTGCAATGTTTGCAGAAAACATAATACATCTAGTTTCAATGTGAGCGGTTCCTAGATTGATAGAGAGTCATACCATTTCACATTGCTGTAATATTTGCAGAAAGGCTGACAGATATTGAAAGTTTATTCTTACTTTAAAAGCTCACACTGTAGAGTTTGATGTCTTGCTAACTATGATGGGTTTTTTATGCCCCGTAATCAAAGATTTGGGGGTATATAGTTTTTGATCTGTCCCTCTGCCTGTTTGTCATAATCTTTTTTTTTTCTGTTTGTCCACAAAACTTCAACCTTGCCCATAACTATTGAATAGTTGCTGCTAGGGATTTCATTTTTCACATTGTTTACTTTAATTACATGCTAATCGTCGGTACATATACACCCCTACTAATGTGTTCGGATCCTTTTATTTTTCAGTGTTCTGTAAATTATAAAACTCGAGGAGTTCAGAGTAGCTCTGACGGTTGCACTGGTGAGATTTAGCGAGACTTCAGCGAGAAAAGGTAAATTATTCACGGAAATGTGTCTAGGAAGTGACTTCCACGTGGAGACATGGTAAACAGAAAAGTTATGTTGCGTTTCAGTTTTCACCACTGTATAATATCTGTAGGAATGTATTTCAGTCTCTCTTGAATTCATTCAAACTTCAATAAGTATTGCTTATGAAATTATTTTCTGCAGTTATGTATTAAAATTTCTTTTTGGACAAAAATACCTCCATGGAAACTGGGACTATATTTTTTGGAGTCAGATTAGCAACTGAGGTACAGTGTACCAACATGGCTTAAACTGAAAAATCAGCTGAATGAGTTGAATTGCATTGTGGGTTACTACGGATACTACAGAAATTTTACGCTTGGGAAAAAAAAACAAAACTACAGGCGATCGGAAAGGCACAAAGAACATTTTTTCATGCATTTCGTAGATGAAAAGTAATCTGTCCATTTTTATTCTATTATTTGTTAAATAGACGTAGAATTCAAGCTTTCTCAAAGCCGAACTGTAAGGCGATTTTACTGCGTCTGTATTCCTTTGTTGTATCATCGGTGAATACAATGGTCAGGTGGATTCCCTGGCCAAAAACGCATGTGATCAGGGGTATTGTAATGTAAAAAAAAACTTTGTTGTCCATTTAAGGACCCTCTATACACTAGCGGAAAATATTTTTTGGACATTGAGAAAATTATAGTGTGTAAAGGTGTAAGTACTGAGCTCATCTATCACATTTTCAACATAGGGTGCCTTGCATTTACCCCCAGGAAAAATGTTGAAAGACAATGAAGTACTGATGAACATAAATCACTGTTGTTTACTTAAGTGGGAAAAATATCTGCAAATGAAGTGTTCTATCTATTGATCTTGGCCTATTAAAGTGTTATGAATGCTTGATTTAATCAGAAATTAAGTAATAAACTGTAAATTTCAATTTATTTTATTCTTGTTTTGAACATATTTTATTGACAATGTGTCAAAGGGATTGGACACAAGTTCTAAAAACTTAGATAGTCCTCTCCCATTTTATTCTTGATCAAAGGGCAGATCACTCTATCTGCATAAAAATACCACAAAATCAGAACTCTCTAGTGTGCAGTGTATAGAGGGCTCTTAACTGTTTAAAATACCTACTATGATCCAATAACTGCGTGTCACTTTGCTTGATCGACCGTAGTAAAATTTCACAAATTGATTACCATATTATACTCATCGATTGGATGTCTGATTTCAATAAAAGCAATACTACTTTGCATATGAAACAGAGAATCCAACAATACTCTGAAAATACTGGCCAATCACATCGAATGATCGTTTACCAGTACGGCATTTGTAGTCAGCAGCAACACGTGGTCTGTCAAAGCGTTTTCTGTCCTCCAAAAATGATTTGTCATATTTGTTTTTATTTGACCGGATGGGGTTAATACGAAAAAGAAATTTAAAGCATGGAATTAGTAAGGCTACTCTGCTATAGGTACTATTATACTATATAGCTATCGATGTCATCATTATAGGAAGTAAAACTTGCTTTGCCTGTCCACATGTAATTCACGGCCAGGAACACGTTAAGTTCCTAGACAGTACCGTTGTCAGAAACTTTTAAAGTTAAGCACTGAAACTGGTTCGTTGTCATGAACATACAGGTGAGGTTATGGTAAAATCCGTCCGGTGTCATGCAAAAGATACAAGAATTTATACATAATACCTAAATTTTAACGTTTTTGACAAATTCTAAGAATAAATTTGAATTTTGGGAAACAGATACAACATTCAGTATTCCATACAAAGATTTATGTATTTGATATCCACAATACATTTTGAGGAGTTTTGGTTGGCGATCACATGCCCATGTGTGAAGCCATGATAGTGAGCTATAAAACTATATATTTCTTATATTTAATTCATCGAAATGGTTCTTTTATTTTAAAATATGAAGAGAAACTTAATTTGCAATGTATTAGGCAACTGACAGCCTTTTGTAGCGAACATGTTTTAAGAAATCGCAATTTGTAAGCAAAAAGTCCGTTGTCAGTACATGTTAAGTTTGTCTGGTCCGGTGTCATTCTTCTTAACATGTAAGAAAATCAATAAAATGCAACAGAAATGATCAAATATATGCTTAATTTTAAAAAAATACAAAGCATATTACAAATATATTTGAATCTCGGGGTTGTCTTAAAGCAGCTCACACCAACGTGCTAACTATTTAGAGATGTTCTTATTTTCAATTCATTTTCTCTTAGGAACCTGAATCCTAGCTAGTATGCAAACATATACAATTCCTTGTTTATCATCAGAATAACAAAATTAAAATGTTATGTCACATTTAAGCCGATGGTCGGGCGACCAAATTATTTTCGTATCGTCAGCTGAAAAAAATATGATCGGCCGACACTAGTATCGGGCGACGCAGAGTAGTGATATTAATTCCTAGGAACATCGATACCTTTAAAAGTAAAAATATTTAAAAGTTGGCCAACCGTCGCCCGATCATCGTTCGCTAGGCCCCAGGTTTGATTTTCATCTTCGGCCGACAGTTGTACGAAAACTCAATTCCCAAATGTCGACCGACTGACGACCGACTTTAAAAATTGTATGCCGATGGTCGGCTTATGATCGAAGGTTGGTGGACGGACTATTCAATGAGTGCTTCAATTGAATCAGCCACAGACTCAAAAAAAAAATAACTTGACCCGACTGACATTCATAAAATTGGTCGGCCGACGGAAAAAAAAAGATATAAAAAATCGAGCAAAACAAGGGCCGATAATATGAAACTTACGTGGAAGTATCCTCAGGTAATGTAGATTCAAGTTTGTTCAAACCATGACCCCCGGGGGTAGGATGGGGCCACAGTGGGCTATCAAAATTTTACCTAGAATAACATAAGAAAATTCTTTAAAAATCTTCTTCTTAAGAACAGCAAAGCTATGATTGGTCATATTTATATGGAAGCATCCTTAGGTAGTGTAGATTCAAGATTATTCAAATCAAAGGTTAACATAGGAATACATAAGGGAAATCATTAAAAAAAAATCTTATTCTCAAGAACAGCAAAAACGTAATTGGTCATAATAAAATATAAGCATCCTCAGGTAATGTAGATTTAAATTTGTTCAAATCATGACCCCACAGAGGAGCCAAACAGGATCATAGTTAAACAAAGGGTAATGTGGGATATATCAATAAAAATTTCTTCTTTAGAAAACAAAGCCATTATTAGTCATATTAGTTCAAAAGCATCTTTAGGTGGTGTATATTCAAGTTTGTTCAAATCATACCCCCCCCCCCCCCACTTTGATATTTAAACTTTTGAATACCGAAATGATTTCTGCGATTTCCGAACCAAAGTGCTCAGGTGAGCGATGTGGCTTATGGGCCTCTTGTTTTTGGTGGATTTGTGAATATAATTGGTGTGTAAACCACATTGACGTATCTCGTATGCTATTCATGCAGCGTGATTGTTGTGGTACATTTTGTCGTCCTGTTCATATTGTCGCCGGCGACAATGTGTACATACACTCACTGAGCATATTGTCGTCCATCAGTATATCTCGCATGACAATGCATGGCAATGTTTCCATATAGATATGACTAATCATTGCTTTGCTGTACTTGAGAAGAAAAAGTTTAAAGAATTTTCCTTTATATTCCTGTGTAAAACTTTGATCGCCCTTTGTGGCCCCAACCTAGGCCCGGGGGTCATGAATAAAAGAAACTTGAATCTACACTACCTGAGGATGCTTGCATATAAACATCGCTAATCACGGGCCTACTGCTGTTCTCAATATTTGATCCAAAAAATTTCAGAACGGGGAAAGGGGGGGGGGGGGAATGCGGTTCAGATTTTTTTTTTGACAAGACCAAAAAAAATCATTTGTGTGTGAAGGAGTGTTACTGTATAAGTTAAGTATATTATTTAATCATGAAATTTTACATTTGGGCAAAATTGAGAGTAAACATGTATACAGGTTAAAAAAACAGAATTTACAAAAGCAAAGAAAAATGAAAAAAAAAATCAAACGGAGGGGGCAGGGTGGGAGATAGGGATGGGGGAGGGGGTGGGGTGCACCGGTGATAGATCCGCCTGTATATTCCAACGGAAAACTTTTATCACCAATTAAGGACGCACCCTATCTATCGGGGTCATGATTTGAACAAAATTGATTTTGTTTTTGTTTGTTTGTTGTTTTAATATCCCTCTAGAAAATTTTTTACTCATAAGGAAACATCACTATTTGCCGGTGGAGGGCCAAAAATTGAGACCTATTGTTGGAACTCAGGGTCATTGAAAATTCGTGCCAGAATCTAAAAAATTAAAAGTACACTTCATGTATGTACTTTCACATTAGTATAATCTCTTCTGATCCAATGTTCTTGAGAAGAAAATTTTGAAAGAATTATTCTTAAATATTTGTTTCTATTAAAACTTTGTTCACCTATTGTAGCCCCATCCTTTCCCAGACATGATCTGAATAAAAATGAATCTACACTTTATAATAAAGTTTTCACATAAGTTTCAACTTTTCTGACACAGTGGTTCTTGAGAAAATTATTTAAAGATGTCACTAAATTTTCACTAATACTTAACTATAGATGTACTTTCCTGAAAGAGGGCATGACCATTAATTTGAACAAACTTGACTCCCTTTATCCGCGTTTCTGGTAAGTTTGGTTGAAATTGAAATTGGCCAGTAGTTTCTGAAAAGAAGCTGAAAATGTGAAAAGTTTGCCGACAGACAGACGGACGACACAAGAAATGTGATCAGAAAAGCTCACTAGAGCTCACTAGAGCTATCAGGTCAGGTGAGCTAAAAATATGTCAATCCCTACACCAATTATATCGGCACTCGTATGAGAATTAAGCAAAAAAAAATGAATTCCAGATAACATTTCTACTGAACAAATAACTTTCAATCTCATATCCATGTATATATAACGAGAAAAAAGGAATAGACCGATTTTTCAGATATCTCAAAAATTACGGTATTTTGACATATCATAGTCATGTAAACCAATGCTGGACACAATTTTCTGAGCAACACCATTTCTCCCTACAGTATTGCGAGTAATGCTAAATAAATACAACTTGTTTGCTTATTTATCAGCCAAACACTTTGTCTATCCTTCTGTCTGTCTAGATCTCTCTTCTCTGTGTATGTGTGTCAATCTCTCTCTCTCTCTTCAAGACCTTATTGAATATTCAACACAATATATCGGCGACAAAATGTGCCAATGGTCACAGTACATATTGTCGCCGATGACAAAACGTGCTTATGCTTCACTGTACATTTTGTCTTCCATTACGCAGGAGGAAAAAAAGGTTCGTCTCGGTACAAATTGTCGCCGGCGACAATATGTCGATGGACGACGATATGTGCAGTCAGGGTAGGTACATTTTGTCGCCGACGACAATATGTACAAAACGACAATATGTACCGTCACAACCCTATTTTTGATGGCATGCTTAACGATACCTAAACCAACATGAGATCGTAATGTATACAAAACAGTAGCGACAACGGACCGATGACAACGGACTGAATTTTCGTATCTTGTCATGACAACGGACAAAAATTGAAATAAATCAAATTTTTCAGTTTTAATTTGTTCTCATTTTTTCTGTAAAGGCTTACAGCATGTCTTGATACTGTCTGCACCAATTGGTGTGTATATCATATTCTATTTACGAAAAATATAACAACTCAGTAGGAAAACGAATCAAAGCCACAAGTGATTTCAACAGAGTTAATGTCGCCAACGCAAACTCTTCTTTTATTACTTGTTTTTAACGGCTGAAATTCATACAGCACCAAACAGGGTGTCTGCCCTGTTTCCCATTGCAATTTCAGACATTGTTATAAATAATTTAACTTGAAAAATGAAAAACTTCTCACAGCCTGTCTTCTCAAGTCATGACACCGGACGGATTTTATCATAATCGCACCTGTATGTTCATGACAACGAACCAGGTTTCTGACAACGGTACTGTCTAGAAACTTAACGTGTTCCTGGCCGTGTAATTGTTGTTTACTGCATACTCGTGAACAATCATTCAATACGTCAAGGGTATTGTTGGGTTCTGTGTTTCATATACAAAGTAGTATTGATTTCATTCAAATCAAACATCCAATCGATAAGTAATATGGTAATCAATTTGTGAAATTTTACTACGGTCGATCAAGCAAAGTGACACGGTGTTATTGGAATGATAGTAAGATATGACGCTCGTTTTCCTTAACCTTGAAGTGCTGGTGTTCTGAACGTGGCACAGACTACATTTTATTATGTACATTTTCTAGTTAGCAACGTAACAACAAAGTGCAAACACCTGCGACATCTTTCATAGTTTCTAATCATGATCATTGTATTCTTTCATAAAAGCAGTTTTTTTTAATATTGGTTTTTGCAGTCCATTTAATATTGATCGTAGATTGACCTGTACCACGTGTTCGAAGTAAAAAGTAAACAGATACTTGTCCAGTAAACGTTGCTATTTATTCAACGATTGGTCACTTGTTCATGGTAAGATCCTCTGTGCGCATTAATAACAATAGCTATATAAGGTAAACAAACGTTTGTCATTGTTGAAGATATTACCCATTTTTTTCATACCAGCGTACTGGGCGATTTTGCAAAAAATTGTCACTACTGAGCTCCATTTTTAACCCCCCCCCCCCCGCCCGCCTTTTCTGTTTTTCTGTTTAAAATCATGAAAATATCTCAGAAAGGTCTGGAAACACACTTTCCTAGGACATGCTTTAGAAAAAAATAGACTATAGCAATTTCCTGTTTACTGCCAATTTTATTTATAAAATCGGTTCTACCATTATAACCTCTGAATGGATCAACGAAGACCACGTGCCTTGAATTTAATTCACAATAACATTAGTAGGGGTGATATAGGTAGATTTTTTTGTTCATTTTTTCATTTAAAAATGAAGGAGAAAGTTGATATACACAACTGTTTAACCTCTATGTGAAGCTCACTTTTCTGATTTTTTTTTTTTTTTTTTTTTTTTTTTTTTTTTTTTTTTTTTTTTTTTACCAATTAACTATTATAAGCATCTATAAACTTTGATATTTCTTTGGATCCTCATTTGAACGTCTGGACTTTTTTACTTTAGAAAAAGTCATTTTTCAAGTTTACTGAAAATAAACTAGATCACTGCATACATGTACGTGGATTAAATATAAACATTCATATTTTTTTCACAGGCTTACATTTTTCTTCGTCCAATTTATTATATGTATTACCTACAAAGAAAAATATCACAGGTTGTTATTCGCTTCATTTATCCTGACATAAAAAAGGTTCAATGAAGTTTTTTTTTTTTTTTTCATGTTTTTGAAAGCTAGTTTTGTTTTGTAATTTGTAGTTACAATTGTATAGTGTTATAGTCAGAAATTTGCTGATGGCCAATGTTTGTTATTAGGAGGAGGGTCGGCATACATGGTGTGGATGTGGGATAAATGTTCGTCACTGTGGGCTTGGGCTTCGTTGAAACTGTAACTTGGTAACGGTGGCTGCTGCTGAGAAGTGGTGAAGTCGAAAGTGGCAAACTGTGCTGGATCATATTCTGGTATTCTATTTAATGGTGCCTCATTTCTTACAATATTAATTGTGCTCTAGAAAGAAAATGAAAACTTTGATGAATTCAATGTTTAACCTGAAAATTTTGGGCTTCATAAAAATAAGTTATGGAATGAATCCAATAAATGCTGACTGATCTCATTCAATATTTTCTTTTTTGTTTACATTTCTTACTGGTCCATTTTCAGTCTGTGTTCGTTCTTTGTTAAATCCACAATGATGCCAGCACATTCCAAGCGCAATACATAGAAAGAGGAATGCAACAAATGGGATAATCACGACTAAGATTCTGTAAAATATACAATTCTGTAGAAAGATTAATTGAAAAAGAATTTATTGAATGATTTTATATTGTGTACCATTAGAGAATTTTTCACCCGAAGAGACTTCACCATAATAAAAGGCCTAATAAAAGATATAAAACGCATCAGTCAACATTCGATCTAATAACAGGTTGTATTTGCAAATTGTCATTGTACAGATATGAATTTTTAAAAATGTTTACTTCACACTAGATTATTAATATCCTAGAATCATCAGCTTATGTGCCAGTAGCCTGTCTAGGTTTGCAAAATGCGGAAGATAAATCTAATTAAAAGTACTTGCAAATAGAGTGCCATGAATATTGTTTTCACAATTAGTTTGTTATGTTCCAATTCTATGATAATTTGGTGCATTTAAAGTGATTTACTAATTTATATAATTTGAATAATTTGAAATCTAAGTGTAATACACAGTTTGTAAACTATTCATGTTTTAATATTACATGTGCTACTAGTATATTTAAAAACTTTATTTGCATGTGTTTTAATTTTTTTTCAATGTCAGCCACTTAAACTGCTTTTTCACTACTAAGTTGTCTTTAAACATATTTCCTGGAGGTTGTCTTTAAACATATTTCCTGGAAGAGAACGACAGGTACTCCATGTTGAAAATTAAATGCACCGTTTCTACATTTGTCATCCAGTGCCTGAGGAACTTACACGAAGAAAAGATGTTCCTAAATAGTTTTTTTTCCTTAAGTCTGAATCAATAATTAAACGAATTATACCCAGGAATTTACATGAAAATATTGACATTACATTGACCTTTTTGTACTACTGCAATTTTTTTTTGTTTTTGTTTTTGTTTTTGTTTTGTTTTGTTTTGTTTTGTTTTGTTTTGTTTTTTTTTTTGGTTCTTTTTTTCCAAAAAGAAAAAAGTTAATTACTATATGCTTTTGAATTTCTGTTTAACGACTTTATTTGAATATATTTTATATTTTGAAAATATTTGATAGAAGTTGTGACCCTCTGTTTATTTGCAGATTCTTGGCTTCGCTTCATCGGGAAGTTTTTTTTTAACATTGTTAACAGCAAGCCTAGCTCACTTTCTAACCAGTATGCATTTATTTAACTAATTATTTTCAGCCCATAGACAGAGCAGAGAATGTTTTGTGTATGTACTGTGAGTGTGGCTGCCGTTTAGACTTTTATAATAGAATGAATGCGTGCAAGGCGCGGACGATCCCCCGCTCTGAGAGAAGATATTTTTCAATTCTAAAAGTTCATGAAAAGATATATTTTTCAAAAATTATATTGTCAATATAATTTTTCACACATTTGTTTCCTATATTTTTTTGGATAAATTATTGACAAATAATTTATTTTTCACTAATTTTTTAAGGTATGTGACACAAAAAAAAAAGCTTCACGCATGATTCGAACTCTTTCCAAAGCTCACTGTTAGGCGTAAGACTAAACGTGTTAACCACTACGCTACGAAGTCTGCTTGTGTTGTTTGATGTCAGTGTGATTTAAATTAACGAGTTTGTTGAAGTGTAAATTTTTTTTCAGGAATGTTCGATTTTCATATAGAATGAGTTCAGGCTCCATTATTTTGAAACATAATATAAATTTTACATTTTCTTTTTCCGTCATATAAACGTTAATGAAGAATGGAGACGACCCATTCATATTCAACAAACCATTTTTTATGGCTCTAATAAACCAATTTTCCACTAAATATGCTTTACTGTCAAGTTTAAAAACAAATTATTAATCGAAAAGTCATTCATTAAAATAACTGAATCAAATGTGTTGAAGATGATATTACAGAAAACATTATTTTAGAAAAATATAACTTTTCTGTGAACTTTGAAAATTGAGAAATATATTGTCACAGTGCGGGGGATTGTCCTCGCCTTGTACGCCCCCTTCCTTTATATATGATTAACTGAATTTTAAAATTGGACAGAAGAAGTTGAATTATATCACCTTTAATGTTTTCAATGATGTAACTCATTGAAATTAAATTTTGAAATAAGATCTTATACATCAGTTATCAGTTGCAGTGATAAATGTGTCTTTAACTTTTTATTAATGTGCAAAAGGGGGGTGTTTTCTATCAAGAGTGGAGGTTGGGCGTACAGTGCCTGATAAGTGATTCTGTTATTAAATCAACTCTTCTTATACAAAGTATAAGACAATCATTAAGGGGTAAGCAGAAACCATATTGATTCCTTTATGTGACAAAGCCAGTGCTAAAAAAGCTGATTAGTGAAATTTCTAAAAATGTCATAATTATACAGGAATATTTAACGTATTTCAGCTACCAGGTAAGTGTGCAATAAATTTTCAATGTAGGCTTGAAACAATTTTTCAGAATCCCTATAAAATGGTTATTTTGATCGTGCTTCTAGGAATGACTTATTCAGGAATAGAATAGGTTTTGGTTTTCAGCAAAACGTACGTCTCAAACCAGACATTAATTTGATGCTATCAAGAACTATAAAAGTTTTGTTGTTAAAACTGAGAAGAAAAAGAAATTCTAGATACGTTCAAGCATTTCAAAAAAAAAAAAAAAAAAAAAAAAAAAAAAAAAAAACAGTTTATCAACATGATAACAATATCTTAAGACTAAAACGACAAGTTTCTAGAAAAAAAGAGGAACATTGAGACAAAATTAGAGGGTAAAAAAGAAGAGATCTTTAATCAGATACTAGAATAATTGGATGGGAAAACAGGTAATGTAGCAGGTAAGCCTTATGAAATCAGAGGTAAAGGTGGTTACTACAGAGGCTGTGGAGTTTGGAGAGGTAACTCTAATCATTACAGAGTAACTCAAATGACAGCTGTTTACACCGGTCGAGTTCAAGGATAGAGACGGGATGAAGGAAAAAGAACTGGTAACCCAAACGAGTTGAGGTCTCTGACGAAGACCGACAGGGAATAAAATTTCAAGTGAAAGCCGACAGTTAAAGTGCAAATTGATTGGTGAGTCAAATACTTTTGTGCATGATAATTCTTTTACAGTGTGCTTATGGTCACAACATTGTCATTATTTGGTTATCATTATACAAAAATATCAACATTAGGTTAGAAGTGTCAGTAGATGATGGTTTTATACTGAAATACGAGGGTACATAGTGTTCTCTAAAATTCTGTTTATTGATATAGAGTTATTTGTTCCTGCTTTGATTGTACAAGACACTAATGTCAACAAAAGATGTCCTGTTATCAATGAAACTTAATATGTGTTATGAATATGTAGATATTTACTACGTAAGAATTCCATGAAAACACTTCCAAAAGAATGGCAAGTAGAATTAAACAGTATAGAGAATAAGTTTTTCGATGTCAAATCCGTGTGTAAGAAACTGTAATTTATAGATTAATTAGATTAATATATAATTAACACAGGTTATTTACACAGCCAGGGTATTAATCATTGAGCGCTTTGATAGAGCGTTCACTTTTACTTTCATTAAAAAGATAATTCAAGACATGAAAACAAAAAACAAAAAGAAACAGGTTTGCTGTACTTATTTGTACACAAAATCTATGTTATATATGAAATAATCAAAGTTGTACAAGCCAAAACTACTTACGGTGAACCTAAGAAAGATGTCATTTTTTCAACAAGGAAGAGAAAACAGGAGATACGAGTAAATAGGAGATATTTTATACGAAATTATTAGACCAGAACATAAAAAATTATTCTATTGAACAAGCCGTGCTACATAAAAACCAAAAAAATCAATTGTATGTTTCTGTGTTTTACACAATCTGATATAAAAACTGATATAAACAATTAATAAATAACGAAAGGCGTGCAAATTTTCATACACGGTAGGATGTTCTCATGTTAGTGAACAAAATTTCAACTTACAATTGATTACAAAGGAAGACTGCACATAACGCCGGGTTTTGCGCTCCTTTCCAATCGCTTCTTTAACTTTCATTTCATAACTAATTTCATGATCACTTGGTCGGTCATTTAATGACCAGCTAATAACTAATATGTATGACTACGGGATGACATCAACTTTTCCATCGTAAATTTCTCTTATTTATGTAGTTACATTTAGCTATCACCAGTATATGGTATTTATATATCTCCCAACTTATTCGATACACAGGAGCATGCTCTGAGCAATGTCAAATCTTAAATCGAGGCAAGCTACTGTCAAATAAGTTTATGTTACAAGGATTTCAACAACTCTGTTTAAAGTCGGCTTTTCAGTCGATATTATGACCCTATTTGCAAATATAACCTGTTGGTCGTAATTTGTCTGGCATGTTTCAGACCATTTCTCAGTTCATTGCTTTTATTTTAAATTTAACTACGGAGTACTCCGTATACCTGAACAATACATAGGGCTCACGGCAGGTGTGACTGCTCAACAGGAGATTCTTACTCCTCCTAGGCACCTGATCCCACCTCTAATATTTCCAGAGGTCCGTGTTTTTGTCCTGTTTACGATTCGACTTGTTCACTGGATTTATGAGGTTGATTATAGTTCGTTATCTATACCTTTTACATTATGTTCATCTGTTCTAGAATCTGGCCAATATTAAACTGTATTTGAATGTCAAAATAGTTATACACTGTGATTCTGCTTGAAATAATATGGGGGAGGAGTTGCCCTTACTGCTTTGCTTAAAATTTTCACTCACCTTGCCAACTTTGATTGAGGATTAGGTAGTTAAATATGTATGAGAGGTGGAGTTAATATAGTAAGAATGGGTCCAAAATAAAATGACCATAACAATACTATTTAGATATGTCACTCGTCAGCTTTTTAGAAAAGTTCAGTCAGAACCTTTAACTTAAAAACTATTTATTACAATTCAGTTTTATAACATATTTAAATTAAACAATGCAAATTATCCAACATTCAATGAAAAAACTACACACAAATTCATAAAAAGCAAGATTTGTGAGGGACCATTTCTTGTGGTGGAAGAATATTTAGAAGAAAATTCTTCAAGACTACATATTTGTTAAATTTAATATCTTGGAACTTTAGCCCCACATATTTTTTACTTGGAGAATATTTTCCCTAATGATATGCTAGGAGTATTAAATAGAGGTCTCATTTTATATTTTTTGAACATATTTTACACATTCATTTAACAGACTTTGCCAAGAAATGAAGATATATCACAGAAATCATGATAAAATTTACAAAGTTTATTTGCCTGAAAATCGCACATTTTGAGCAATATCTCAAAATATGTATCACTGACCTCAACTTTTTCTTTCATTATTTTAAGCAACACGATACCCCCAACCAAACAGCATTTAAGTCATAAAAAGTTTGATACAAGAAAATATTTTATTGCCTACTTTTTTATATGACATCCTTATTTTTATACCCCAAATATGATACTTTTTTAGTGCAAAAAGGTCACACAATAATTTATGCTCATTAATTTGCATGATTTGTTCAATGATAAATATAATTCAAACTATTTAATGTAAAATAAGATTTTATTTATTGCCATAATTGCATCTAAAAAAAATATGATTAAAGTGATAAACCAAAAAGTAACAATTTAAGTGCAAAAAAAATGAACTTATTTGTACCGCAGCTCAGTAAGATGCACACTGACACCCCCACCCCACCCCCATTTTCTTTGCGATTTTGAGTCATGCTATATGAGTACTTATCTGAAATATACTTCTCAAAAAATCCTTGATATAACTAATTTCACGAGTGACATACCTTAAGAAAAAAGCTCTCTCTCTCAGAGAACAATAATTATGTAGACGTACGTTATCATTGCCTTTTCAGTTTGTAAAGCACAAAACATAAGCTATTTTACATGTAGCATGATGGATTGGATTTTAGTATTAACAAATTTACTTGATCATATGGTGAACTTTAATATTCGACAAATTATGAAATTCACACTATGCTCAAAATTACATGGATTCAATAGAGAGATCAAATGCAAAAAGAAACAGTTTCTTAATTTTCTCTTTTAAACCATGTACACATGCTTGCTTCAATAATAATCAAAAAATTACCTCATAGATAATTTACATCTTCCTTTTCAGTAATAGTGTAATTAAAAGATGCAATAAGCCCCTGTCCTGGATCAGTCCCGACAATTTTGATGATGTATGTAGATCCAATCAAATGATGTTTTAACATTCAGTGATGGAAATACATGTGTACAATTCATTGACTCATATGCTCTAAAGTTACACAAAGCTTCTTCCAACTTCTGCCATCAACGCATCTTACAAAATATAATTCTGGTAATTATTAAATTCAATTAAAATTCTTTAAAAAATGGTTATTAATTGGGGTAAAAAATTTGTATAGATTCCAAAGGTCCATTATGGAAGTAAAGCTAAAATTGGGATAAAGTCAAAATAGAGGCCAAAATTGAGGATAGACCGGGAAAGTGTAAGTCTGCCCATATCCGGATAGCAACACCAAATAATTAATTAAATACCGTCATTTCAAAGATGTTACAGAAAAGATGGAAGGATTTCCAAGTTCATATTCATTTATGCATATATCGTTAATCTTTGATATGAATGACAGCTTATTTAGACGTTACGCATGATGTTGGTGACGTTTAACATTACGTAACGTCAAGTATTGACGTAACCCTTCTAATAGTGTTACTACCGTAACTGTTGCCCTATCGCTATCTCTTTGTACTTTAAAAAATGAGTTAAAAAATCATAAACTACCTGTAATTAAACAAATGAACAAAAAGGGCGCTTTCGATTTGTGTATGATAAAGATTGTTAATTTCTCAAACCACTCTTAAACACATTTTTGTGCTTTACGTCATGAACGTCTACTAGACAAATATGTTGAACCTCCTAAATGTTTTGTAAAATATTAATTAAATGAGTAAATTTGTAAATCTGAAATTCATTCTGACCGTTTGGGTTAGCACATAATGCACATATAATTAATCATATAATCAATGAAAAAAAAAAAGAATTTAACCCATTGAGTAACGGCTGGATCTTGTTTTTGCACGTCATTTTGGACTCTGGACATTTTTGTTGAACTTGAACAATTTAAATCTTAATGAAAAACACAAAATTTTCATATAATTTGTTTCTATTTAAAGTTTTTTGTAATTGAGTAAATTTATTTCTTTTTATTCTTATTCACATTTTTGATTATTATTAATTAAAAAATGTAACGTTACACGCTTAAAATATTTTTAATTTGCGCTGTAAAATTCTATATTTTGCATGAAATCAATTTAAATGTTAATTTCTCACTGGAATCAGGAAGTTCTATTTAAAACCTATAGATTTATATCAAAATCACCCATATTGCCAGTATCGTTTTGAAATCAACAATGTGTTTAATAGGTCTGCTACTACAGTTGTAAAATGGCACCAACATCGCGCGTAACGTCTGAAAGTTTATATCAAGAACTACTTTCTTCTGGCCATCCCTAAAATATAATATAAGGAATAAGCCAAATGATTCAAGATTTTAAAGGGAAAAAAAAGTTCACATGATATTGAATACAGTAAAAATTTTTATACTTAAGGTTACTTACTATAATCGTTGTGTACACTGAATCTGTTAAGATATTCATTAGAACTACTCTAACATTCATTCTACAAGATATACTGGAAAATGTTCCCCTCACTTAATGATACTAGTCTTTAAATAGCATGAAAGGACAGTATATTTATATGAAATCATGTGACTTGTCCAGAATCAGCTAATGGCCACTGTTGATTATAGAAAGGGTTAGTGTACATGTCGTCCGAAAAGTATTCTTCATGATAAGCTTGGGTTTCGTTGAAACTGTATGGTGGTGGTTGTGGTTGATCACAAGAGGTGTAGTCAAAAGCGTCTGTTTGACTCAGATCATTGTAGTCAAAAGCGTCTGTTTGAGTCGGATCATTGTAGTCAAAAACCCCTCTTTGGGTCGGATAATTGTAGTCAAAAGCCCCTCTTTGGGTCGGATCATTGTTGTCAAAAGGATTTGTTTGAGTTGGATCATATCTTTGAAATCCATCTATTGGTGCCTCATTTCTTATTATATAAAGTGTGCTCTATAAGGAAATGAAAGATAAAAATTCCTCTTTAAACACACACAATTTAGCAGCATAGAAATAGATTAATTAATGCTGACTTACATCAGCTTCTGGTCCATGTGTATGTTGCGCTCTTTCCTTATTACAACCACATTTGTGCCAGCACCACGCAAGCACGATACATGTGAACAGGAACAGACCAAATGCGCCGAAGACGTATTCATATCTTTAAAATATATGATAAAAACTTTTTTGGCATGTTCAAATTTCAAGCTAACACAGATACACCGTTGGTTGCTAAATTTCTATGCTTATAGACAATTATTCTATTCAATGATGTCTTACAATTCAAGGTTTTCAGCGGATATCTATTTCTATCAACAGCTTTCTATTCATCTTAAATGTTGACGTATATGTTTAATCATCTTTGGTAGATTTATACGATTTCTATTTTCTTTCGTTTTCATTTCTTTTCATTACATTTACTTTGTAATATGTGAATAAATTTGAAGAAATAAGTCCAATGTACGTGCTTATCAAAATATACATGTATCAGTAAAATTTACTTACGCAAGTTCAGAGGCACCCATTTAATTCCTCTACACGGAAGATATACTAGTAGTAAGAAACATCTGGTTAGAAATTATAAGACCAGAACAGTATATAGGTACTCGGTTTAAATGAATTTGCAATGTTTCCTTTAAATTTAAAATGTCCATAGAAATTCTTATGAGTAACTGATTGGAAATCCCAAACTAATGTCAATACGAATATTGACGCAACCGATTTATTAATCTTTGTTTCTTGAATTAATTATCATAGACCATTCAATAAATATCCAAATTACATAACTGAATCTTATTACATCAATGTTTTATCATTTTTATTTATTTATTGTACACAGACATATTACATAACCAAGCTGCAAATTTAAACCAAAGAATTGAATACATCTTAATTAGATAGCAATTAAATTTGATCAAAATGTGTTAACAATGGGAATTTTATTTTATTACACTTAAGTTAATAAGGCTTACAAATTCAAAAACTTACATTTGATCTTTTGCTCAGGTGAAAATTGGATTTATCGATCCCTATCAGTTTTTCTGAGATATTTTTTTTTTTAATTTTCCTTCAAACTGAAATCATTAGACAGGTAATTGCACTATCTTACGCTTATTAGGGTAACTTTACGTTTGGTCAATTTTCAGTTCATTTCGTTTAAATGCAATTGAAATATATGAAATATTAGGTGCTACACATTAGAAATTATTACGTGGAAAAAAATTTTAACACTCCTTTTTGATAAAAAGGCATTTTTTTCCTGTGTTGATACCTGTTTAAATACAATAATCAATGACCATGAATTACCAGTTAATATATTTTTGAAAAATTAAAATAATAAATGTACTTAGGTGTCAATTTCACTTTCCTCCTGGTGTTTTTTATTCACAGTAACACCCAATTTTGTGCTGATACAAGCATTTTAAATATAATCTTTTCAGACGAAAAAAGCCCGTTGTCTATTGGCAACTCGCCAAGAAGAAATGAAATATCTCCGACGTTTTATGTTTTATTTATTGGTGGCTTTTTTTTCTTAGCTGTGTGTTTAGTATGTATTACTAATGCGTAAAAAAAAAAAGGAAAAAAAAACATGGTTGGATTTTATAACAAGAAAAATTCTAGACATCTGAATTTTTTGAAAATGAAATATGAAGATAACGAACAGTATTCAGAAAGTCTATTAAAACAATAAAAACTGGGAGCAGAGCAAACAAGAAATAACGGGAAAATCGGTAGACAATTCAGTGTATAAATAATGGCCTAACAATAAGTATGAAAAACGTCAGTCAGCATTTGACTTAATGATAGATTGTATTTGCTTATAAGGTCATTGTATCGACCATAGAACTTACAAAATGATGAGTTGAAACGAGACTTGTTTGTCAATAACTTACCTCGTTGTAGAAATTGTTCATACGTAGAGCATGCTCTGGCGTATCGAATCAACTGAGAGATATATACCCCATATGCAGGTGATAAGGGTATATTGCTGCCTAAGTAAGGGAAGTTGACGATTAAAATGTTAAAGTCATCATGTTTATCATAAAGCTTACTTGTTAGGTTACCATTAACGTCTTTTTCTAGTAAAATAACCAAATATGGAAGAAATGTGTCAGACTCTGTGGAATCTTTTATTTCAAGCTCATTAGGATATATCGTGTCGACATATGAATGGAAATAACTATTGTTAATTGATGATATGTCGTCGATATATCTAAATATCGAGTTGAAGGCCAAAGCAAGAGATTTTTTTCTTATGTATAAGATTTTGAATAAATTCTGCGTCATTTGAATACAAAAAAGGTCTGCTAATAACGGAGAGCAATTGATACCCATGGAAATTCCAACAGATTGTTGGAAGATCTGGTCTCCAAAAACCACATAGATATTGTCAATCAGAAACTCAAGCATCATTTTAATATCAACTTCAGAGTACTTTGTGTACAATCAGAATTTTTTTTAACAAAATAATTTTGCAAATGACTAATGACAAGGTAAGTAAATTCACGAGTTGCACTTTTATTGAAAAGGTAGCTGTCAATGATGTCAAAAAGCCTGGACTTTAATTTATCGTGGGGAATGGAAGTATATAGAGTTGAAAAGTTGTGTGTTTTATAACTATTATATCTATATATAACTATTTTGAAAACAGTTAAGAAATCACAGGATAATAAGAATTGAAAATTATTTTGGTATGAAGATATATGTAGCTTTGAAAAGATGGAATATGATGTCAGACCTTAGGATAATTAACTACATGAAGTTTGATTATTTTGGAAAATTAATGTCTGGAGATACCAAATTGTCTATCTTCATTTTTAAGGATTTAAGTCGACGTGTCAATGTTATGGTTTCTGGAATTAGATATAGATATGTGGATATTCGGATTGAGAATAAAACAAAACAGTTTTCCCCGTCTCTGTTATTGCCGAAAAATGTATGCAGAGGCAAATGCACTAGGGATGTGCTCCGGAAATTCCTCAAGCTTTATAAAGAATTTAATGCTGAATCTAAAACGTGCAAAACATGTACAGTAAACAACAAGAAAATGAATACATCTCAGATTGTGAGCTATCTGTTTTCATGTATTCATTAATGTGTATAAAACTTGATTTTTTTTAAAATGTAAACTAGGTAAACAAATTATGAATTTCCTTATCGCTGACTCCCTTTTATCCAATCTATATTTCATGCATAAGCCACAAAGGCACACAAAAAATAACACATTGACGATGATAATTCCCTAAAGGACTTCTTCAAATCTAATAAAATAAAACGAGTGGTATCTAACAAAAAGAAAATCGAGTCAGAAACATATATGATAGTTTTGTTCATAAAATGAAATCATGACTTATTCCTACAAAATATAATGCATCAAATTCTTTATAAAAATTAAGTAATATGCTTTAAAATACTTACTCATATAGATTTTAATACACCATGTCCTGGTTTTATTTTAAGGGGGTTTTATTGTGTAGACTCCATTGAAAAAACTTTTTACTTTAAAACCATGTAAAGCCTACACTGACTTCAGTGTACATGCAAAGTTTCAGGAAAATCCATCGTCTAAATAATGTTGGGACTATCTCAAAACACAATAACATTTACTATAGGATTGTAAGGGGATTTTTTTATCATTATTTTATTTTTTAAATTATTATTTTATTTACTTATTATTTTTATTTACTTATTTATCTATTATTTATTTATTTCTGCACTTCAAAGCAAATAATAAAAAATACTACAATAGACTTTTTCTCAGATTTTAATATGTGATGAGGAAAAACTATATTATACAATATGCAAGAAACACAGAATGTTGCAGTCTGGTTTCCAGAGGGGGCATCTAAAAATGAGAAAAATTACGAAATTTTCCTGTTTAAATGGAGCAATACAAAATATGACAAATACTAGAGATTTACACAGAAAGTAATTGTAGGATTTTCAAATTCTTATCTTTAAAATTTCAATAGCATATAGTTTATACTTTTTCTTTTATAACACTTTTTATGACCCCAACTTAAAGAACTTCAGTTTATCATAACGTCATACATCTACTTATTAGTTTAAAAAATCTTTAAAAAGTCAATTCAAAATGTAACTAAAGTTGGTTTTACCTGTGGTTTCTTAATAATAAAGTTTGTTCAATTTGATAAATTTTGCTGAAATAATTTCTTTAAAAGTGTAAATACACTTTATTTTCCTATTCTACGCAATGAAAACCCCAATCGGTCCTCTTAATAAAAGCAAACACTCAGGCCTCGATCAAAACAAACCTTTGTGAATTCTTCTGAATGTTTTCTTTAGATATCACTTTTCCTTTACCTGACTTGCATTGACTTATTTTTATGGTATCCAGGAAGATTTTTTTTAATATGAGGAGAGAAAAGGAACTTGAAATAAAAGATCAAATTTATCAGGAAATATTAAAATATCAAAATCGAATGAAGACAAAATTATTATATCCCAAATAGACGGAGATATTCTAAAACATTTTCAACATGAAGTACTGTAATTTATCCGATTAATAAATTTATATATTTTGACTTATCACTTTGACGAAAGTGTTATTTTCACAGTGAAAAAAAACAAATTCGCAGAAAACTCTTCTTCCCTTCCCGAAAACTGTTAAAAATACTTATATTGACGGTAATAATGATCATCAAGAAAAAGCCTAGGTGTAGATGATATCTTTTAAAAACAAAGACTTTTTATTTTTTAATACAGCGATACCGTCTGCTATCATATTTCACACTGGAGAAAATGTTAATGTTTTCTTAAATTATTTCTTCCTTAAATTTCGTTGAACGATGAAGCACTCCCTAAAAGAAAGAAAGCTACAAAGGGGTTCTCTCATGGCATGGTTTATTCAATTTATTTTTAGCAAGTATGCACAAACCCAAAAAAAGCATGACTTTTCCAATTTAGGAGTAGACAAAGATAGATCAATTAATTTCATCTCAGAGATTTTCAAAACTTTGTAGTGATTTTTAAGGTAATTACTCCCTTCTTGCTTTTTTAAGCGTCTTCAAATCAGATGACCCTGGATTTTTTTTACTCTTCTACCGATTCTAAACATGATGAGAGGGTGTCAAAACAATAGCACTATAAAAAGTTTATCAGGTTTAGGAATATGATGACTGAAATCATTTTGAACAACAAACACTGTGGCAATTCATAACAGATACATGTGTTCATTCTTTCCAAAACATACGCTAGAGAGTTATTTTCATAACTTAATGTAGTCAGAATCGGTAGTGACACCTTTAGAACAGAATCATATACTAGAAGATCTGTTCACTCGCTGACACCCTCTCTTGGTCAATTAACGGGTTAATGTACACTGTGTGGCTGTGTCTTCATTACTGTAAGCTTGGACATCGTGGAAACTGTAAGGTGGAGGTGGTTCTTGATAATAAGAGGTGTAGTCAGTAGTGTCACACTGTGTCAGATCATATATTGATACTAGTAATCTATCTGGTGGTACTTCATTTCTTACAATATAAAGTCTGTCCTACAAAGAAAATGAAAATTTTATCGAATTAAACAGATCCTTATAACGATAGAATTTAATTTTGCACATGATTTGTTCTATACAACTGTTTTCATGCAGATTGTTTTTTTAATACACTTTCAACAGTGAAATACTGTAATCTATTTACTGAATAAAAGTGATCTATTCTGTCACAGTGTGAAAGAATATAAAAGTGATATCTTGTCACAGTATGACAGAATATCAGAAGTGCGGCAAAACTTTTGATTTCCCTTCCCTTCACGAAGATTGTTTGAAAAAAAACTCCCTGAACTGTTATAAGATACAAAGCGTAAATAAACCATCCTACCAGAGACTTGAACTGCCAAAGTTTTAAACTATTTGTTGAAATCCATGTTTACAATGTTTCCAATCTCCCAGTCATTAAGTTATGGCTATAGCCTCAGCCTAAAGACATTGTGTTACAAAAAGAAGCAAAGGGAAAATCAAAGAAAATACATTAAAAAAGGAGAAGAAAATTTAATATTTTTTAGTTGGATATGGAATTTACTTCACTTGAGAGAAAGAATTTTTTGATCATATTACCCCATATCCAACTACAAAACATTTAATATCCTCTATATCTCTTACATTTGTTGTTGGTCTTTGTGCAGTCTCCGTTCGTTTCGCACAGCGACACTTGTTCCAGCAACATGCAAGCATGATACATGTGATCAGGAATACAAACGGACCAATTGTAATTAAGTATCTTTTAAAATATAAAATGATAAAAGTTTAAAGTTTAATTGTGACAAAACTTTAAAAATCATTTTTATTTGTTCGTTAAAAATGCTGTGTTTACTCACAGGATGGTAGCTCCGTCAGTGTCGTAATTCATTTTGTCAAGACGGAAGAGGTATTTAAAAAAACGTTTTGTACAAAAATATTACACCTGAACATATCAGGTGGTCACATAAATTTCTGTTGCTATATTTAAAATTTAGAAATGCTGATTGATTCTTGTGTATTTTACTCAATCACATAGAAAATGTGTTCAGTATTTTGTTCAATAACCCTATGTTATATGGTTATGCTTAGTAATTACGTCTGTATTTATTTTATTTATTGAAATACATTGATATGTAAATTTTGTATGGTATATAGGTTGAAAATAAAATTCCAGGTACGACATTTTGAATAAGTACAAAGCATGAGCTCGGTGTGTGTGTGTGCTTAGGTGGGTGGGTGGGTGTGTGTGTGTGTGATATTCAACTACAGTAGCTTATTTTTGAGCGACTGGAAAAAGAACTTGAATGTATTTTAAGCCACAATCAAAAGATTTTTTATGCCCCCGTAATCGAAGATTCGGCGGTATATAGTTTTTGCCCTGTTCGTCTGTCTGTCTGTCTGTCTGTCTAGCTGTCTGTTTCTCCGCAAAAGCTTTAACATTGCCCATAACTTTTGATTGGTTGGAGCTATGGCTTTCATATTTCACATGTGTATTCCTTGTGTTAAGACCTTTCATTGGGTACCATCATATTCGACCTTTTGACCTTGACCTTGGAGTTTGACCCAGTTTTGCAAAATTTTACCCAACTTTAACCTTGGCCATAACTTTTGAACATTTGGTGCTAGGACTGTCATACTTCACAAGTGTAATCCTTGTGACAAGACCTTTCTTTGATAACAACAACTTTGACCCCTTGACCTTGACCTAGAAGTTTGACCTTCTTTTGAAAAACTTTAACCTTGGCCATAACTTTTGAGCTGTTGGTGCTATTGCTTTCATACTTCACATATGTAGTCTTTGTGACAAGACCTTCATATGGATACCAACAACTTTGACCTATTGACCTTGGAGTTTGACCTACTTTTGAAAAACTTTAACCTTGACCATAACTTCTGAACAGTTGGTGCTAGGGCTTTCATACATCACATAGGTAATTCTTTTGACAAGACCTTCCTTCTGATACCAACAAATTTGACACTAGACCTAGGAGTTAGACCTACATTTTAACTTTAACCTTGGTCATAACTTTTGAATGGTTGGTGCTAGGGCTTTCATACTTCACATATGTAGATCCTTGTTACAAGACCTTTCTTTGGATACCAACAATTTTGATCCTTTGACCTTGACCTTGTAGTTTGACCTACTTTTGAAAAACTTTAACCTTGGCCATAACTTAGAACGGTTGGTGCTAAAGCTTTCATATTTCACATGTGTATTTCTTTTGAGAAGGCCTTTCCTTGGGCAACATTAATTTTGACCATTTGACCTTGATGTTTGACTTACTTCTGAAAAACTTTAACCTTCTCCTTATCCATTCAATGGTTGCTGCTGGGGCTTTCATATTTCACAGGTATATTTCTCGAGACAAGACCTTACTTTGGGTACCAACATATTTGATTTGCATTTGAGAAAGTTTAACCTTCGCTTTAAGTTGCCATACAGTGGCATGAGTGTTTCACAAACACATCTTGTTTTTACAAGTTTAATCTACTTTTATAAAATACATGGACGTAAAAATTACGTTTGATTTTTTTTTTTCTGAGACAAATGTGATTGTTCTCATTTCCTTGCCAACTCCAAAAATTTAATTAGAACAAAAATGTCAAATGGTTCTCCTAAAGTTAATTTAAGAGAAGCGAACTTCTGTCCATTTTTCAATTGCAGTAGTTATTGAAAGTACTTAGGATACTGGTAGTTAATGATAATTTGAAATCCAACTGAAAACAATTAAACTTAGAGCACTTATCTAATGTCACAATTCGGTGTTATATCTTGTTTAAAGTCACTATTTTGCAAATTCTTTGTTGTTTCAATGATGTTGTTTCCAAATAACTTGTTTTATCGTTGTGCCAAATGTTGATTGGCGTTTTTCATGCAATTTACTAGGCCCTTTTCGTCATACTGATTTGTCTACAGGGTGTGTCGGCTCGAAAAGGAATGTTTACTCCTCTAACGCACGTGATTCCACATTTGTGGTGTCCAGAGGTTCTCTCTAATAGTAGTAGCGTCCTTTGTGGTTTCACCTGATAGAGATGGCATGACAAAGACCTTCTACGTCTGTACAATCACAATGAAATATGAAGATAATGAACAATATTCAATCTCAAAAGACGGACCTCAAAATTTAGAGGTGGGATCAGGTGCCATGGAGCAGTGAACATCCCCTGCCGACCGGTCACTTCCGCCGTGTGCTCCTTGTCTTGATCGGGGGGAAAAATGAAAAATCCGTGGACAGTTCAGTGTATAAATAATGGCCTAACAATTAGTATGAAAAACGTCAGTCAGCATTTGACTCAATGATAGGTTGTATGTGCTGACAAGGCCATTGTATCCACAGTAAAACTTGCGAAATGATGATTTCAAACGAGACTGTTGATATGATGATTCCATCTAGTTTCCTCATGATCTTCACCATGTCAAATATCAGGTACTCCTGGCAGTAGTTTGTTTTTCAGCCTTATCTGGATCAGATGTTTATCTCTTTCTTGACCTTTACCTTCACATTTCCTTGGCAAACTTTTTTGGTGCGTTCATCTTATTGTTTCTCTCTAGTATTAGTAGCGTCATTTGTGGTTTCACCTGATAACAAGAGGCCCAAGGGCCTTAACAGTCACCTGAGTATAATACAACAATTTAGAAGTTAGATACACTCATAGATGAAGCTTTGTTGCCCTAAAGCAAGAGAAGTAGGAAGATCAGGATCAACAAAATAATTAGTCTAGTATTCAGTATTAACTCATAAATTAAGTTCTAATCTGTCCCCCACTTAACACTATCACCATGCAGACTATTAACAAACTATTAGTGCTTCTGTACTATTTTTAAACCCATATTAAGACCTCTAGCATTGACCTCTCTTATGGTCTTTGAAGAATTTTTAATAAGATAAGTTATTTTTGTCTCATTTTTATTTATCTATTACTTACAGCTCTACCTGATTATTAAAACTAAGACAATACTTTTTGAATTATATGATAAACATTCTTGCATAATTATCTTATTCTATTAACCTTTCAAATACATTATTTACAGTGATTAATTATCAAAGGTGAATGGAAAAGGGGAATAACTTCTCTCAGTAGAATACAAATTAATAGAGCCCTGCCCAGGACTAGAATGCTTAGACAAATGGTCCAGATGTTCAAAAATCTGGTAGAAATATGCTTACTTATATCATTTAAACTTTTACTCCGTTTTCTTCCGATATGCCCAGAAGCAGAGAAGAATTTTACAGGTACAATGCATTTTCACTACAGATTCAACAAAGCCTTACCCTAACACCAGAACCCAAGACCAAGGGTCAAGAAATTTACAAATTTGGAAGAGTTACCCTCATCATCATAACTATGGACTTCATAGAATTAACACTTTTCCACTATATTATCAACCCCCCCCCCCCCCCCGCCTCGTTATGCCAGAACCCCTGACCCTAGGACCACAAGATTTAAAAATTCTGTTCGAAGCTCCCATTTTCATCATAGCTAAGCAATTTATTTATCAGCTCAACGCTAAGGAGCAAACAGGATTAATTAATGATCAATTAATAGAATTAATGCTTTTCCACTATATAATCAATAGAGCCCCCCCCCCCCCTTCCTCAAGAACCCCAAAAACTGAGGCCATATATTTAAAAATTTTGAAAGAGGCATCCTTGCCTATCATAATCATGCACTTAGTTTGTTTAAATAATCTCCAGTAGCAAAGAAGAAGATTTTCAAAGAATCAATGCATTTTCACTATATAATCAATAGAGCCCCGTCCTAACACCAGAACCCCTGACCCTGGGGCCATGAAATTCACAATTTTTGAAAAGCCATCCTTATGCATCATAACCATGCACTTAGTTTGTTTAAATAATCTCCAGGAGCAGAGAAGAAGATTTTCAAAGAATTAATGCATTTTCACTATATAATCAATAGAGCCCCGCCCTAACATCAGAACCCCTGACCCAGGAGCCATGGCTTTCACAATTCTGGAAGAGGCCCACCTCCTCATCATAACTATGTACTTAGTTTATCACCTTAATGCCCAGGAGCAGAGGAGAAGATTTTCAAGGAATTAATGCATTTTCACTATATAGTCGATAGAGCCCCGCCCTAACACCAGAACCCCTGACCCTGGGGCCATGAATTTCACAATTTTGGAAGAGGCTCTCTTGCTCATCATAACTATGTACTTAGTTACTTTATTTAATACCCAGGAGCAGAGAAGAAGATTTTCAAAGAATTAATGCATTTTCACTATATAATCAATAGAGCCCCGCCCTAACACCAGAACCCCTGACCCTGGGGCCATGAATTTCACAATTTTGAAAGAGGCACTCTTGCTCTTCATAACTATGTACTTAGTTACTTTATTCAATATACCCAGGAGCAGAGAAGAAGATTTTCAAAGAAATAGTGCACTTTCACTATATGATCTATATAGCCCTACCCTGGGGCCAGAACCCCTGACCCAGGGGCCATGAATTTCACAATTTTGGTAGAGGGCTCAATGCTTATTACAATCATGCCAACAGTTTGACTGCTTGATATCCTGGAGTAAAGAAGAAGATTTTTAAAGATTGCATTATTTTTTGTGGTTTTAGCCCCACCCCTCAGACCCCAGGGGGGCAGGGACAATGAAATTCACAATTTTTGTTCCCCTTCACCCATAGATGCTATATGCCAAATTTGGTTGAAATTGGTTAAGCGGTTTCAGAGAAGAAGCTAAAAATGTTCAAATGTTAACAAACGAAGCACGACGACGGACGAGAACGGATAGCAATAGGTCACCTGAGTGACTCAGGTGACCTAAAAATAGAATGACAAGAAAATTATAGGTATTATGGGCAAAATCAAATTATCATTGAATCTTCTTAATATTTTTTTCGAAATGGTACTTATGCCTCTATGCCATCCTGATTTGCATGGAGACAATGTTTGCCCTTTTCAAAGAACTTCTCTCCTCTGAAAAGACCATAATATAATTTGCATAAAAGTCGGCATGTTAAAGAAAGACAAAATCTTCATAGCATCTTCTCAGACTCTTCTTAGATCTTGTAATTGATTAATATGTGTGAATCAAATATTGCGCAAGTAAATTTTAAATGTGAATAAAATACCAAATTTAGCAACACCAACATCCATGTTTTGTAGATATTCCTGGAATTCTACATCTACCTTTCGATATTTTCAGCAGAGTGATTTTATTTAACCATGTGTTGCTTATACATACAAGGTGAATTGTCAATCATTTCGCCTGTAAAAGGCTTCGTCTTATCATCATGTGTGATTTTTTCAGTATGACTGTCTCCCCAGTAACATCACCGGGCTTTCCCGTAGCATTCATTTAGAACCCATAATTTGTCTCCTGACTTAATATCTTCTTATTGTTTATGTGTCTTTGCTTTTCAGTAGAACTCATTAAGTACTTTCTATCTATTTTAAGGGTTTTTGAGTGGCCTATATATTCTCCATAATCTACCATCCTTGGTTCTACTGTCATCAAAGGTTGTATAATGCAAGTTGTTTGTTCACTAATCTTACATTCTAAGAGTACGTCAATTACTGAAAACCCTGTATTATAATCGTTCATTTTTTGGAATCGTTCAAATCTTTATGTAATGATATTTAATACCAGATTTAAAAAAATATCCAACACATTGAAATAATAATTTTTAATCATGAAATATGGAGATACGGACAATAATCAAGCTCAAAAGTCCATTAAAACAATACAAACCGGGAGCAGAGCAAACACCTCCAAAATACAGGAGAGGTAGGATTAGGTGCCATGGAGGAATAAGCATCTCCTTTCGACCGGTCACACCCGCCGTGTGCTCATTGTTATGATCGGGCAAACGGAAAAATCCATAGGCAATTCAGTGTATAAATGTTGGCCTATTAATTTGTTTGAAAAACGTCAGTTAGAATTCGACTTAATGATAGATTGTATTTGCTGACAAGGTCATTGTATCGACCATAGAACTTGTGAAATGATGATTTTAAACGAGACTGTTGATATCCTTGTTTCATCAACTTGTTTGTCAATAGTTTGCCTCTTAGAAATTGTTTGTACGTGGAGCATGCTCTGCGTATCGAATCATATGGGAGATATAAACCTCATATGCAGGCGATAATGGTATATTACTACATATACAAGGGAAGTTGTCGATAGAAAAGTTGAAGTTATCACGTTTATCATAAAGTTTATCATATCAATTTCCATTCTCCATTAAGAAATGGAACGATGTTTTATTCCACACAAAGATTTTAATTCTCTCAAGCTTTGTTTTAAAGCCTTGTCTGATAAATTTTTATGTGTTAATGATAAATAACACAAACAAACTTTTTTTCAGAAATCAGCAACATTTCTTATAGATTTATATTCCAAAAGGTAAGTTGAATAATGTTTGCCATGTAAAGTGGAAAAATTTTGTAAGTTTTTGTCACAAGATTAAAAATATGTGCAAAATTTTGTATAGAAATACATAGAATACCATACAAAGTCGCAAATCTAAGCACCAAAGAAAACTTACGATTTCCTTATATTTTAGGGATTTATTATTTATGTCATTTCTATTCAAAATCAGTCAAAAAATATATATCAATCCATGCATCAAATTTTTGTTTGTGTTATGTATCCTTAACAAATATTTAAAAAAAAACAACATAGAATTCAAGAATATGTCTTTTATAAAATATATACTAGTATATTATATATATACACTGTATCACAGTTTTTCTAGCTCTTGAAGCATGAATTCCGTGACACAAATCTAGAATATATTCAAAGTTTATGATCTTATACTGCATTATATATACACGACTGGTACAACAGCATAAGTACAACCAAAAACAGAAAAATAGAATTTTTGTTTTGATTATCACATCCAGTCTGATGTGGTTTTGAATAGTGTTTCAGTAAATGTTTGGTATCTCGAAAGAGTTGTTGCTTTGGTTATTTTTTTATTTCTAAAATGTCGCTTTTAAAGCAGTGTTTCACTTTGATTTATGGTAATTTACAGAGAACACATTCACGTGAGCACCTACATCAATCATCAATGGTTTTTACAATCTTATAAATATTCACCTCATAAAGAGTAGGTGAATAGTTAAAGTAAACAACCCAACAACAAATAGGAAGAAGAAAAAGAACGTAATTTGAGACTCCCTGGGAGGATTTTTGATGGGTCGTGTTTTCAGTGGGAAGAAGGTACGATCCCACTGAGTCAGTATGCTTTCCCGGGCACCTGTCCACTTCCTGGGACCCTCCAGTCGATACTGATACGGAGTACATGGGCCAAAGAAACAAGCAATGGCTAGACGGGGGTCTCTGAAGAACAGTTTGGCTAAAACAAAAACATATTGGCCATTAATGAAGAAAAATCATTCATTTACCTGTTTCCCTTTCTTAATCATTTTAATGTTACCGTAATATTTGTAGACCACAGATTCTGTTACCATTTTGAGCATAAGAGAAATTTCAATGATAAATCAGTATAATAATAGAGACCAATCCAGAGTAAAGAACACAGAGTGAACAAGGAAAATGGTTGTATACCCAGATCAGGACAGTTGCCTGCCAAAGTAGCTAACTCATTCAAATACACGACGTAGTCTACTTGTATCGTGTGACGGGGACTTTTAACATAACGTTTGGCCATCGCTGTCACTTTTTCCTTTATGTCTTGCCACATTTCATTTGAAGGTGGTAATTTCACTTCACCCTGAAATATTACACAGGATTATATTATAGGAAAATTAAACTAATGTACAAAGTTAGCAATTAAATAGTTAAAATACCTGAAATGATAACTCATACCAGAATTTTTAATCAATTGAGTATATCTGTGGTCTTTAACTTCAAAGAATTTTGAAATTGTCTAAATAAGTTATCCTTAAAATCATATTGCTACTTATTAAGAAAAAATATATACTTTCAAAACCCTTGTGTACAGTCGGCATTGTTGTTCGGAGAGAGGCATAATGGCTCCTAAGGGCTGTATACAACCTATCACCGCCAACGTGTTGTGTTCTAGATCAGGTGGATACATCCATTTATATAATTTTACTCTGTTTTCCTTCACTTCCAGTACAGATTTGTCCAAAAATGGGAACCCAAAGATATACCCTGTGGCCAAAAATACAACGTCAATTTCCTCCTCTACTGTGCCATCCTCAAATTCCACACCAGTTTCAGTAAAACATCTGATGTTGGGTTTGACGATGACGTTTCCGCTGATGATTCTATTGGGAAGGTCATCGTTGACTGTTGGATGCTGGGATAGCGGGGGGAAGTTTGGTTTCAGGCTGTAAAGCGCATGGTCAAATCTCATGTTCAGTTTTGTTTCAGTGATCCATGTAACAATAGAAGCGGGTACGATCTTCCGCATCATCCTGTATAAGACGTTATTTAGGTAGGTAAATACAATAATAAATAGCTATGGTACAAAGACTACTTACTTTTTTAAAAAATTATTTTTACCAAAAATTGAATTGCGTTGTCCTCATCATATCCACCGGATATCCAAAGCTATCCACCCTATTTATGACCCATGAACCCTGTCGTGTGCTTAAGAAAACCTATACAAAAGAAAAACAGATGTACATTTGGATGTATTTTCATTTCTAAAAGTTGAAAAAGAGTACAAAATTAGTGATAAAAAGGATTAACAACCTGTTTGGCCACACGACTAAGTTCCACCGCGGCGTCTCCGCCCGAATTTCCTATGCCAATAATAACTATTCGCTTGTCCTCATATCCCTTGAGATTTTTGTAGTCATGTGAGTGAATTATCTCTCCTTGGAACTTATCCAGACCTTTAGAATATGAAAACACTCGAAATTAATATTACATTCATTAAAGATTCGCATGCGGTCTGTTCTGAGTTCTGACCTGCAGTGTATTGGCTTACCTGGAAATGTTGGGATATTTTTTTCTGCGTGATGTCCGGTACAGACTAGTACACCATCAAAGGTCTGTTCATTAATTGTATTAGTTTTCAAATCACGTGTTTTGACATCCCAACATCCATTGCTTTTAAAATCGCTGTGTTTCTTGATACTTAAGACCTAAAAATATGAAGGGAAATTTAATCAAAATACTTATTGGGAGGGGCAAGATTTTCTCTAATTACAGCTTTGAAAGTAACTATAAGTCATTGGAATGTAACAAGTATAACAAGTATGGAATCTTTATGATAATACCACAATGATTTTCAAAAAGTTCATTTCAGCGTTTTGTATTTTGACGCCCTTTCATTATCTTACAAAAACTACTTTAATAAGATTTCTTCTCTATTGATTGTATTTCAGCTTAATATTCACTGAAACTCTATGGAAGACGGAGGTGCCTCTTCTGTCACAGTACTATGTTTTCCTAACGGTTATTACCTCTATCTGAAAGTTAATGTACTTAGTGAGGTTGAATTTCTCCGCATACAGATGGAAGTACTTAAGAACATATTTGTTGTGCATAAAGATCGGATACTCCTTAGGTATAGGAAAGTCACTGAAACACATCATTTCTTTACTGGTGTTGATGACGGTGGACTTCATCACGCAGGCCTGGCCGTCATGTGAATCGTCAGTGTAGTGCCATAGACCTCCTTTACAATGTATAAGGACAGTAAATGGACATTCACTAACAGAACTAAACAATCAAACTAGAATTTGGAACATTAAAGTTAAAGACTTTTCTTTCAATGTAGCAACCCCCAACACTTAAAGGAACACGAAGCACAATTTGGAAGAAAAACAAAACAAAACAAAAACAAATCCCTAGGATAGTTGAGTTTTTAGTATATTCCTCATTTGATACAAAGATATCACAAAAGTTAATTGTTCGGTAAAAAAAAAAGAAAAAAAACAAACGAACAATTTGATAAGAGAAACCCATATAAAAGAACATTTGGTTAATAGTCCTAATATTAAGTCTGATTACCGATGTAATCTGTTCTCTCGAAACAAACTGGGGTGATTCCTTCGTCCAGACAACATTTAATGGCGGTCAGTCCACTGGCACCCGCCCCAATTACTGCTACACGCTTAGCAGTGGTCATCTGAAATAAATATACATATACAAAATGACCAGCTGATAACCTTCGGTCAAAAATTATTGAGGAATTATAAGTGAATACCTTTTTAAAGAGTCAATCGTTGTCGACAATGCACTAAATATTATTCAAAACCGTGAAGTTTTGTCGCATTAACACTGACAATCTGATGATTTTGATTTAAAAACATATTTATGATCCACTCACTTTGATCTCTTCATGAGAAGTGATTTAAATCAGATTGTGAAATTCATTTCTCTTTTTAAAATCTTATTTTACAGACAGACAGCAAGTTTTGTGTGACAATTTTAATGTTACAATACATACCTTCTAATCAGTTTTGTTCTGGAAATTTCAAGATGACGTAGAGAAGACCAACTGGACCAAATAATTCATCTGAAGGATAAAACAAGAGGCCCATGGGCCACAACGCTCACCTGAGTAACTTTGGCCTTGCTGTTTTTCACCCGATTTCCCCCTTGTAATACCTATTGTGGCCCCGCCCTACCCCAGGGGTCATGATTTGAACAATTTAGAATCTACACTACCCCAGGATGCTTCCACATAAGTTTCAGCTTTTCTGGCCCAGTGGTTCTTGAGAAGAAGATTTTTAAAGATATTTTCTACATATTTCAATGTAAAACTTGGATTCCCTATTGTGGCCCCGCCCTACCCCTGGGGGTCATGGTTTTTACAATTTAGAATCTACACTACCCCAGGATGCTTCCACATAAGTTTCAGCTTTTCTGGCCCAGTGGTTCTTGAGAAGAAGATTTTTAAAGATTTTTTTCTACATTTTTCAATGTAAAACTTGGATTCCCTATTGTGGCCCCGCCCTACCCCCGGGGGTCATGATTTTTACAATTTAGAATCTACACTACCCCAGGATGCTTCCACATAAGTTTCAGCTTTTCTGGCCCAGTGGTTCTTGAGAAGAAAATTTTTAAAGATTTTTTCTACATATTTCAATGTAAAACTTGGATTCCCTATTGTGGCCCCGCCCTACCCCCGGGGGTCATGATTTGAACAATTTAGAATCTTCACTTCCCCAGGATGCTTCCACATAAGTTTCAGCTTTTCTGGCCAAGTGGTTCTTGAGAAGAAAATTTTTAAAGATTTTTTCTACATATTTCAATGTAAAACTTGGATTCCCTATTGTGGCCCCGCCCTACCCCCGGGGGTCATGATTTGAACAATTTAGAATCTACACTACCCCAGGATGCTTCCACATAAGTTTCAGCTTTTCTGGCCCAGTGGTTCTTGAGAAGAAGAGTTTTAAAGATTTTTTTCTACATTTTTCAATGTAAAACTTGGATTCCCTATTGTGGCCCCGCCCTACCCCCGGGGGTCATGATTTTAACAATTTAGAATCTACACTACCCCAGGATGCTTCCACATAAGTTTCAGCTTTTCTGGCCCAGTGGTTCTTGAGAAGAAGATTTTTAAAGATTTTTTCTACATTTTTCAATTTAAAACTTGGATTCCCTATTGTGGCCCCGCCCTACCCCCGGGGGTCATGATTTTTACAATTTAGAATCTACACTACCCCAGGATGCTTTCACATGAGTTTCAGCTTTTCTGGCCCAGTGGTTCTTGAGAAGAAGATTTTTTAATTTAAACTCCCCTTCACCCAAGGATGCTTTGTACCAAGTTTGGTTAAAATTGGCCCAGTGGTTCTTGAGAAGAAGTTGAAAATGTGAAAAGTTTACAGACGGACGGACGGACAGACAGACGGACGGACGGACGGACGACGGACAACGGGTGATCAGAAAAGCTCACTTGAGCTTTCAGCTCAGGTGAGCTAAAAAAATCAATATGGCATTACCCATTCTTTGACTTGAAATACCGAATTAATTTCAAATCTTTTCAAAAGTAAAAAAAATCTAATAGAGTAGCTACATGTAAGCCAATAACAAAGTTTGTAAGTTTTTTGAAAAGTTTATTAAACAACCGTGATCGAATAGATTTTTAAATGCTATTTTCTGAAATGTCATCAGAATAGATCAATACACTGGTTATTGCAAAGTTTTTAAGATCCGTCCCAAATATTTCAGAAGAGCGTTGAACTTAAACTCCAAAAGTAATAATTAAGGTGATGTCCTAAAAAAAAAATAGAGTCCAAAAAAGTATTTCAAAAGAGTCAAAGAAAAAGAGAGACGTTTTCCGACAAAAACAAAGTAGATTGTGCTCCGAGGGTATTCATGGTCCCGGATATAAAAATACTCCTCATTGGCTGTCTTACCATTGCCATGCCACCTACGCTTTGTCCGTAGGTCTGTCAGTTGACCTATGAACCCCAACATGGCAACACCCTCCAATCCAGGTATACCTACTTTAATAATATTTATGGACTCAGTCTCCATCTCTGCACCACAGGAGTTCTAGCTTCAAAGTTCCCAATATCACTCTTAATCAAGAATCTTAATAGTAATTTTACGGGATGAATGTGTCTGTCAAATTCCAATTCTGGGCCAACCGTGAGTTTTCCTCTTATTGTTGAACCCAGATTCATAACCTCTAAAAAGCCAACACGCGTTATAGTTTTAGTACTTTTATATAGAATCAGCATGGAATAAACTTTTACGTGAGTTTGGGATGTATCAGCACCGAAGGTCTGATTCCAACTGACTATAAATTTTCACAACAATACATACATATTGAACAACGATAGAACAAAATAAAACAAAATAAAAGGATTAACAAAAAGTATTAAGACATCAAGTATTAAACAATTATTGAGCGAATGATGACATTTTAGCGGCATGTATATAATAGAATTAAAGTAATGAAAGATTAAGTGTCAATAAATATAAACAGAAGTCAGTTAAGATTAACTGTCCATCTCTGGCTGTGCCTCGGGTGGGATTAAGGTTGTGCGGAATTTATAGAATTTAACACATTTGCCGAAATATACGAAAAGTTTATATAACAATTTATGCAAAGTCCGAAAAGTTAATTAACACAGTAATATACAATAAGTCCGAAAAGTCGTATTTTACACCGTAACGCATGCTCCGCCTTCGCGTAAAACACGTTCTCGTGTTTTTTTTTTTTTTTTTTCAATAAAACTGGCCTCTTCTTGGTCTTCCCTGATGTCTACATGGTTGAAATTGTCGATTGTTTTCCACAAACACGGCGAGCAGATGATCCCTTTCATCTTCCAATATTCGGATGGTCTGTAGTAGGGCGTTTTTTCTTCCCTTAACTGTTTGGTTGTTTTCTCAGCTTCTGCCTGAAGTTGCATTACATACTGATTATGTTCCTTTCCGATCTCGTTTAATTTCCTCTGCATCAGTCCATAATCACTCTATCACCGTGCGCGTCGTCTTCCAGTTTGCGAATTTTCTCACGATAGATGTTATCTTTGGAACTATATGATTGTTCTTCTATCTTATTTTTCATTTTGAAATTTTCATTTTGAAGTCTTTCCCTATCAACCTCGGAGTTTTTGAGTTTAACCGACATACTCTTATTTAGTTTACTAGACTTGCGTAGTTGAATTTTAAGAATTTTCAGCTCATTTCGTACAGTGTAAGAATTATCACACAATAAATGAAACGGATGTCTCGAAGAGAATTGAATGGTAATTCTCGTAGAATTCGTTTGTTCTCGAGATACTTGCACAGTTGTTTCATGTCTCGGGCTTTTTTTTCTGCCTAAGACTGGTCCTTTATCTACGGGTTTTGGCTCAGTTTTTTTTTTTTTTTTTTCATTTGTGTAAAACACATCCTTGAATAATGTCCAATTCTGTGGCATGTGAAGCATTTCTGCTTCAACGCGAAACATAAGTCGTTAGGATGCACATTTCCACACCTTCCGCACACTGGATGCTGACATGAAGGGAAGTTGAACTTTTTCTGTCTCCACTGCGGTCGGAAAGAATATTCCATCGCTGAATTTATCTAATAATACGTCTGCATCATCTGTACACAGCATTGTTAAAATCTGGGGAAACTCGATATCTGGCTCTTGTAGAGGTCCAGGATCTGACTACTACAAAATATATGAAGCAGCCCCGGGTGTTGTTACCCTTAGGTTTCTCACACCATGTTTTACGGGAAGCATTTGTCCGTCAAATTCTAATTCTGGGCCAACCCTGAGTTTTCCTCTTATTGTTGAACCCAGATTCATAAAACCTCCAAAAAGCCAACACGCGTTATAGTTTTAGTACTTTTATATAGAATCAGCATGGAATTAACTTTTACATGAGTTTGGGAACTATCAGCACCGAAGGTCTGATTCCAACTGACTATAAATTTTCACAACAATACATACATATTGAACAATGATAGAACAAAAGGATTAACAAAAAGTATTAAGAAATCAAGTATTAAACAATTATTGAGCGAATGATGACATTTTAGCGGCATGTATATAATAGAATTAAAGTAGATGAAAGATTAAGTGTCAATAAATATAAACAGAATAACTGTCCATCTCTGGCTGTGCCTCGGGTGGGATTAAGGTTGTGCGGAATTTATAGAATTTAACACATTAGCCGAAATATACGAAAAGTTTATATAACAATTTATGCAAAGTCCGAAAAGTTAATTAACACAGTAATACACAGTAAGTCCGAAAAGTAACAGTAACTTACATTTCCGTTCAAATTTTATTACTTACCGGTAGTATCGACGGGCTTAATTGGTCTATTCTGATCAATTCCATTACAAAATGATTTACAAAATTATAGTTCATTGTACCAACAACAAAATCCAATTTGTTCTAACAAGATAATTATAGTTCATGAACATAAAGTCCCTTTTCCAATTATAAAGTCACTGTTTGTGGTACACTAATAATGTAATTCCTTGTTTAATTTTATTTTATTTTACTGTCACTACTAAGTTCACTATTAATAACTAAAATGATTATGATATGAATATAGTCCAAGTTTAAAGTGTTCAAATAAAATGTCCTTTCTATACCCTATAGGTTTACACACACTTTCCACCTAATATGCCTATAGTGGCACTAGCTCTTTTAAATATGAACTCATGTAACATTTTGTATTTCTTTAGCAGTGTATGATATTCATTATTACATTACCGTACTTACAATACACATGACTATATGTTACATTGGAATATGTATTGCTCCAACTAAAAGTGGACCAATTAATGCCTCTTGTGACTTCATGTATATATGTGTTAACATTTATTTTTGATTTGTTTCTTTATTATTACCTTTAAAAATATATATGTACCTGTACAATTTTCATTGAGCAAAATTGAGCATAATCAATATGATATTGTCTCTTGTTCATCGCAAAAACGTAAACAGGGACCTATATATTTAGTATAAATTATGGATTTTCTACTCATATTGTTATCTTCACTACGTTGCATAAATTTAAACAAAATCTACGTCAAATTTACATGTATGTACAATATTATATGAAGTTCATCATACTATTTTATTATACTAACAAACAATGAGTGGATTCTTTAACATCGTATTAATCTGTATTATGTGCATTTATGTGTTATCATAATTGTAATGTGTCATGAAAAAAGTACTGTTACACTAAGCCTAGTGTCTTCAAATTAATTTAATTCTCAAGTACTAATAATCTTAAAGGTCTTTTAAATTTGGGCAAATTTTTGAATAAGAAAAAATCAATATTGATGCATAACACTATTTCCATGCATGTATTTTTACGTTCACTCTCTCTGTATGATTTTTTTTAAAACACGTTTTTATTACTCTGATGTGCCATTTGGCTTAAGGAAATAAAGAAACTTGAAACTTAAACCGAAACTTGTCCCATGGGTCCTAATTTGAAAATAAAATTTTATTTCTTTTCCATACAAATGCTTTTAAAACCAGTTATTTAACTGAAATGAATCGGTCTGAAAGTACCAGAAAGAATAGTCAGTATAACATTTTCAAGTATACAGGAGACACTCGATGATTTGTCTGAATTCTTTCAGAAATATCTTATTAAGTAACATAAAACTGTTGCATAGACATTGTATTAAAACATAAAAATAATCAGAGAGAGATTTTTTTTAATGCATAAGTTCCCCTCTACTCATTCCCGAATCTGATTTAAGAGTACTACATTTATTAAAAAAAAAAATGTGAAAGATGCAGGTGCTCCCGGCTTCTGAAATATTTAAAGTGGGGTTTTTCTTAACAAAACTGGGAAAATATGGCAAAAATGTGGTACCGTATAGGTTTCAGTAGATCCCCAGCTCTTCTTTTGATAAATAATATTTTCGTGGTGGTCATTTGTCTATTATAACATAATGAGTTAACACAAAGCAAGTAAAACGGGCTAGTCGTCATTCTAGGCACCTAAGTTTGCTCAAAATGCCCTGTTTCATCATTACGAACACGTGCAGAGCTCTACAAACCGTGTCCAAGACCAAATTGGGCAATACGACATTCATCATTACAAAATTAATAGATCTCTCTACTAAGCAAATTATGCAATAGTATCTAATTAAAATTACTCGTAAATAAAGTTATAAATCTACCTTATTATGGACAGAGTAATCATCGCTCTACCACTGGTCAGTAGAGATGGGTCAGTCATGTAATACTGGTATTTGTATTTGAAACTGCTTCAATAAATGTAAGATATAGATAATTTACTACTTACTATGTGCATTCAGACAGATAATTACAGATCCAAACAATCATATCTACTACTGGGTACGTACAACACGATAATAAACAAAGTCTAGGGTTCAGTTTGTGGGATTAAAATATATGGAGAGCATTAACTGCCAAAATTTAAATCACACCGATAATCTCTTAGTGCACATCCGAATACCAGTAATTGATTAAAATAAAACTATTCTGTGTTAACAAAAACGGTTGTAGCATTTCTTTGACTGGAAGATATGTTCATTTAATTTCTTTAGTGACTATGTGTATGGCCTCTTAATCATTATATAGTACGTATTAATTACAATTTTGAATTATTAAGGAGTCTTATTATTTCAAGAATGAAACAAGCTTACAATGTCTACTATTTTGTATCAATTTGTTAAATCCTCTCAAATTCTTTATTTGCTTCCACTTGGTGTTTTGTGATTCAAGATTTAACAAGATTTGATGTGAAAAAAACGAAGAGTAATCGAGCTTGAAAAATCCAGTTAAACATTACAAATTGAGATCGAGCAGAGCAGACGCACAACCAATCACAAGAGGTCGGATCAAGTGCCATGGAGGAGTAAGCATCCGCTGTCGACTGGTCACACGCGCCGTGAACCCTTCGTCTTGATCGGGTAAACGGGCTAATCCATAGACAAATCGGTATGAAAATAATCCGGCCTATGGCCTTACAATTTGTATTAAAAACATCGGTCAGCATTTGACTTAATATCAGGTTGTTTTTGTGAATAAAGTCATTTTAAGGACTATAATTTTTGCAAAATGTTGACTTTAAGTTTAAATTGTTGATACCCTTTAGCATCAGTTTATCTGTCAGTAGCTTGTCTTGATTTAGAAATTGGATTTAGAAATCAGAAACACGTATTCAGGTGACATTGGTATATACTGCTACATACATAAGGAAAGTTGAAGATAGAAAAAATGGAATTGATCATATTTATCAGAAAGTTTAGTTGCCACCAATGTTTTTGTCTAGTGAAGTACCTAATATGAAACAGCTGCACTTTGGTGTCTTTTTTTTCGATTTTTGTTGGCTATATCTAATCATGAAAATGAATGTTGTTAATTTATCAAAATTCGTCGATAAATCTAAATGTCGAATTAAAGGCCAGTGCAAGAGGTTTTTGAATAGCCTCTAAATTTTGCTTCAAATAAAATTTCAAAAATTAGTTAATAAACAAGATCCAATTAATATTCTACAGTAATTCAATAAATATTTTTCCTCAGTACTGAATTGGTACAAGGCTATAGATGCAAGGCTTTTACCACGAGTTACAAGATAATTTACATAATTTCATTTGAAATTTATATAATCACTGTCATATACATATATGTGGTATATTGTAATACTCTCAATATTTCCAAACCGGTACTACTTTGTACTCTTGCTTATTTTTTTATTATTATTATTATTATTTTTCTTTTCTTTTGTAATTTTGCTTCTTTTGCCTTCTGTAACTTTGTTCATTTTTGTTTTTGCTTTCTTCTTTTGTACATTCTTACTTTTGCTTTAATAATTAATTTACTATGTATTTGCCTTGACCTTGATGTAGGGAGAGGGCTAAAATAGGCTGAGCCTGCTGCCCAATCCTATTCACTCTTACATCTGTGAATAAAATATTGTTTAAATTAAATAGATTGGTGTTATATTCTTGCGCAATTATCCTTGGGGCGGGGGTGGGGGCAAATTGAGAATTTAGACAGAACATCTGAGACATAACAGAGAACCTGATGAAAGGATTTTAAAAATTCCTATTCCAGTCGTTCAGATAAACTTCGAAGGTAAAGGCAAACGTCTTATAATTTGAAAAACACCAAAACAAGACTAATCAATGGACTGGAAAGCTTCAAATGTGAAACGCAAATAGTGCAAGAAATATGTACAGTATAAATAGATGTCTGGATGAACAAATTATGCTTCGTCTGTGACATGATAATAATCAGTGCTTAATTTTGTTCCATCTCGGTTCCTTCCTTCTCACAAGAATGAGAATTGTTGACATTTCTTACATGTATAGCATCAATAAACGGGAGTAAAACATTGATGGTCTCGTAAGATGTTGCAAATTTGGTGATTACATCAGTCTCTTATGGAGAAATAAATACATATCATGCATGAGAGCAATGGTAACCTTAAAAAAATTACAAGAATTAAATTACACAACTTATACATGTAGTTCTAGGAATATATAAAATATGAGATATTGTGCTTAACATGAGGATTGTTGATCTTGTACAGGGACATCGAGCTCAACAAAGCAGTTCAGGGAAAAAAAACACAATTTTCTATATAACTGGACGTGACATCATGACAAAGAGCACACGGCGGGTCTGACCGGTCGGCAGGGGATACTCACTCCTCCATGGCACCTAATCCCACTTCTGATATCTTAGAGGTCCGTGTTTGCTCTGCTCCTATTTTGTAATGTTTAATGGACTTTTGAGCTCCGTTATCTCCACATATTTCACGAAAAAAATTAATACATGTACATGTTCGCGTTTTAAGAAAATACAAAAAAAATAATATTATAAAAAATAAAACTAGAACAAAAGAAGGAAAAAAATGGAAGCATAAAAAGGACTCACAGAACAACATTAAACTACGAAGGGAAAAGGATTTGGGCCAACAACAAACAGAAAAGAACTTTTAAGAAAATTCAAATTGAGGACGTTATGAAAGAGTTTGGACTTTCTCCATCAATCCTGAAGTGAATACAAGTGTCCAGTGAGTTGAACAGGTACAGAGATTAAGTTAAAGATAAACATGAAGTATGAAAGTGACCGCAAAACAAACAAAACCTAGATTTTTAGGGGGGGGGGGCAGTGAGAAAAACGACAGAAAAAAACTCGAATCTTTAAGTCAAACTGCAGACATCAGAGCCCCGTTTTACTTAAGAACTTACAACTCCGACCAAAATGTACTTTTGCGATTTCTTTTCTTCATTACATAAATTTAAAAACGGTTACAATCTTTTTAAAATGAATTTAGAAACACAATTTTTTACGCAAGCAACTTTTTAAGAAATCATGAATTTTGAAAGATTTTTCAATGAATTTAAGTTTAATAATAAATAAAGATATTGAAGGAACAAGAGATCTTTCTTGTATCCGAATTCAGGGAGTGAATAATATAAATATTCTCAAGATGAAGTTATAGCAACTTTATTAAATAAATCAAAGTTACAAGTACCTATAAATATGTGACTAAAGTCTCCATATTTTAGGTACAGATAATTTAAAAACATATCAACATATACGTATAAAGTTACAAAATATAGTAGCTGTACCTTACCTACCATCACATTTCATCATGCATGACATACTGACCTTCCCTGAATGACCCGCGTGCTCCTCATTTTTGAAAGTCACAGTATACGACTAAGTTTTTCAGATTTTTTATTAAATACAATAGTAGCCAAAGTAAACAATGAGACACTAACGATTATTATGCACAGTGTGAGTATAGTGTACATTTTAACAAATTTAGTCGGCCTCTAATCCACCGATATATCACACAATCTTCGGAAAATTTGTCCGCCTTGTTTAATCAATTTTACAGCATCTGCAAATAAATATTTGTGTTGACAACGTTTTATATGATTCAAAGTCAGATAAGGATTAATCTCTTAAAATATTACAGCTAGAATTTTACAGGAGTAGATAATCCTTATAATAGAACTAATCATTAAATCTTATATAAATTGACGTAAGGAATATCTCGGCTTCGAACCACTTACTTCACCGAAAGCTGACATACTGCCAACTCGGCGTTAATTAGTCAATCAATCAAAGCACTAACTCAGCCGAAAAATGGCTGGAAAAACTGCCGACTCGGCGTTAAACAACATATAATTAATCAATCACTTACCCCACCGCGTCCCTAAAGCCACCGGACATGTGCCATATTGAGTACGTAAATCACAGTTTCCATTGCGTTTGTAATTGTAGAAAAATAAAGCTGATCCCTACAAATATGTAATCGAATTGATTTGATGATTTTCTGTAGGATGTACATATCAAATAAATGCTTTGAACGAACAGCTCCATCCCGGTACTTTATCCATGAAAACGGTAGATTTCAGTTTTTTTTTTATTATGCAGAGTACAGTGTGAACCAGATTCATGTCTATAAGGAAAGAAATTCTAGTACCATAATAGCATTGTGTGTATTAGTGTAAATTCATGTACACTATTTTTTAGTAATTGAAAGTCCTAGAACATTAAGTACTTGCTTGATTTGACTTAATCTCTATCCTTCCTTCTAATCATGTGTAAGCAAGCTTTAATCTACTTTTGATGCCAGGTTTCTTTCTTGGAATGAATACATAATAATGAGGGTCTCTGAAACTGGGCACTTACCGACAAAAATTTTCATTTCAGGAAAAAGGACTAAGAAATGGTTTTGACAAATAATGTTGTGAACAAGATCTAAAATACTTGAAACATTTTTTCTTGGAATAACAACTAATGATGGGAAATCGTCTCAATCACATGTTACAGGCTGAATTTCTTGCAAGAATTCAATGCAGTATTGCAGGCAAATTTTGGGGCATGTGAAGGTCTAGTTTAAAGAAAATTTAAGCGAAAACTTGATTTGGGTATAGAGTCATATTCTAAAATAATATTAATAAGTTACAGACTTCAGTCCAAACCAGTTACCTGTCAAATTTGCAGAGAGTGATTCTGAAACCAATGAATTAATTTGATGTACAAGCTGATGTGTTGATTAAAACTTACTCTTTGCGAGAAGATATTCTCTTTTTTAAATGAAATTTTACAAAGTGATATGACATAGGAGATATTAACAATTGTGATCTCCTAGAATATGAAGTAATTATGATATATGTGTATTTGCTTACTTTCACAGGGGTTACTCTGACTTTCAGATTTGGCATTATTGTAGCACCACCTTCCCGGACATCATTCATCTGTAAAATTAATAACTTGAATTGAGTTTATTTCTTTTAACCTTCCGGGTTCTGAGCACTGCTGATGGAAACAAAAGCCTTATTTCTGGTCCAGAATATTGTCACACGTATGGTAAAATTCAGTGTTTGATAAATATATGAGAAGTTAAAAAATATGACTTACGAAGTTGATCCAGGTAGCTATGTTGTCACCTGAAAATCTGATATAGGGAGACAGGGATAGCTGGTCATCGTCCGTGCTCGTCCATAGTGGCTCCGACTGAGTAAGAAGAAATCAATCAAATCTATAACTAAAATCTCAGGTTCAGATGATCAAAAAAAAAAAAAGACGTAAAATCTTTAAATTAAAAATATTCCATTTTTGTCATGATTATTTGAAAATCAGTATATTGATGAAGGAGTCGGAATCTGCTACATACCCTACAGTCGCTGTGCTGAGGAAATCGACCACCCGCTCCGTAATTGACCACCTTACGAATAGTAATAAGGAAAAAAGAATAGAAATTATACTCATATAACTGATATTTGCAATATTTTTCATGGGATTATAATATATATTAGTGCTAATATCTCATTTAATGCAAAAATAGAATACCATTAATTCAGTAATGTAAATCAATATTTCCTTTCAAATGGAATTAATATTTAAAAAAAACAAAGTCAGTCAATATTCGACATAACAACAGTTTGTATTTGCAAACAAAGTCATTGTACCGACCACAGAATTTGCCAAATGTTAATTTTAAACGAGATTGTTGATACTCTCGTATCATCAACTTATTTCTCAGTAGCCTGTCTCATTTTAGAAATTGTTCGTAGATAGAACATGCTCAACTGGGAGACATAAACCTATATGCAGGTGATAATGTTCATTGCTACACAAAAAATGGAAAAGTTGAAGTCATCACGTTTATCACAAAGTTTAGTTGTTAGTTTGCCGTCAATTTCCTTCTCTAGTAAAATACCAAAATATGAAACAGACGTGTCAGACTCTGTGGTGTCATTTATTAAATTTCGACCAGAGTGCTTTAGGACTGAAAACAATTGTGTGATATATAACTTTTCAGGCATATAGCTTAATTATGTCATAAAAGCATCAAAAGTTACTCAAAATAGTGTAATCACTCAAATATAGGACTCGCTGCAGTCGGATAATATACCGTTATACGCATTATATTCAGAGCTGCAGTATTTTATTGTTGTATGGTATCCAGAAAATTACTACTCGAGATGTACTAAAAAGATGATGAGATTTAGGTGATATTTTCACAATGTTATACAGATAACATTGTACAAAATTAGTGCATGACTGTCTTCTGAAACCTTCACTGTTGTAAATCAGTTTATTTAATTACCTGAAAGTCCTCGACATCGGATTGTAACGACTTTAAGTGAGTACTCAGTCCTGTAATTAGAGACATTCTCCTGCTTAATTTGTCCGACAACCTCCTAAATTTTCTCTCATTTAACTGATATCTGAAATAACCCGCAAGAAAAGCATGTGTGTTATATATCATAAAAATGGTATTGTATGTAATGAGTGTATTCTGAGGTTGCTTAATTTTTAGTACGACATATACATACATGGTCATTCCAAGATCGACGAATTCAGTCTCAGCTGGCGAAGGTTTATTGACCTGCACAGAAAGAAAGGAAATTATATACATGTATTATAAATCAAAGACAAGCAAAAGCTTGTTACAATCCATATACATACATACATACTCACTGCATCTCTAAAATTTAATTTCCTGATCAAATTTCTTTGATATCCTGTGTTATTTCTCTTCAACACAATATGACGTTATCATAATTAATTAAAGATAAAGAAATTGGTAAAAATCAAAATTTATTAAGGAAAATATTTACTATTTATTGATTTATATTATTTAGCCGCGATCCTTTTACCTCACCTGTTGAAGAGTGTATCTTCTCAAAGTTCTGATATCGTCCTCGGATATGACCTCATGAAAAAGCGACACTCTCGGGTGAACATGAAGGACCTCTTCTTTGACTAAGTAATATGGGATTTTAGTTCTCCTTATAGAGCAGTACAGTTCTGAAAGTTCCTTTGGAGTCTGTCAAGGTTTATAGAGTTTATTACTAATTTTGTTTTTATATATCGTTCAGATTTGATATACCAAGTTCAACTTATAAAATCCCAACATCAAAGGTTGGAATAATAGTATCTATATTAGCCCTCTCCCTTGCTCTCTGTTTGATTTTATTGCACCGTACGATGTTCTCATATGTCACAAAAAAGGCAAGTGAAAAGATTCATTTCAGCCGGATTGAACGACGAGGGATGTGTTTCGAAAACTTATCTCTCACTGTGCTCTGAATTAACTCTATAGAAGCTTCTCTCGACATTTAAGGAATGACAATAATAATCAGACCTGCTTCCAAAACATCTATCTGATCATTGATCCTGAAATTATGGGTCACACAGCATCCAAAGCATGAATAGTAGTATACATCCCAAGATGCAACACCAATGCAAGGTTAGTCAAGGTTATAGTTACATGAAAAGTGACCTGCTCCGAAAACATCAAACATATGGTAACTCATCCAGACAATATAGGCCTCAAGCACGCAGAGTTCATATCATTACATATATATATTAAAATGAATCCTAATTATAAATATTCTTGTAAGGTTCATTAAAATAGAAATCATGGGGTTTTTTTAATAGACCTGTTAAAGAATTTTAATCATTCATTCAGAAAATGTTAGTCATTTCCAGCATTCTTGGAAACCTTATTGCACAGCTGCAACCTTGGCTTAAGTTTTTCATGGCAAAATTCCAGAATACATTCCAACAACTTTTCATAGGGAATTATATAATTCAAGTCCAGAGGGACTGAATTATCAAGAGTTCCTTATGGTCTTCATTAAAATACAAAATCCTTATTGTATCATTTTAAAAAAGAAAGAGTGACGACGGACGTATATGGATAACTACAATATACCCCAATTTTCTTTAGAAAGTTCGAATTAGGAGATTTCATTTTTTTTTTAAACAAGTAGACCCATATAAACAGAACAAGAGCCCAGTTCCTCTATAGAAATCACGAACACATAAAGTATTTTCCAAAAAAACTTAAATCTCCATTTGCATATATGTTACAAGTTCATAATTTATTATACCTTTAAATTACTCTGAATATTAATAAAATACCACCTTAATGTTCTTCTGACAAAGTTGGTCTGTTTCAGAAAAAATACGTCTTTCTCTGTAGACTTTCCCGGTCGATGTAATCTGATTTTTTGCCGCTTGTTCATATTTTATCAGGAGCGGTTTAACTTTGTTGTGTGCTGAAATGATTTTAAAAATCATAATAAAAATCATATGCTATTTTTCAGCCGAAATATTTTTCAAAAAAATATTCGAATTTCAATGGACTTCTGAGCTTGCAATGGTTATGCTGTTCGTTCCCTTCATATTTTATTACAAACCTGTCAGTAGAAAGGGTGATAGAAGTTTCATTGCTGTATTTGACACCTTTATCTAAATGTAAAGTTCACAAAAGCGTCAGTTTCCGTAAACAGAAAGAGATTATACATGCATAAAAAGTCAGATTATAATGTAATGTTGATGAACTCACGTTGTGATAAGCTTTTGCTAACTTTAAAGTATGTTTTAAATACTCTTTTTCTTCCAAATGAAGACGTTTCAGACACTTTTGGCGAAGAGCAATTTCTTCAGTGTAGAACTCTAGTTTCCTCGCGTGCTCAGCCAGCATTATCATATCATCTGTTGACAACGGTGTTGAGGTAACACCAAAAATGACACCCGCAATGACGTCATCTGCATCCAACTGATAAACTGACCAAACACGGAGAAGTCCTGTCATAGCGCCATTAATGTCGTCTATCGTCGGCCATTTTGATATCTCAAGTTCCTTCTTGCGGTAAAATTCTCGGAATTCTTTGAAAAGAAATTATTAAGAAAATTTTATAGCACACTTTTCTATAAAAATTCAATCATATATTTTTCATATTTACATAAATTGAATATATTCATATCGGCATAGATACATTGGACAGAAAATTTGGAGTTGTCTATCATGTTGTAAATTTTGAATTTACTAGGGGGAGGTAAATGCAAAATTTACAACATTATCATGTTGTAAATTTTGCATTTACCTCCCCCTAGTAAATTCAAAATTTACAACATGATATGTCTATCAATTTCATGATTTTTTTAGTTATTTTTTTTTATTTAACCAAGTGAGAGTTACCTCTCTTATCAGAGGGTCGATGAACCTCAATTATGCAATATTTTGTTTAGTTACTATGTAGGTTAACTCGTGTTTAAAGAATTATCCAGGCAGTGTAGAATCTGTCAACATACCTGGGGGGCATGTAAATTATTTATTAAATAAATAAAGAACCTTTTGTGCTTTGTTTTTCCTGGATTTCGGAATTATTAAACACCAGGCTGGCAATATTTCTCCAGTCTCCCATGATTCTCTTCAGGACGTGGAATGTCTTTACTGGATGTCCGACAGAATCTCTGTTTGGAGGCACAGTGAATTCTTTGTTTAGAAAGCTACAAATTCCAAAAGATTAATCTCAAGAATTTTGTGAAAAGCGTTGCAAAGAGCGAACATTACGGTGAGCAATCAAAGAAAAATCCATTTAGTCAATATTAATGTTATTGATACTCGGTGATCTTTTGCATGTGTGACAATGTCTATATATTACCTTTGGATAGCTGGTATAACCTCAAGAGAGCAATTCCTTTGGTGTTCGTTGTATCGTCGAAGACCGTTGAAGAAGTCGAAATCCATTTTTGTCAAACTTTCAATCTTGTACGTAGATGTATATAACCCTGACGGTGAATCACAAAGACACAAAATAATAAATATCTGTAAGAGAATTTTCCACATTGACAAAAGCCCCATTTTGACTCTGACCACCCACACAACACCCGGAAGAAGCCACTCATTAACCTAATTGTAAGTTCTATTCTTAAAAACATTTGCACGATGGCCTCAGGAAATTGTATTACTACTTTAGTCACACTACGTCACGGACGTATTAATTAATGTACCCGCACTTCCAGTTCCAAAGAAAGTTCGGGTATATGAATGTTATCTCCTTCAGTCCGTCATCCACTTTCTTATCATCGCTTCTCCTTCTATATTTTTTATTTGACCATCCTTGGATTGTACTTTTGAGTTTGGCTCCGCCTAAAAATATATGGATCAAAAACAATGAAAGCTTTTGTTTACAGTTCTGTACATTTTAAAATATAAATTCTATTTAATACTGGATACTTTTATACGCTAAGATTGTAAATGTTCAATAATGTTGTGGATGACCCAAGTAACAATTTCGAAGAATAGCTGTACGATTTCTATCATCGGCAAACTTACATGGATGATGAAAATAAGGATGCATATTTATAATTTCAATCATGTCTGGGATATTCTGCATGTAACTGTCATGTTGTAAATTTTGAATTTACCAATAAAAATTTACAACATGATATAACCATTATTTGTAATGATTAAACACGAATGTACATGCTCTTTGGAAAAGGCTCACTCGCAAAGCTTAGATCTAACCAATCTTTCAAGATGGGATATACGATGCTACGTCGCAGTCATGTTTCGTTTAGCTGCATGCATTGTTAATTAAGAAAGATGTTGGTCTATACTATATAACATACCTTTGATGCTGTTTTTGACCTACATGTATATATATATATGATCAATTTCAAACTGTTAGAAAAATCGTACAATAACCCCCTTTGCATGGATGATATCGGTTATGAAATATTGTTTGCTTTTGATGCTATGATAATTGGAATTCTAAAGTAGACTAATTCGACCTACATTTACCGTACATTGACTTATCTTCCATATATTTGTATATATGTGTAACATGTATATCGCTTCTGATATCTTAATGAAGTTTCCGCTTTGAGATGCTGTATTTCATCTATATATACATGTGTACTTTTCAGGTTAAAATTTCTGACAGGGTTTTATTCCCAACTGATTATAAGGTTGACAATGACCAACCATCAAAGATGTTGCACTCGGAGATGCATACAAATAGCCTTTTTCAGATTCTCTTGTCATCTGCATTTTACATCTGAAAGATCAGTTTAAATCTTTTTGATTGGGCACTTCGGGCTATTATGAAGTACTTACATCTGCATGAAAAGAAGAAGTCTCTTGCTGTGGCCTTCATTTCATCATTTAGATATACCGACGACGTTTTATGATCACATTAACAGTATTCATTTTCATTCCTACATTGATTCGATGTATCCCTTTGAGCTCGAAATAAAAGAAACCACAGAGTCTGACACATCTGTTTCATATTTCATATATTTTACTAGAAAAAGACGTACTAACCTAACTACAAAAACATTATGATAAACGTGATGACAAACTTTTCTATCGTCAACACCCCTATTTATGTAGTAATATGCAAACTATCACCTGCATATGGAGTTTATGTCTCCCAGTTAAACTGATTCGATGCGCAAGAGCATGCTTTACGTAGGAATAATTCTAAAACGAGGCAAGCTATTGACAAATAAGTTGATGAAACAAGAATATGATCAGTCTCGTTTTAAGTCAACCTTACGCAATTTCTTTTCAAATACACTATCATTAAGTCGAATGTTGACTGAAGTTATTCATACATATTGTTAGGCCATTATTTTCACACAGATATGTCTACGGATTTTTCCGTTTGTCCGATCATGACAAGGAGCACACGGCGGGTGTGACAGGTCGACAGGGGATGCTTCCTCCTCCATGGCACCTGATCCCACCTCTGGAGTTTTAGAGGTCCATGTTTGCATTGCTCCAAATCTGTATTGTTTCAATGGACTTTTGAGCTTTAAATATTACTGTTCGTTATCTTCATATTTCATTACAAAGATTATTCAAAGCGATGACAAGTTTACGTGTATGTACACAATCTAAAATTTGAATCCTCAATACATATAATTAAAAATTATGGATTTTTATTCATGAACAGTGGATCAGTTTTTAATTGTTAAGTAGGTTCATTTTAAATTTTAATTTTTCTTCCAATCCTTATATTCAAGATTCATGCACATTAGTGTTTTGTTCAAAGCTCAAGTAAATTGTGTATATGTGCAACATGTAATACATAGAATATGAGGGAAAAAAATAAAGCAAAAAATAAAACAGAAAGAAATGCAGCTTTTTTTAAATATTCATAATTTTTTTCCTTGTCTCAGTAACGGGCACCTGTTGACAAATTCGGAATAAATTAGGTCGTCCCAGTAAATTTAAATATTCGTGTATGTCAGTCTTTCAAGCGTTTGGAATATGTTTGGCGCTTGTACCTAAAACAAAGTCAATCTGATTATCTGTCAGTGGACACAGTGACAGGTGAGGAAATGACCATATTGTGACATACTTTAAAGGTACATCTATCTTTTTGTAATGAATAAATCTGTATATATTGCTTAATAAATAAATGCATTTCCAACATCGTACTCCTATTCCATGATCCTACTTATTCATGCAGCTACCTGGCTACATTGTATTTACACATTTTTGCCAGTTGACATCATCACGTGTTCTACTGTATGCTGTGTTTTGTGAAAATTTGTTTCAGAGATGTCAGTTGGAGATCAAACAAGGAGCAAATGGGGTAGAGTAGACTATGAACAAGATGTCATCACATAGCACAGACACTGTATTATCAATACATCACGATTGTATTGAATTGAAGACTGTCGACACAAAGTTTTTTGAAGTATATAAAAAAGGTTATGACCTGCAGATACCTTGTATGTTTCGATATAAAAGCACTCTGATAGTCTTTTTGACTCTGGACACAAGAAAAATCTAATCAGCATTTTAATGGCTGTTGACATGGTTAAAGAAAGAACTTTATTTGGTAAAGGTATAGATCCCCCCCCACCCCCCACCACCACCACCACAAAAAGAAAAATATTGGCACAAACTATTGAGTTTCCTGTTATTGTTATAAATAGAGAGAAAAATGCACAAATTTGGTTCAATTTTGACCTTAGTTTTTATAGAGTGCAAACTTGACCGGGATTTATTTTCACAAATTCATTGATATTTTCATTCTACGCATTATATGTATCAAAAGATGGAGTCTGAGAAGACCTGTGCTATAGATAGTTGATCCATGCTGTCAAATTATCAACATAAAATACACTTTTTTTCTTTTAAAATCATTGAAATATAGAATTTATGTCATTTTTTGATGTCATATCTAACTTATGATTTCACAGTGGGTGAAATTGTTTAATGTTTTGAAGTGTACAGATACCCTCCTGGCTTAGAACATAATTTAAATTAATAAGATTCCCCATCACACTTTTTTTTGGGGTGGGGCAGATATTGACTGTGACCAAATATAGTCCTTTCAAGTGTAAACTAATAGTATTGGCACTCATGATTGACACAGCTGTATTAATTTTTGTAGAAAATGGAGGCACGTACTGACACAATCGTAAATTAAGTCAAGCAATGGCTGATCACACAGGTCACACTACAGACAGAAATGGTGAGAAGTACAAAACATTATGTACATATACATGTACCTCTGTTACCTACAAAGTAAATACCTGGTGCTTAAAAAAATTGGTAAAGGGGAACAGTTACTAGATTTTGTTGTACCCGGTAAATATAAATTGTTTGAAAAAGGTAATATTAAGTAAAATCATTTTCAAACAAAATGAAACACATATATATGTACTGTAAATATTTGTACATGTGTACACAGTTTGAGAAGGATTTTTCCTGCATTTATATCACTTTCTTAAAGTCAAATGATATACTGGTGTTTGATTAAACTAATATTAACAACAAAAACAGACATGAAGGACCCCTAAGGGTCATGCATCTGTAGGGACATATAATGTAATGCAGTTATCATATTTTCAGCAACAGAAACTTGGGAGGGGGTGTTGAAGTTCACTAACATATGGGTTGTATATACCTTGTCCATAAAAATGAAAAGTAACCTGCTTCAGTTGTTAAATTCCCCCAAACTTCCACTGAGTTCTATGAAAAAAATTACAAGCAAGTTATTGAACAGTCCCAGTGTATCATTGGTAAAATGTTTGTCCTTTGAGGTGTGTTATAATGACAGCTAGGGATCGACATTAACGGTTGTCCGATTGCCCGGGACAAGTAAATTCTCAGTTCGGGCAAGTGAATCTTACGACGTACCTGTCCAATCGGGCAAGTGATTTTTTCTCATAGAAATGTACATATTTATTTAGTTTACATTAATTTAAAAAAAAAAAAAAAACAATAACTTGAAGACTTGATTTCCGCCAGGTACCTGACTGACATTGTTTTTGCATTCGGAATTCCTTGTTGCAATTTCTGGATTATACCTTTCATTTGAAAATTGGGTTCGTTATTCCGTTTTTTCCCTGGTAAATATGCTGTTTGTCTAACATCTAAACTTTTACTTCTTATTTGGAAATTAGATTATTTATTCACTCACAGAATATAAGTACAGTGTAACATGATGTATCCTGATCAAGGTAAAGATCGATGTATGTTACGTAGCAACTATCTTCCTTCAGCGTTGTTTCACAGTTATCTCAGAAAATCACGATTCACAAAAGAATCCTACCGAAAATAATTTTTAAAAATATGAATTTTATTAAAACGGAGGGTTATTGCTATATGACAGTGTGTGTTAACAGGTTAAATTTACAAGGACAATGGTATACATTCAGCATCGAATTTTTTTCAGGTACCTCACCTTGCCAAATTGACAGTAGTGTATTTGGTCACATTTTTTCTTGTCTTAACATTTACAGTAATAAAAAAAGTTCTTCTGAAGTTCTTTCCTTATTTTGGGCAACAAAGTTTTGCATTCGGACAAGTCAAAGTTTGAGACCACTTGCCCGAAGGGCAAGTAAATCTGAAAGTTAATGTCTATCCCTGAATGAAGCTTTATTCATTATGTACCCGGTAAATTACATAGATGAAGTCCGTGACAGAATACAGAGTAACACCTTGTCAATAGCTCCAGTGGACAGAGAGACCCTCAGACATCTGTATAATGGTAAGATCACGTATCAGAGAAATATAAAAGAAAAATTAGGCTAGGTATGACAGTTAATGTAATTCATTATACCAGACCTCAAGATTCATCCATTACTTGGTTGATACATGCATTCATAGTTCATTGAATTCAGTTTATATTTGACCATGATTTACTGATGTTAATAAAATACATGCTCATAAAAAGCTTGCTATAAACTAATGTCTTAATCTCCTGTATTTTGATATTTATAGAACAAAGAGAGGACAGTTTTGTTCATCCTGAGCCAGTGTTTCCAGAGGAAGAACTACCTTCATATGAGGAGGCCGTGTCTCGGGGATATAAAGGACTGTAAGTTGTATTTCTACCTATAATCTGCTCTCCCCTGTTAACTCTATCTGATGTGATCTATGACTGCTATTACTTAAAAAAAAAAATTATGGGGAAAAATTTCATGAGTGATTTTTTTTTTCCAACAATTTTTTTTTAGTTTTAGGCTGATCGAAGTTTTTTTTTTCTATGTTAAGCATCCACCCATCTATCAAAAACTTACCTACCTATCTGCAAAAAAACAAGCATTCTGAGAGTATTGCATTAGCAATACTAGTCCCCTACCGGCAAGTGTAATCTGGTTCCCGTTAAGAATTGAAAATGCCATAAATCCATCAAAAATCAATGAAGCGGAACGAAATGCAAACTTGACCTATTACTAATCAAGGTAAAGTGACTTACTAAAAATCAGCTCAATATCTGAAAGCGTTTAGAAGAAAATTGCGGAAAACCCCAAAAAATTGAAAAGGCCGTAATTCCGTCAAAAATCAATGAAGCAGAACGAAATGCAAACTTGATCTGTAACTCATCAAGATACACTCACATACCAAAAATCAGCTCAATATCTGCAAGCGTTTAGGAAAAAAGTGTGGAAAACCAAGTGGGACAGACTGACAGACAGACAGAGGGACAGACAGACAGACAGAGGGACAGACAGACAGACAGACGGACGGACAGACTCAGAGGAAACCTATAGTCCCCTCCGGTTTCACCGGTAGGGGACTAAAAAAAACACACAAGCAAAGAAATAAAACAGACTTTATAGTCATAAAAATGACATTCAAAGAATTTGGTTATGTTAATCTATTTTTCTTGTAGAAAGATCAAAGTATTGAATGCTTAAAATATAACTAATATGACATTGTAGACAAATATTTCGAGAAATTGACAGTATTCAAAGATTTTGACCAGAATAATCGATTTCAGGGCTCCTGAATTTGTTAATGTTTTTTTGGATATGGGGTATCAAAAACCAAGGCGCACACAGATGCTAAACATAGAAAAAACTTGGAATGGCCTGAGGTGATTATTCATTGTTGACATAATTATAATCATGTTTTTAAAATCATTTTTATTTTGACAGTAAGGACTCAACGGAGGATGCCAGCCCCACCCACGCTGGGGAGGGAAATACATCAGGACCCAGAGAAACTGTGTTTCTGGGGAGAGACAAAAGTAAATTAACCAGGAAAAAGAGTAAAAAAAAGTAAGCATTATATACAGGGCATTCAAAAAGATTAGAAACATGCAGTACTTTTACGAAAATAGGAGGTACCTTGTGAAAATACAGGTAATTTTGATTAAATATGTTATCTAATTTTTTTCCATCAAACAATCCTGATTTCAGCCAAGTAAAACTATGATTGTGTACCTACAGATTTTGAAAGACCTGATTATACAGCAGTTTGTGTATTGATGTTAAAATGATGAACTAGTAATTTAACTAGGTATGAATTTCAAAGCTACGGGACATTGGTAATAAACAGGGAAACATGCTGTCATATTTTAGTTGTTTTACAGGGAAGACTATTGTTATGTCTGATTGTAAATAATTGTAGAAGATCAAAAAGCAGAGATGGTGAAGATAGTGAGATTAAGATGGATCCCATGGACAACGTAGAAATGGTAAATATTTCTTATTTTCAATTATATGTCATTTTATAATCGATAGGAATAATTTTGTTTTCAGCTAGATTTTTTAATTAAGGAATGTTTTTAAGTTTTGTGTGAGTTATTGGTGTGTAAATCACACAGACTTGTCACATAGGCATATTTCATGAAGCGCGCTAGCGCTTCATGAAAAATATGCCTACGTGCAAGTCTGTGTGATTTACACACCAATAATTCACACTAAACTTAAAAACATTCCTTATATTTACATTTTACAAGTTTAAAAGCACCAAAAATATACTCAATATTTGAATTTCTTGCTGCCCTATATCGTTACATTTTTATTTACGTCTCTGTAACCTCATTGTGCCGTCACTTTAGCGTGAGTTTTACCATGTATATTTCTACGCGTGAGTATACACAAAAATGACTTTCAAATCAATTTCACAGTTGGCTTAGTAGAAAATCACAGCAAATGTAAATATAAGTAAATAAAAGAGATTTCTAAATTATTATGAATGTACATGTACATTTAAGAGGAATTTTTGTAGAAATTTACTCAGGTGAAATCAAATTAATCAGTTCAAATTCATTCCTCAAGGTTCCACTGAGGATTGAGGTAAAGGGGGATAACTCCAACCACACATGGACTGAAGCCGTGAATGGAGAAACAGAAATTGGAACCACAGAGGGTGAAGATTCCTCCAAAAAGTCTAAGAAAAAGAAAAAAAAGAAAAGGGTATGATTATAAACAAGAGGATTTAATTTAGAGGAAATTTTCAACGAGTGTTATTTTATAAAAACAACTCTTAATATTGACATTTTATGACAGTTCCTGGAAAGAGAAGCCAGTGAAAGAGACATAACAGAAATGTCTCTCGCTGTACAGAATCAGGCAGAGGGCATCCCTGATGTAGAGCTACAAGACTCTCCTGATCAGTCACAAAGAGAGGAAAAGACTGTCGAGGACGGCCCACTGATGCTAGTGTCAACAAATGGAGAGTACTCTGTCATAGATGAGCAGGCAAAGAAAAAGTCAAAAAAGAAAAAGAAACGCCGTGACACCAGTCCTGATGAGATGGCAGGGGTAGAGATGGCAGGGGGAGAGAAGGCAGGGGGAGAGACATTGGACGGAGAGAAAGAATCATCTTGGAAGAAAGCCAAGAAAAAAAAGAAAAAGAAGATCAGGGAGAGAGAAGTTATAGAGGCAATGACAGGTGAGATTCTGTTGTGAGGTTATAGAGGCAATGACAGGTGAGATTCTGTTGTGAGATCATAGAGGCAATGACAGATGAGTTTCTGTTGTGAGGTTATAGAGGCAATGACAGGTGAGATTCTGTTGTGAGATCATAGAGGCAGTGACAGGTGAGATTCTGTTGTGAGGTTATAGAGGCAATGACAGGTGAGATTCTGTTGTGAGGTCATAGAGGCAATGACAGGTGAGATTCTGTTGTGAGGTCATAGAGGCAATGACAGGTGAGATTTTGTTGTGAGGTTATAGAGGCAATGACAGGTGAGATTCTGTTGTGAGGTCATTGAGGCAATGACAGGTGAGATTCTGTTGTGAGGTTATAGAGGCAATGACAGGTGAGATTCTGTTGTGAGGTCATTGAGGCAATGACAGGTGAGATTCTGTTGTGAGGTCATAGAGGCAATGACAGGTGAGATTCTGTTGTGAGGTTATAGAGGCAATGACAGGTGAGATTCTGTTGTGAGGTTATAGAGGCAATGACAGGTGAGATTCTGTAGTGAGGTCATTGAGGCAATGACAGGTGAGATTCTGTTGTGAGGTCATAGAGGCAATGACAGGTGAGATTCTGTTGTGAGGTTATAGAGGCAATGACAGATGAGTTTCTGTTGTGAGGTTATAGAGGCAATGACAGGTGAGATTCTTTTGTGAGATCATAGAGGCAATGACAGGTGAGAATCCATTGTGGGATTTACTGAGTGTGGGATATTTTTTCATACTTCATTGAACAGCAAATCGAAATTGTAGTAAATTGCTTTAAAAAAAACAAAAAGAGAAAAAGCAATCCAGTTTTGCCTTCAAATTCAAATGATGAAGGCATGTATAGTAGTGTATTGTATACTGTAATAGCTATTGTTTTTCAAAAAAAACAGAAAACAAAACATCCCTCAGGTACATAGTTACTCTTTGATAATGGTGTTTCTTTTACTTTGATTATCAGGTAAGGAGCTCCCTGAACAGGAGAATCTCCCCCCTCAGATCCCTACAGCAGCCTATGTAGAAACAAAGACCCCCTGTACCTCCGAAACAAACGAGACTCGTGCCCTCCCTCCCCTTCTGTTAAAGCGCATGTCCTCCCTCAATAAAGTCCATGCAGAAGATTCAGGGCCTGTCGACAGCATCCCAGACCATCTGCGGGAGGACACAACACTGGTGGGGAGATCCCTCCCACCTATCTCCTCCGTGATGGACAAAGAAGATGGAGAGAAGCCAGAGACTGAAGAGGGTCCAGGGGAGAAAGAACCAGAGGATAAAAATGCTAAGTTAAAGGGGCCGTTACTGGATAAAATGAAGGACCTCAGGAGTACACACCTCAAGAGACTGGAGGAGGGAAATTTACTCACTGAAGACAGGTAACATTACAATAGTATTAATGTAATAAATGCAAGAATTGTGATGTCAAGTACTAAGAATTTTTAGTATTACTCCATATTACTTTTGAGTATATAGCTAAAACTTGAAAATTATTTGACTGTTTTGCATTCACCGGAAATTCGGTCTGATGAAATCACTTGGTTTAGGAGCAAAGTACTTATTAACAATGCTCCTAAACGAAGTACTTATTAACAAAGCTTTAAAAACAGGTGATTTTAATTAGATTGCTAAATATAATGTGTTTAGTAGATTCACATTGCTGATAATCAACAATAACATATTAATGAGATCATGCAAATCTTTTTCAGGAGTGAAGCTGATGATTTTGAATGTAAACGCATGTGTTGCCTGAACTCCTGTTGTACAGTGGTTGGTAGGTTTCTGATTCGATTCTGGAGGTTCCTTTTTAGAAACAGGGACTGGACCTCAAGAGAAAGTAAATGTATTATTGCCATTACAATATCAGTTGTGGCGGCCATTGTATTCCTGGGTCTGTTCCCTAGCAGTTTTGTATATCTGGATTATCACGAGGTAAAATAGAATTCGTTTGTCTTTTTGTGGTAAAATATAATTGATTATAGATCTTTGAGAATGTATGTTGCAAATTTTTATTCTGTCATTTTTATCTGTAGTGCAGGCTTATAGTTGTCTTCTGTCAGGGTTGAGGCATCAAGTCTGAGGACATATTTAAACTTAGAGTATGAATTGTTATTGCTATGCAGAAATGCTGTTGTACAAATTATATTGGAACATCCAATATAAAAATCCTCAGTATTTCATCAGACAAGTTTATTTACTAGTAAGAATCATCACAGAGGTCAATTTCCTCCTAATGAGTGGTACATATTTAACAGTATGAATTTTCATTGCAGTCAGAAGCTGCTGATGTTATTAGATAATTAATTATGCAGTTTAATTGTTATTGTAGTATGCTCTAAAGTACAACAAAGTGACTGGTGTAGTCGATAGGTCGACGGCTTACGATTTTGGTTGTTATATCCTTGGCCCTAGTACAGCATTCCTGACATTTTCCCGCAGTGCTCACATTATCACCAAGTCACACGAAGTATTCACTGTGGATAAATTGAGCATCAAAATTACTTACCATCTGCAGTACTTCCTCAGGTAAATCATAAAATGATCCCCATACAAAATGTTCATTCAGATCCCCATACAAAATGTTCATTAAATTCAGAAATTGAAGGTTAAAACTACATGTACGAGGGGTTATCAAAAAGTTCGTGGACTGAGGAGATAAAACTATGTAGTCTGTTCTTACAAAATTTATAAGGAACATAAAATAACAAAAGTTAAAGAAATGTTGAAAATTTTAGATTGATACGTTGATTATTTTCCAAATTATTATAAAATAAAAAAAAGACATTATTATATGATCACCCGGGGCTGTCTCCGTTTAGTTTCATGACGTCCGACAACGTCATTGTTACTCGATGCCTGCTTCCTCTACCTCATACACTTATCTCAATGCAATTTGCTGGAGTTAAGTAAGGACTTAGACCTGTTCTTGTTTATATGATTTTATGAACAGCTGCTTTCAATGCATATAATATTATAAATGGATCTATACATAGGGAAAGAGCCTCACTTGATTATGTCAACATATTTAGCTTGTCGGAGTTCAATATTTACCATTCATGATCAACGTCACTTTTCAACATGACTGACTTTTGACTACAAATCACATTGACTGTACACCTCTCATCTCTCTGAATCTTTTTTTGCATTTAAAAACAAGTACTCTGGATACATTTTATTTCTCTGTGGTCCGTTTAAACATTTCCTACATCTATACCAGTTTTTCCAAGGGCGAAACTCTATAGAATGTTGGAAAAAGAAACCCCTCTCTCTTTTCGACGTAATTTTCAAGTCTTTAATTGTTTGGACACTCCATATAAAATGAACGATAAAATTTTGTAGAACTTACAGCATTAGGCAAAAATTGCAAATTTTACGGAACAATTGTGTCATACAACCTTCCTGAATTAACAGGCTTTTTGGATGACTAATGTTTGCATCAAAAGAGTTTTTGTCAATTACACTCAGGTAGAAAAAAATGTCGTGTTGGAGGTTGCACCGACTGGACATACCATTGCTTACAAAAACATTAACAATTTAGTAACGACTAAAACCTATGATTTATGGTTTATTCTACAGATAGAAAAGATGACACTAACTTACTGTGTCAAAATTCATTGATGTACCTAAAGCGGTTTTAATTTTATGGCACTAGTCCTCGAACTTTTTGATAACCCCTCGTATATGCATTTATTGTCCACAAATGTTTAAAATATTTAATGTGTAGATTTTATTTTACCTTTATTAACAATTAATTTATATAATTGAAAAAAAACTACTTTATGCTGTATGCATGTACATATCAAGCATCAGTATATTATATGATTGTGTATATGGAGGTGGGTCTACATAGTCTGTACATCTATACTGCTTAATGAATTAAAGAACTTCAGTCTTTAAAACTTTTTCATGTCTGGAAGTTATTTTTTCAGTCCCAATGAGTTTTTGACATTAACCAATGTATAAGTGCATAACTGTATTGTATTAGAATTATCTCACATATTTCTCTTAAGCATGCTGTTGATTTTTGTTTGCTTTATTGAACAGAAGATCCGAGATAGGGACATTACACAGAGAGTTTGGTATGGGATATGATTCTGTTATCCGCTCCATCACAGAAAGCAGAGTAAAGAACTCGGCCACCAGTATCAGTGTGGACTACTTCAGATTTCAGAGAGCTTATCTAGAAACATATTTCCACAACAAACTCAAGAAAAGACTGGAGGGTAAGTACAGTGTATTTTTAAAAGTTAGTTCAGAGATTGTACTCTAATCTTTGTTCTGAAATCAGCTGCTTAAGCTCTAATTTAACTTTCCTCGTTGATTGAAGTTTGATTTTAGGGGGCAGATAATGGCTTGTATAAAATTCTTTGTAGTAGCATTAGATTGAATGTGTTTTGTGCATCCACTGATATACTCTGGCAGGTGACTGTTGTCCGAGCTGTTGTCCCACTAGTTGTACTAACAACACTGTTTGTTCTACCTGTCTGGGCCCCACCACATGTAACCAAGGATACCACATCTACGTAGTGTACTTTCAACTCACAAAGGTAGACATACCACAGGAGGTACTGGAGCGGTTCCTCACAAGTGTTATACTTCAGGTAAGAGGGTACCACCCAGAAACTCCAGGTAAAAGAGTACCACCCAGATATACATATAAATTAAGTTAAAGCTGAAAATTTGGACCTTATGAGAAACAAGGCATTTAAAATTACATGTTAATGGAGTACTGGATATGAAAACAGTATTTTTATGTCAAGAATTCCATCATAAATATTTTGACGGATTTTGTTAAATTGCTTACAGGAGCAAGTGTTTACAGAGCAGTTGAAGCAAGACAAAGCTGTTGAAGACAAAATTACAGAACGTCAAACTAGTCAAGCACGCAATCAAGGTAGCCATCTTTGATACTCAAGATATTAGTGTTTGAGATAACCAAATTCAATTGTATGCAATCAAAGTAGAAGAATCAAACTACATCAGACAAGTCAAGTATGCAATTAAGAATTACATAATGTCAAACAAGACAAGTATGCAAGCAAGGTAACATCAAACAAGTCAAGTTCACAATCATGGTAGGGTTTACAAACTTAACACCCACAAGTATCAATAGAAAGATCAACAGAGAGCTGACAGAATTTTCATGTAACTTATCCGAAGGACTTAATTAAGTTTAAATAGGAAAAATAATCACTACTCTAATTTATAAATATCCAGTCTCTGTAGTATATGTCTTGAGAAAAACGTTTTATACATTTTTTAACAAAATTATTTGTATCCTGCAAAAAATAAGTGTATGAACGATTTGTTTCCACAGCCAATGAGATTAAAGAGTCTGGTAATGCAGAGTCTGAGAAAATTCGTGTGATATCTGAGGCGGATCGCGAGGCGAATCTGACCACAGCTTATGTCGGAGCTCTGTCCTCTATGTATACCACTCTGAACATCACACAGGAGGACCACAAACTATCCATCCTGATGATGCGTGTCCTCAAGGAGGCTGCTGTCAAGGGTAAATTGTACCGTTCCTATGGCTACGACAACGAGACTATCTACAATCGTCCTCTAGCTCTCCCCGCAGGATAAATCTATACATATATGTAAGCATTGGTCAGTTTTTCTGACCAGTAAATTTGCATTGAGCAATGAAATATTTAAATGTAGATTATGAAAATTTTGTTTCAATATTACACTATCTTTTAACAAAAACTGGGTACAAAATTGTTTAAATGTAATATATTTACCAATGTTTAACACATGCACTAATGTCACATAGACTATGAAATAAATAGCACTGGTATTGAGAACTTACTAATAAGAATAAATTGATCTGGTACAGGTCCAGGGATTTCGTAATGGGGAGGGGGGGGGCAGTAGAAGGCAGGGGGTTTGGGGTCTGAATTGAAGCCCTCAGCGGGTTCAAGGCAAAGCCCTAGTGGGGGTTCGGGGGCGAAGGCCCCTGAAACTGAGGAATTCTAGCAAATAAGAGGTGTTTTTCCCCTAGATTTTAGGATAATACAAACAAAATTTAAAAAAAAAAAAAAAAAAAAGAATTCAAACGGGGGGGGGGGGGGGGGGGGGGGACACCTGGCGCTGGATCCGCCTTTGTGGTATAATGGCACACTAGAAATTTATAAAAGGATTGGACATAAGGTTTACTTAATTAATAACTGCAAATTAAAGCAGTTTAGCTAAATACATGTGTGTACAGTTGAACTTTGAACTTTGGTATCTCAATCGTGGATCCATATTGTATCTCATGTACTTTGGATTGTGAATTAATTGGAAGTCCCAGCCATGTTGCCTTAAATGCCCAGACTATCATTCATCATAAGCCTTAACTCATTTGTAACTGTTTTTGATTTTTGTTTTTTAATGTCTTTTTTTTTTTTGCATAACTTTATATTTTTTTTAAAAAGATGTTTACAGTTTCCTCTATTATAATATATAGGAAATAACCATTTTATATAAATACTTTTGTCTCATATAGCTCAGGGTTGTTTTAGCTGGCACCTTGGTGTAAAACAGCTAGGTTGATTGGATGGAGATTATGTACTGTAGATTCCTTATTTTTTCGCGAGTACTTATTATCGCAAAATGGCTCTTTCATGTCAAATCGCGAAAACAATAATTTGCGAGTGGACGGTTGATCAAGGGATTTTACATTGATTTCAGCACCATAAAAATAAAAGCTAGAAATTTTATTTCGCGAGTGGTGCTTCTCGCGTAATTACGCGATAATTAATTCCTCGCGTATATTTAGGAATCTACAGTATGTCATACATGTACAATTAGCATTATATTTTTTCAGAAGTGTTTTATAGCTTTTTCATTCATTTATTTTTAAAGCTCAAGAGATTTTTGTGATATTATAATTATACTTTTAACATTATCATAGTGCCAAAGTTTATAGTCTCTTGAGCTCTTAATTATCTTTAATAATTAACTTATTAGGCTGTTCCGAAAGTGCAGTGAAGTATTTTTATATTCAGATGCATGCATAATATCAGAACATATTTTGTATATTAATGTCCATGTTTACAAGAATCCAGCATTGTTGTTGTTTTTTGATATATTTACATTTTCTTAATTTTGTAGATTAAGTTTTCTGAGTTTGGGATCATCCATTTCTATCCCTTTTTCTTGAACTAATAATTTATTTTGCCAATATTTGCAGTGGACTGAACAAGAGGCCCTTAGGCCACAATGCTTACCTAATAGGATCCTGACTAGCATCAAAACCTGACCATCATATGCCCCAGAAGTTAGTCAAATGTCCTGTTTATGGATGATTGTCTAATGTATTGATTTAACTAAAAATATACAGGTATTGATGTACTTCTGGTACTCATTATGCTCTTTCTGAATTTTTTAATCCTATAGAAAAAAATTGATTTCCATACAGACAAGACAATTCAATTATATTTGAAGCCCCTTGTATGTCATAAAGATCAGTAGAAATTTATATAGGGACCATCACTGATATAATTTTTCTTATAAATTGTTACATGTATATATGCCAGATAAATTTTACATTCAATGACTTTAAAAACACCAAGTCAAAATCAGGTAACTATCAATAAATGAAAATTCCCTGGTTCTGGGAACAAAATTTTACTGACCTCAGCATATTAGTTCCTACAGATTAAGTATAAAGAAAATGCTGCGTAGTAAATGTTTTATTTAATGCTGTGAAGGTGAAGTTGTGTTAAAATTTAATTATCAATGCAGGCATTTTTAAGCCTTGGGAATATTTTTTATGTATTCTAACTGATTATTTTACAATTGAAATGTCTCAGCTTGTTGCGATTTGAATTTTTAGCTCAGCTGAGTCACCTGTTTGATCTACTGCTATTAGAACATAACTCTCTCTTTCATCCAGACAGCAATCACTAAATATTCTATTAAGTGATTCACTTAATCGTTAAGAATTTTCTATGTTCACAGTGATGTCTATAATTTTCACCTGACAGCTTTGACTAACAAAGATGAAAGAGAAAAATTTAATTGGTGCAGAGCTTAGGCTCAACCAATGAAAAAATGGGTTATGTTCTAAGTAAATAAGATCATATTAAGTAAAATTTTTAGCAACTAAGAAGGAGCTCAGTTGCTTCTCTCCCCCCGTCCCTTCTTAGTCGCTAAAATTTTACTTAATATGAAATTTCAATGACATAGTATCTATTAGAAAAGGGGAAATGTGTTCTCCAAGTCATTAGCTCCCAATTCTTGAAGGCCACCCGGGATGGAATAAAATCCTGAAAATATTTAAACTCATTTTGATGGGTTTTTTGCCCCCCCCCCCCCCCCAATTACCTGCACATCTGGCAGATAAACAGTTCACACAGTTATAACCAAGGAATCTGTGTTTTACTTTATTCATATTAATTGAATATGTATCAAATTTTTAAAAGTTTTTTTTTAATTACAATTGGACATTTTAAAGACAAAGTTTGTCACATGATTATATAGAGAATTGAGCATTAATTGTTTTTCCCCAATGCTGTATCTTGAGAAGCTGGCATATGACAAAAAAAATGAAATAAAAAGTGTGCAGTGAGTTTGTTCAGAAAATATTACTCAGGTGACCACCAAGGCCCATGGGCTCTTGTTAATGTTTATTTAAATGTACAATTTTTATGTTGTGACTAATTTTACATTATTGTTAACAAATAAATAGTTAAATCTCTGCTTTGGTTGAGAAGTGTTTGTAAAAATTAACAAGAATCTGAAGGGCTATCATGTTCATTCAATTCTCATTGCTGTTACATTCAAATGAATCTGCATGATCAGAAATCAAATCCATTGTGGACCTATCCTGGTTCTAGGTTCATGACTAGGAAATTGAATCTACATGAGAATGAAGGCATTAAATTTAATTGATGTTCTCTTCTTAAGGATTATTTTTATCTCTCACATGTATCTATACATATATATAAACCCTAAACCCCATCTTTGACCAAACTGAAGTCCAGGAAGTCATGCGAGAACAAATGATTTACAACATAAATTGCCTTCATTGTCAGAACAAAAGATTTAAAACATAAACTGCCTTCATTGTCAGTTGACGAATTGCAACTTTGCTGATTTTCAGAGGAGGATTTGTGTAAAAAAAATTTGACCCCTCTAGTGCCCCCAAGGGGTTATGATTTGAACAAACCTGAATTATGCTCAATAAGTATGCTGTTGAGATACATTGAGATGCTAAAGCCTTTGTATAAGGAAGCTTTTTCTTTATAAAAAACAAAAAACATCAACCATTCTCCCCTTCTCTGGCTTTAATATCGGTCCTAGTTTTTATCTGAGACTGATACATTCACTGGCTCATATATATATGAGAAAGAGTATACGTGTGAGAGATCAGGGGATTCAACCACAGTTCCGTTTCACATATACAGTTAGGGCAGTAGTTAGACCAGATTCAACCACAGTTCAGTTTCACATATACAATTTGGGCAGTAGTTAGACCAGATTCAACCACAGTTCAGTTTCACATTTCTTATACAGTCAGGGCAATAGTTAGACCAGATTCAACCACAGTTCAGTTTCACATTTCTTATACAGTCAGGGCACTAGTTAGACCAGATTCAACCACAGTTCAGTTTCACATTTCTTATACAGTCAGGGCAATAGTTAGACCAGATTCAACCACAGTTCAGTTTCACATTTCTTATACAGTCAGGGCAATAGTTAGACCAGATTCAACCACAGTTCAGTTACACGTATCTTGTACTCGTGTATCTTGTACAGATAGGGCTGTAGTTAGACCAGATTCAACCACAGTTCAGTTTCACATATACAGTTTGGGTAGTAGTTAGACCAGATTCAACCACAGTTCAGTTTCACATATACAGTTAGGGCAGTAGTTAGACCAGATTCAACCACAGTTCAGTTTCACATATACAGTTAGGGCAGTAGTTAGACCAGATTCAACCACAGTTCAGTTTCACATATACGGTTTGGGCAGTAGTTAGACCAGATTCAACCAAAGTTGACAGTTTCACATATCTCATACTCAAGTATTTTGTACAGTTAGGACAGTAGTTAGACCAGATTTGATCACAGTTCAGTTTCATGTACAGTGCATCATGTACAGTTAGGACAGTATCTAGACCAGATTCAACCATATTTTAATGTATATTGTACAGTTAGGGCAGTAGCTAAAAGCAGACTCAACCACAGTTCAGTTTCTCATATCTTTAACTATTAGGACAGTATCTAGACCAGATTCAACCAAAGTTCAAAATTTCATATTGCTAATTTGACAGCTGACATGAAGCAGTTTTTCTCTCAAGTAGCTGGTCACCTTTGTTACCATTCACACTGACTCATAGTTGTCTGTACTTTCCAAAGTTCTTAATGTTTTCTTTACCAGACTGTATTTATCCTGCAGGGCACAGATACACCCTTGTTCATCTGCATACAACAATAAAAAACAATATTTTAATCTTTGTTTATTTCTATAACAGAATCCAGGGAACATATTAAATCTCTGGTCTGTTGCATAGTAATCAAAGAAAAACAATAAAAACAGGCTTCCTCCATCAAGTTTAGCACCCATACTGGGAGTCTAAATCAGATAATCCCACAATCAACAGCCCGCAAATCATAACAACAAATCTGTCAGGAAATTTAGTCAATTTTGCTTAATTAATACATGTCATTTATATAAACTCTGTAAATTAGTTTACAAGATTCTGAAAAGAATTTGTAAGTGACATACATGTACAAGTACATTAACTTAATTTGAAGGTTTTTTTTTTTAAAAAGTGATTTCATTACTGCTATTGGGAAAATATTATTTAAGTACAAAATCAGGTAAAGGGTAGAACTTAAGACACAGCTTTCTAGTCACTAATCAGAATATACATTGTACTTCTAGACAATTATATATACACTAAAAATCTATCTGAAATGAATTTAAAACTTTGGCACATTTGAACAAACAAGATTTCAATCAGCCCTAGGACTAAGGACCTGCAGTCTTTTTGTCCTTATCAAGATTACAAGATTCTGCTTACAGGTGTAGATGTACATTTATTTAATCCCCTTAATGTAAATATATCCTAGGAATAAAAAATAAAATATATATCACAACACAAAATATTCTGGTTACAAAATAGGAAAGTCATGACACACAAAAAAAAATTCTCATCAGTGACAAGCTTTCTTTGTCAAATAAATTCTGGCCCTGTTCGAATCCGCTTAACTTCCAGAACAGGGAATAAACAAATCAATGGACCCAACTTTATTTTAAAAAAAAAAAATGGACATAAAATCAAGCACTTGATTACAAAAATTCTTGTCTGAATGAATGACAGGTGAATGTTAACGTTTAGAACAGATAACTGTCATCAACATTGAACAGATACGACCACTAAAGGAAAATAAAACAAATCAGACTCAACATTAAAGTCATGCATATTACATGTACTTTTAAAATTTCAGTTTTTGCATATTACATTTATACATACATATATTCATGAACTTATTTATACATACATATATTCGTGAACTTATTTATACATACATATATTCGTGAACTTCAGTTTTTCTGAACATTTTCACACTTCATGTAGTAGATTAAATTTCAATGTCTAAAAATTTGACAAGGGTCATTTTAGCAATTAAATGAACCAGACATTCTGAAAGACATTCCTTTGGAAATCTACATTATAGCAGCTGTAATTCACACTAAACATCAGTTAAGTGTTGTTATAAGAGACTGAGATTCTTACAATGCACCCAATTTGTCTTCATACTAGGTAGAAATTCATTAGTAAATTGACATTCTCACTTTAATCACAGTATCAATTAGCACAAAACTTAATTAGTACAACACTTGACACATCACAGCCCTAACTATGTCAGTCTCTGACCCAACTTTGTGTCTTGGACCATTAATTGCCAATTTTATAAAACTCAAGATAAATCTCACTCCAAGTACGATCACCACAATTATTACAGTATATATATAGTCAGTATATACATGATCACAAAGCTTATATCACAAAAACATTGGAGTCCCTGACTAATTACTGGTCTACAGCAAAATCATTTAATGGAAGTAATGTATACAGTGAAAACTTAAACAAGCACAAATGGACTTGAATTCCCTCACTGAGGATTGTATAGGCAGGTCCACACTACAACATCAGTCTTAACTAATAAAGCAGGTAGATGTAAATGTGTGTGAACTTATACTGACTCCACACTTGGATACATTAATCCACAACCATCGTGGAAAAATTAAGCAGCAGTAAGAATTTGCAGTGTGCCCGTAACTGTTATATATTGTGTTAAATGACAAGGTTGCTAATAACCCACCATGGACTAGCACTAATTGATGGACTGAATATCAATCTACAGTCTGTCTATTGACACTGGAACTCCTACATGGATGTGAACAATTCACTAACTATAATTCAATAATTGAACTTTTTTACCTTCATGTATTCAAACAAAACCCTTGAGATCACCAAATGAGCAAAAGTTCTAAAGTTCCACTTCTACTTTTAATCTATATGATTTCCTTTCTGTTTAAATGTTTAACCTTGTGGAAGAGCTAATTTAAGACTTTGCTGGGGAGTAGATAAAATGTATACCACCGAGCAAATATAAATTATAACCAAATTTCTCCTGTAAATGCTTTTAAATCCTGACTAGTGTGAGACAATTCAGACCTTGTTAAAGGCCTTGGCAAGGTTTGGTACCAATTAAATCCTTCACTATAATTCCTATTTCTACTAAATACATGTACATGTATGTATAGACAAGTAGACAGGGTCATGACAAACAAGGTGGTTATTACTAAGATACCTGGAAATTGCAATGATTCGTCTAAAGCAAATAACAAAAAATGCCACAGAGATGATTGTACGCAGGTAAAGGTAGATATTTAATGCTTGTGAAAACAATTATAATGCTAGATGATAAGGCACACACCACAGTAACCCGTCACCCAGAGTCAATGTCTCTGTTAATCATGTCCTCTACTGAGTTTTAGTTGCTGTATCTTTAGAAGATCCCATTTTGCCTTAGCTGTGTTAATGCCCCCGACACACCCCCTGGAAGGGCACGCCCAAACAAGGAACTTATTCTTGACACTTCAGTCTTTGTCATGCTGCCAGCAGTCACATGAATTACATCAGATTTGTCAGCTGTTGAAGACACTGGATTCTGAGTAGTGGACACAGAAGAAGGTCCAGTGTCTGTCTCTTTTTTCTGTGACCCTAGAATTCCCCCAAGGTACCTAGAGTTTAAGACTGAATATCCAGTATGTTTCAGGGTGTCCATTAAAACATGTGTGCCCTGATTAAGATGATCAAATGGTAATCCCCTATACGGTGTAGCAGAAGGATGGGGTAATCTCAGTTCTGGTGTATCAGTACCAGAAGTGGGTAAACTTAGTCCAGTAGACACCTCTGTCCTGCTTTCTGTCTGGCTGGTGTAGGTGGAAGACGTTGTGATTTTGGAAAACTCAAAATGGGAATCGGAGACAATGCTGTCGACCCTTTCTGGATTCCCTGCCAGTTCTGATTTACATTTCGGATCCTTTGATGGTGGAAAAAGATCTCTCTCATTCAGAATGGATGCCAGCCCCATTGATACACTGAATGTACTAGTGGCATTGTTGTGACTTTGGTGACCTGTTGCCATTCTTGAGGTAAATGATGTTGGAGTAACTCTGGGGCTAAAAAAAAGAACATAATATACAAATTCAAGAGTTATCCTTAGTAATATCATAAGTAAATATACTAGTAATAAAAATAATAGATATCGACTTCCATGTTTTTAACCAAATTTCTCATTTTTGACATTGTAGTCAGAAAATTATTAATAATTATCGTACCTTGAATAAAGCTCACATTTCATGGGTAACTATATAAATTATCTGTATTGTAAACCAATGATGTGCATATCATCTTAATTTATATTTGTGAATTGCCCACTAAAAAACAGTCTGAGACTAATAAAATTCAAAACAGAGGTTGACTTTTTCAGTAACCATCTAAGTGAGCTGAAGTTGATTGCCAATCTCACAGATATTTGTCACATATTTATAAAAGTTGGTTTATATAGCATTTAGAAAAATTTGTGTTCCATATTATAAAAGTTTCTAATTCAAAATAAAACCTGTTTCATGTAAATTCAAAACACCACTGTATTTAAATGTGGTAACTTGTTAGATTGTTTTCCGAACCAAAATCCTCATATAAACAGAAATGCATGCAGTGACATCGAAAAAACAAACAAAAATGTGGAGTGAAATCTTGCACGTTGTTTCACTTAAAGTGACAGATTATTGAACAGTCTAAAGCATTACCAGAACAATAGAACACGGCACTTTCTGTACCTGGTGCAAAATGAACTCGCCTGGTTCTGGAAAATGTAAGGACTACACCTATTACATGCAATGTTTTCATCAGATGAAGCAAATAAGCACAGACACACAGCATCAGCAGATCTAGCTGTGAACTAATACTGATACATTGTACTGTCCTATTTCAATGATAGTATATTTGCTCTCATTAATGCACATGAGCAGGGATAGATGCATTAATAGGGTTTTAAATTTTAAATGGCTGAGAAAAGGGTGATATTTGGAAAAATTTTAAAAATAACATAGCCACTCTAGGAGAATGCATGAAATTTCAGATTTCTTTTTGTAAAATTCTAATTTTAAAAACTTGCTTGTGCAGATCAGATATCTCTAAAGGATAAAACAAATGCATGCTAAATCAAATATAAAGGCCTAACCATGGACTACATCAGGTGTATATTTCATGCACACAGTAATGGGTTATATATAGATCAGTAGCACTACAGAGCAATCTTATCCCAGTTATTGTGTCACTCAAGAGGAGATAACTCACTCATTTTTATCACATTCAGATAGTGTCTCTTCCTCATCACTGTTTAAAAGTAACATTCAAATCAAACTCAAAAATTCACACCAATCAAAAAACAGGCTTCCGCAACAAAAAATATAATTAAAAAATAGAAAAAGAATTTAAACTCTAATAATTGAGGACAGAGAATGCTTTCAAGTGCATGATAATTTTTTTTTTTTAATTTATGTTGATAAAATAAAATTTATTTTCAATACAATAATGGACTAAAATAATAAACTGATAATCATTTAACAAATAATTATAATGCTATTAAACTACACAGTATTACACAATCATACAGAAGTCATGCTGTATATTATGTTGGTTCCTACCTGCTGTAGTCTGATGGATGTCGGACTTTGGAGTCTGTCACTGTATTGATGGTAGAACTCTCCTCAAACCGTTTACTTGGACATTCCTGGTAATCATCTATAATGAAAGTCACTCAATCACATACATTACTGAAAATTACCTACACCATTACTGATATTGCTGTTTGATTACGGTATTTGCTTTGGAACATGTAAACTCTTTGGTGAAGTTCTAACTAACAAGCTCCACATTCTAAAATATACATCTTACTTCTCTACATCAGACAAAGTTAATATAATGACCAGTATTTAACACTTCAGTTTTGAATTGTTCTCTTCTTTAAAGATAAATCTTAAACTGTTACAGTAATAACAACCTGGTGAATACTGCTTTATAATGAGTAGTAAGATTTGTATTACCATCCTCCTCAAAGTCACTGAGGTTATACGTCTCCACCTCTACGTCCAGCTTCCTCTCTCCTTTAGTGGCCACTCCAGGTCTGGACTCAAACAGATTGTCCATCTTAGGTGTGGCTAGCTGCTGCCACTGTCTGAGGGTCACAGAACCTGTACATAAAACCAAAGAACCAGTCAACAGGTGTCCTCAACAACAATCAAAATATCAATGTAGGTCAAAGAACCTGTACAGAAAACCAAAAAACCAGTCAACAGGTGTCCTCAACAACAATCACCTATCAGTAATAGTCACAGAACTTATACAGAAAACCAAAGAACCAGTCAACAGGTGTCCTCAACAACAATCAACTATCAATGTAGGTCACCAAACCTGTACAGAAAACCAAAGAACCAGTCAACAGATGTCCTCAACAAAAATCAAAATATCAATGTAGGTCACAGAACCTGTACAGAAAACCAAAGTCAACTAGTCAACAGAGGCCTGTTCAACAAAGCGAACATTCGCGAGCGCTCGCCTAAATTCCTTATCTTTCCAAAGGAAATGTTCGCGAGCACTCGCGATCGTTCGCTCTGTTGAACAGGCCTCAAGTGTCCTCAACAACAATCAACTATCAGTAATAATCACAGAACTTACACAGAAAACCAAAGAACCAGTCAACAGGTGCCCCTTATAGCAATCAACTATCAATGTACATCACAGGACCTATAGTACATACAAGAGGCCCATGGGCCACATCGCTCACCTGAGCACATTGGCTAGGCAAAAGCACAATCAGTTCAGTATTGAAAAGACCGGGGGGGGGGGGGGGGGGGGGGGGGGGGGGGCACTTGAATTTTAAACTATCTGATGATGCTTCCATGTCAATATAACAAATGGCTTTGTACTTGAGAATATTTTTAAAAAAAAATTCCCATATATTCCTTTGTAAAAATTTGATCCCCCATTGTGGCTCCTCTCTATCCCAGGGGTCATCATTTGAACAAACTTGAATCTACACTACCTGAGGATGCTTCCATATCAATATGACTGAACATAGCTTTTCTGTTCTTGAGAAGAAATATTTTTTCTATATGTTCTTATGTAAAACTTTCCATCCCCCATTGGGCCCCACCCTACCCCTGGGGGTCATCATTTGAACAAAATTGAATCTACACTACCTGAGGATGCTTCCATATCAATATGACTAAACATAGCTTTTCTGTTCGTCAGAAGAAGATATTTTCCTTTATATTTCTATGTAAAACTTTGATCCTCCATTGTGGCTCCGCCCTACCCCCGGGGGTCATGGTTTGAACAAACTTGAATCTACATTACCTGAGGATGCTTCCATATAAATATGACTAAACATAGCTTTTCTGTTCTTGAGAAGAAATATTTTTTCTATATGTTCTTATGTAAAACCTTCCATCCCCCATTGGGCCCCACCCTACCCCTGGGGGTCATCATTTGAACAAAATTTAATCTACACTACCTGAGGATGCTTCCATATCAAAATGACTAATCATGGTTTGCAGTTCTTCAGAAGAAGATATTTTCCTATATATTTCTATGTAAAACTTTGATCCTCCATTGTGGCCCCGCCCTACCCCCGGGGGTCATGATTTGAACAAACTTGAATCTACACTACCTGAGGATGCTTCCATATAAATATGACTCATCATGGCTTTGCTGTTCTTGAGAAGAAGATTTTTAAAGATTTTTCCTATATATTTCTATGTAAAACTTTGATCCTCCATTGCGGCCCCGCCCTACCCCCAGGGGTCATGGTTTGAACAAATTTGAATCTACACTACCTGAGGATGCTTCCATATAAATATGACTCATCATGGCTTTGCTGTTCTTGAGAAGAAGATTTTTAAAGATTTTTCCTATATATTTCTATGTTAAACTTTGATCCTCCATTGCAGCCCCGCCCTACCCCCGCGGGCCATGGTTTGAACAAATTTGAATCTAAACTACCTGAGGATGCTTCCATATAAATATGACTCATCATGGCTTTGCTGTTCTTGAGAAGAAGATTTTTAAAGATTTTTCCTATATATTTCTATGTAAAACTTTGATCCTCCATTGTGGCCCCGCCCTACCCCCGGGGGTCATGATTTGAACAAACTTGAATCTACACTACCTGAGGATGCTTCCACATGAGTTTCATCTTTCCTGGCCCTATGGTTCTTGAGAAGAAGATTTTTAAATGATGCCATTATTTTTTCAGTAATTCCTAATTATCTCCCCTTGAAAGAGGGCGTGGCCCTTGATTTGAACAAACTTGAATCCCCTTTACCCAAGGATACTTTGTGGCAAGTTTGGTTGAAATTGGCCCAGTGGTTCTTGAGAAGAAGTCGAAAATATGAAAAGTTTACAGACAGACGGACAGACAGACGGACAGACAGACGGACAGACAGACGGACGCCGGACAAAATGTGATCAGAAAAGCTCACTTGAGCTTTCAGCTCAGGTGAGCTAAAAACCAAAGAACTAGTCAACAGGTGTCCTCAACAACAATCAACTATCTGTAATAGTCACAGAACTTATACAGAAAACCAAAGAACCAGTCAACAGGTGTCCTCAACAACAATCAACTATCAATGTTGGTCACCAAACCTATACAGAAAACCAAAGAACCAGTCAACAGATGTCCTCAACAACAATCAAAATATCAATGTAGGTCACAGAACCTGTACAGAAAACCAAAGTCAACTAGTCAACAGAGGCCTGTTCAACAGAGCGAACATTCGCGAGCGCTCGCCTAAATTCCTTATCTTTCCAAAGGAAATGTTCGCGAGCACTCGCGATCGTTCGCTCTGTTGAACAGGCCTCAGGTGTCCTCAACAACAATCAACTATCAGTAATAATAACAGAACTTACACAGAAAACCAAAGAACCAGTCAACAAGTGCTCCTTATAGCAATCAACTATCAATGTACATCACAGAACCTATACATAAAATCAAAGAACTAGTCAACAGGTGTCCTCAACAACAATCACCTATCAGTAATAGTCACAGAACTTACACAGAAAACCAAAGAACCAGTCAACAGGTGCCCCTTATAGCAATCAACTATCAATGTACATCACAGAACCTATACATAAAACCAAAGAACCAGTCAACAGGTGTCCCCAACAACAATCAAATATCAATGTAAGTCACAAAACCTATACAGAAAACCGAAGAACCAGTCAATAAGTGCCCCTTATAGCAATCAACTATCAATGTACATCACAGAACCTATACAGAAAACCAAAGAACCAGTCAACAGGTTTCCTCAACAACAATCAACTATCAGTAATAGTCACAGAACTTATACAGAAAACCAAAGAACCAGTCAACAGGTGCCCCTTGTAGCAATCAACTATCAATGTACATCACAGAACCTATACAGAAAACCAAACAACCAGTCAACAGGTGCCCCTTACAGCAATCAACTATCAATGTACATCACAGAATTTATACATAAAACCAAAGAACCAGTCAACAGGTGTCCCCAACAACAATCAAATATCAATGTAAGTCACAAAACCTATACAGAAAACCAAAGAACCAGTCAACAAGTGCCCCTTATAGCAATCAACTATCAATGTACATCACAGAACCTATACAGAAAACCAAACAACCAGTCAACAGGTGTCCCCAACAACAATCACCTATCAGTAATAGTCACAGAATTTATACAGAAAACCAAAGAACCAGTCAACAGGTGCCCCTTATAGCAATCAACTATCAATGTACATCACAGAACCTATACAGAAAACCAAAGAACTAGTCAACAGGTGTCCTCAACAACAATCACCTATCAGTAATAGTCACAGAATTTATACAGAAAACCAAAGAACCAGTCAACAGGTGCCCCCAACAACAATCAACTATCAATGTAGGTTACAGAACCAGTACAGAAAACCAAAGAACCAGTCAACAGGTGCCCTCAACAACAATCAAATATCAATGTAAGTCACAAAACCTATACAGAAAACCAAATAACCAGTTAACAACAATCCAATATTAATGTAGGTCACAGAACATATACAGAAAACCAAAGAGCCAGTCAACAGGTGCCCTTAATATTAATCAACTATCAATGTAGGTCACAAAACTTGTACAGAAAACCCCCAAACAGTCAAAATGTGCCCTTCACATCAAAACCAGACTCGAAAAGTGCCTTACAGTATATATAACTCCATGCATATATATTTTTGATACTACACTTGTGCTACCATTTATCTTGACTACCATGTAATTGATCCTCTAGGTACATGTAAAATTTATGTGCAAGAAATCAATTTCATTTCACAAGAAACTAATTATTTACTTCAAGTCTATCATATTTATGAGTTTTGAATCTAGAGAGTATCTCTGGCAACTAAAGTTTATGTTTTGGGGGATAAAAAATGTTAATTTCATGTTAAATGCTGCAACTTCAATTTGAGATCTTTTGAAGTCTGTCTGTACCTTCAAGTGGTTTGATGATTCGGAGTTTCTGTGGGAGACGGTAGTAGGGGTTGTTACTTCCTGTCATTGAGAACTGTGACAGACCACTTCCTGTAGATAAGGTACTGTCAGGAGTCCGACAGGTGCCCGGGGTGTCGTATACATCACTGTCTGTCCTGTCAGATCAAAGCCATATTGTCAGCAAGATGTTCATGTTTGAGAAAATTTTTTCTTCTTTTTAACTTAATCTTATTAACAAATACATGTATCTCAGAAGATTTATATCATTTTCAAATTAATGAGAACTTGAATGCAAAACTACAACACACAATTACTGATCCTGACAAATTTGATCTTTTATCGTATTATAGTGTCACTGTTCTGCAATCATAGTCATTATGTTATTATCCCTGAAATAAACTAAAACAAAACACTAAAACTTCTTTTTCCATCTATCTGGGCCCTACCCAGCCTACTTCTGCCTTAACACGTCATACCTATTCCTTTCCTTCTGTCTTTTCTCCTCATCCTCCCTGAAGTCACGCTCATTAAGCTCGTTAGCCCGCCTTATTGACAGCTTACGTAGAGCCGTCTCCAGGTCATTCGACCCTGGAATCCCTGGTTTACCATACTGACATTTCTCATTCCTACAAAAGAATTGTCTTTGTGGTTATAAGTTTTCCTTCAAATAAAACAACATTTAGTCCTACCTGTAAGTTTGCAATTACTTTTTAAAATTTTCCCTAAAATCTGATTTTCAAGCAAACAGTTTTAAAGACCTTAAAGTTAAATCCTATATAATTCATGTTCGTTCTTTTGTTTACCTATATAGACTGTGGAATGCTGTAAAACATGTGCTTATCTGTTTACTAATACAAAATGTTGAACACTGTAAATCCTGTTTTTACACCTATTTATCTGTACACCGCTGAATGCTGTAAATCCTATATTTAAACCTGTTTACCTGTTGACTGCTGTAAATCCTGTAATTATGTACTTACACCTTGTACTGCTGAATGATGTAAATCTTGTAATTGTGTGTTTACACCTGTTTACTTGTACCACAGGGGCTTGCTCCCGGCGTGTAATAATTATTTATTTTAAAAAAATCATATACGTTAATACTAAAACTACACAAGGGAGGACGCCATTTTGGACTCCTTCCTCGCTTCAACCTCTGTTTTCGTTATATTTTCCCGTATTTTACTGACTCACCGCCTCGGATCTGTACAGTAATGATTCTTCTAGGACACAATGCTTAAATTTTCCCCTTGGAGCCTCTACAATACACATTTCAGACTAATAATAATCCAAACTCGCTCTTTAGGACAGTTGATAGGGACAGAAAACGAAAGTAACCTCGGCGTTTTACATTCGAATACGGAATTAGAACGCGGTTTTTTCAAATTTATAATTAGCAGCTGTGTTAACTAGTAGAAAAACCCCGAGATTTTCGAATGTGTTTTCGTTTTCTGTCCCTATCAACTGTCCTAAAGAGCGAGTTTGGACAAACAGACAAGCTTATTATATGTACATGACTTTAATATAGACTGTAGCTCAACATATTTCAGAATCTCTCTATTTTAATTAAAAATCTAAGAAGTTATTTTAAAAATCTTGTTTATGAAACGTGTTCTTTATCGAAATATTTCTAAATTCACAAAGTTTCAGCACAAAGTTACAGCATTGAGCTGCATTCGCGTGTAACTTGCCTTTTCGTCAGAACAGGATACGAAATGCGCTCTATAAACTTCGAACCGTATAAAGTCGACATCCGATATACGGTAAAAGAAAAATATAAATGCGGATTATTTTTTTCTTATTTTATTCTGGAAGAATATACATTAAAATTAATTTTTTTTAAAAGAGATTTGTGTATCTAAACTAACGTAGTGATGTTACAGATGCACGAATTACGGCTGATTCGGTCAATCGTGTCGTTAATTGGATTGTTTCCTGTTGAATACATTTTAACTACAAAATATCATTAAAACATTTTTTTAATTCCTTAGTTTGAATTTTTCAGTGTGTTTTTTTATTCATTGTTATTTAGTTATCTTTTTTCAAATTTAAAAGTTATGTTACGTTTCGATATAAATAACATTCTGTACATTTACAGAATCGTGTAGATTTAGTAATGATATTACCCAAGCTCAATCAACTTCTCAAAGACGCCGAAGGGGCTTGGGATTCACCTACAAACACAGTCTATAAAATTAATTAAGCAGCGTGCAGTCAAAACATGGGTGTGAAACTTTGACGACGTCGAGATACCCGGAGTCGTCCGTGCGTGACGAGCGACCCTATCTGACAAACAGTTAGGTTCAGTAGAGCAGAAAATTGCCGATGTCGACATATACCAGGTAAATTTTGCTCTTGGGACTGTAAATATACGTCGAGATAACCCGGGTTGTCGACATTACCGAGGTCGACATATCAGAGTTTTTGCAAATCATTTATATAGTAAATACTGCCAGGACCGCGGAAGGATGTCGACATATCCCAGGTTGTCGACATATCCGATGTCGAGATACCGAAGTTTACCTGTATTATGTCCTAGAAGAATCATTACTTGACAGATCCGAGGCGGTGAGTCAGTAGAATACGGGAAAATATAACGAAAACAGAGGTTGAAGCGAGGTAGGGGTCCAAAATGGCGTCCTCCCTTGTGTAGTTTTAGTATTAACGTATATGATTTTTTTAAATAAATAATTATTACACGCCGGGAGCAAGCCCCTGTGCTTGTACACTGCTGAATGCTGTAAATCTTGTTATCTGATTACCTGTGCAGATTGCTGAGTCCTGTACCTATTTACTTGTGTACAGACTGCTAAATGCTGAAAATCCTGTAATTAAGTATTTACACCTGTATATTGCTGAATGCTGTAAATCTTGTTTTCTGATTACCTGTACAGACTGTTGAGTCCTGCCAAATCTGATGGGGCTTCACTTCCCTCCACGTCAGCAAAGTACATAGAACTCCTTGTAGAAACCGATGCTGATTCTCCACCACTGTCGTTACGACTCATGTCCAGGCTACTGGCCCCGGGGGGACTGTGACCTAGATTCAGCATGCTCGGGCTAACAGATGGGGCAAGAGAACTTCTTGATCCAGGTATAGAGCCGCGGGAATTTCCTGCCTTTAGCGCAGCTTTAGCAGTCTCAAAGATCTTCCAGTTGTGTACTCTGAAGAACGAAATAATTTTTTGCTTCTGCAGAAAGAATATAACAAGTACATTTTTTATATTTAAAGGCATTTACAGAATTTACCCCGATATATTTCCCAGTGAGGTTATATGGTAAAACTCCTTTAGTATGAACAAAGATATAGTGAACAGATAGAGCAAAGAATTCTGGGATCCCCAGCAAAATTCTTAACAATTCTTTGTAAAATTTTACTTTTATAACAAAGGCAGAAATAACATATTTACAGATATAGGAAATTGATTTCATGTCCTGTAGAGGTTAAAAATATCAAAATATATATCTTTTAAAGTGAATTTTTAAAAATCACAGAATTTAAAAAAACTGAAATTATTTTTCGTAAGTATTTATAAATGAAATTAAATTCTTCAGAAAACTTTAGTTCTCCAAAAAGCTTTATATTTAATACTTCCTAGAACATATTCAGCAGACATACATGTATTTAAATGTACTGTGCTTTCACTATATATGCATGTACTTTAATGAATTCATTATACAGACATAACAAATTACGGATAGAGCAAAGTAAATTCACAGGACCCCAATTTAATTTGATTAAAAAGAGGACAGTCCAAGTTTTCTTACTTTCTCTCAGCTGGTGAGTAACCTGGGGGATAATCACACTCGCTCCGTAGCGAGCTCTCTAGTTCTGAGGCCAGCGAGTCTGATGGGAGACTGAGCATTGATGAGGACATGTAGTTATGTCTGACGGCCCCAGGCTTCTGTTTACGTCGCAGTTCACGGATTTCTTCCTGAGCCTGCTCGTACATAGCACACATCTCATCATGTTTATCCTTCAGACTGGCAAGCTGGTCATTAAAGAAAATAGTAATCTATATTAATAATGTGGTTAGCATCTTGGAAAAAAACAGAAACAATCATGGTAAAGACCTATTTCAAAGGGGTATTTTTTTCCCTTAAGGCATGAAATAAAATGAAACTCAATGAATGACTGTATAAATAAAAAGACTTCTAAAAGAATACATGATCAGGGTGGATGATGATGTATGAATGAATGAATGAGTGAATGAATGAACAATTGATTGTGAATGAACAAATGACTGAGTGAATGAATGAAAGAATGATGAAAGATTTAATGAAGAACAGATTAATGAATGAATGGATGTGATTAGCTACAGACCTCTGAAGTTAGTTCTCTTTGAGCAGTTTGTGAAGCTTCAAGGTGTTTCTGTAACTCCATATTCTCCAAAGTCACCTACAATAAATAAAACAACATTTATATACACATATAATTACAATAAATATCTTATAATTATCCAGTAAATCCATACATTACATTAGATTTGTTCTGTCACACAAGACCACTGACATCCTCATCTAAAGCACGTAGCTCTCCGGGAAATATTGATTTTTCTCTTTACCTTACCCACAGTGTAATACACATTATCTAGCCTTATATTTAGAGATCTAGAGCATATATCTTATTGCACCCTGGTATCAGTCACTTAAAGCTAAAATGTCTTATCTGCGTGTGATGCAATTTAGCACGCGCATTTGACATTTTATAAATATTTTATGAAAACATTGATGGCATTTCAAAAATTTGTTTAATGAAATTAATGAAGACGTTTTTTTTATTTATATATTTATCAAATATGTGTAATGAACGTAATCTCATTATAAAATATATATACATAAAAACTTCTTAACAACAATGGAAAAAAAAAGAAAATAAATTATTCAGATCCATTGCAGACAGAAACCCTCATGATCTTTAAATGTTTTATTAGGTCCACCAATTGTCACGACAGCTTTTTGTGTTTTTGTGTATCCACCATCAGTCAAGTACAGAAATACATACGATTTTTATACGTTTTTGTAGATCCACCACCTGGGCCAGCAGGTTGGTGATTTCCTCCTTTTGACCACTGCATTCCTCCGTCTTCTTCAATAAATCTTCAACCAGAAGGTCCAACTCCTTCTTCTTGGCATCTGATGATAAATTATTTTTGTTTAGTAAAAGAGTATGCAATGTCACAAACAATGGATAAAAATCTAAAGAGTTATGTTTACTTACTTAGCTGTGCCACACAATCGTCCACTAATCTCTGCTCTTTCTCTTCATACTTCGAGGTTTCTGCAGAAAGCTGCTCAGTCTGTTCAAATTATGAATATACACACAATCATTAACATATATATGTATTTATCAGTTTCTTATTAATTTTTTCATAGCTGCTTCTTGTTCTTCAATTTGAAATTTTTGTCCTAAAATTTCAACTTTTGGATTAATAACATTTATTTACTTGTATTTAATATTAACTCTAGAGATAAAGGACTTTTAGGCTAAATCTAACAGAGACCTCTAATCGGAGCTTGAGATTTTCCTCCTCCAGATCTTTAACTTTTGTCTGTAAAGCACAAGCTCCTCCGATGTGCTGTAAACAGTCATTGCTGCTGCTGAAAATATCAGGGGACAATTCAAGTTACACTTATTAAGTACAGACACAGGTGAAAATCATGTCAAGGTAACTAAAATATGAATGAAAGAAAATGTAACACCTGTCATTACTATATTTACAGATTATACATCTACACAAGTCATGTAATTAGAAACATGTAACTTACATGTACCAACTCATGAAAGTACAGGTAAAAAACAAATTAAGTAACATTAATGTACATTCTTAACAAATAATAACAGAAATCTTGGATAAAACTAATGCTCTTTGTAAACTCTGTAATGATGACTAGTCAAGTGTTACCTGGACGATTCCTCGCTGAGTGACAAATCAGCTGTTTCTGAGAATGCCTGGAGTAGACCATCCTTCAGTGATAATTCATGTTTGATTTGATTTACCTACAAAAAAAAAAACACAGATGATGAGTTAAAATGCAAAGTATTTCTATGTATTTTATAATGTATATTTCTAAAACAAATTTGGAATTGAATTACAATTTAAAATCCAAACATTAATCCAAACATTCACATAATAATTAAGTTTTATACAGGATTATATTGATCCATGCAGTTTTTGGTCCCTTCACACCTGCAATCAACTGTACATCAATTTCAACAAAAGTATTGCAGAGTGGAACATCCCTCCTAAACTGATTTTAAAATCTGAACAAAATTTCTCAAATGTTAAACTGATCATGCTGATGTGAAGTTCACAACATTACAAATATTTAATCTGAATTCTGACTTTGACATGACCCTTTTCCTCAATCTATAATCTTTATACCAAGTATATTGTATAACACTATGTGGTGACTATGGTCATACAAAAACTTAAAATTGTATCTAAACTAACATATCCAATCACTTATTTTGTCCTTGACTACCTGACTCTATCAGTTTCTTTTACTAATAACCTAGCATTCCAGCAATTAGATATGAGAGGAATAATTACGACAAAAGGTCCTCATCAAATAACCATTTATTTGGGCTCTACCTCCAGCCAACTATCATCTTTGTAATGAGTATGGGAGTGAAAGGGTAGGTGGTGTTCTTAATATGAAACCTAACCATTTGCATATACCGCGTACACACACACACACACACACATATGGGTATCAGATACTGTCCTGTAGGGTAGGTGGTGTTCTTGATATGAAACCTAAACACTCACATAAACACAAACGTACATGTGTAGGAACCAGTCACTATCCTAATAGGACTTAAAATCTATGTGTTTGTTTTATTCCTTTTTTCTATGAACAATGGTAGGCATTCAAATTGACTAAAATTTTAAACAAGCCTTCAGTATTGCATCTTAAGATTTAACCTGTAAAATATTCACTATATAACATTTATTTTTGCCCCTATACATGGTGCCCTTGCAAACAAAATTGCACGAGATTGACCAGTTATCACTGCTGTTATTGTTTCCGTTATCTCGGCATGCCGTTATTGCTGCCATTATATACCTTTTCTGTCAGTAGAACTAGCTGTTCCTCCAATACATCATTCTTTTCTGAAAGTTCTTGGTTTTTTGTCAGTAAAGTTTGTCCAATTTTAGCTGCTAATTCTAAATCTCTTTCTTTCTGCAAAATAAAATAAAATTATAAATTTCTCTGTATGTCAAATGATGCATTAAACTTCTGCAATTTCTATCAATGATAAAAATTACGTAAAAAGGTGGTATTATTGAAAGTCGTATCTCAAATTGGTCTTTTTTATATTGCAGGATGTCTCCGGCTCCATTGCATATCAAAGCCAGACATCATAAATTTGAAAAGACTTCCTGTCAAAATGTTGTACAAACAATGCCTTGATCTTAATGCAATGAACCTGCAACTCTGCATGTCTTTTTTAAATCCCCCTTTTCTGTTCTGTAGTTGTTGTGCATGCATGTACTTTTAACTGGGTTTCTTTTAGGGGTAAACCTTGAACCAATACTTGTGTGGTGAGGGATTTACATGTACCTCTTCCAGAAGTCTGTTAACTGCTTCTATATCATTATATGTCTTAGTCATCTGGGTCACACGATCCGAACATAGCACTGAAAAAAAAAACAAAAATGAAATAAATGTGCATCCCAGAGATACCAAACAGGAGGTCATTTCTAAGTGTGTTATCTTTAGGGTGAAGTTGTTCCTTCTAGCAAGTAATGAATCCTTTTCTTCTGTCAAAATCTAATTTCTGTCATTTTCAAGTGTTGACTTAAAGTGATATGGTCTGTAATTTTGCAAATTTTTGACAATGTCCTATGATTAAAAAATAAACAGATTCATCGAAAAATTTGTTACCCAGACCAGTTACTCATTTCAAATCAAATGTTGAGATACATGCATTATAGAACAAAGATTTCATGAATATTCATTAATGTAAGACCTATTAAGATGTCCTCATATGACACCTTTCAGTGTAAAAGGGAGAAACCAGTTCATAATCTTATTCATATCTGAATAGCGGTACATATCTGTAATTGGTGTGGTCATCATACTCATTATGGATACATGTAGAGCAATCAAAGTCGCCAAACTGCATTTTAACTACCAGTAATATTAAAATCTTTTTCTCATCAGATTCAAAGTTTTAAGTTTTGCAATTTTTCTTATCACAGAATCTTTAGCCAAGAATAAAAAATAAACTTGTTTATTAAGAATGTTTTGCTTTCTGACCATATCTCATAAAATCCACAGAAAAATCAAATACCAAACATACTATTGATTTAAACAATATTTATTCAAAATAATGAATAGATTGGGCAACAGGCAATGCCTATAAATACCCTCTACATACTATTCACATTCATATACAAAGAAGAAATCCTGCAAAATTGAAATTTTGTCCAACAACTGAGAAAACGCATATTTGAGCCAGCAGAAAGGGATTTTTGCGATGATTTTGTTTCAATTGATATGAAGCACATTTTATTGTTTTCTGATTTTTTGCAAATTCTTTTTATGTACTTAGAAGTCAAATTCCTGCATTATTATTTAATAATTTAATTTTGGTTGTAACTAGGGATGGCAACGAATATTCAAACATTCGAATATTCATTCGATGAGTTGATATTCGAATATGAATTTAAGATTCGAATATTCGGTAAATTTCAGATTTCATAAAAAGAAGTACTGTGATTAATAAATTTTGATTAGAACAGTGCTGGAATTATCCCTGTTTAATTTACTAGCGATCAATTTTGATCGCCTGATTTCTTTCACTACTTTCTTATCTTATAGATCTACTATTAATTACATGTATTTTGTTTTGAGTAAGGTGTTAAAGAATTGTACAATAATGCTTTATGTATAATACAAAACGTACTTTCATATTTTTTTTAGTTAGATATGATCGGATCTAGAATCGAGGACAACAAAATGAAATCTTAGAATGTCTAAAAGGCATGAAGAGTATAAATTAATTGATCATTGCATTGAACGGGTGTCCGACAGAATTAGTCTGTATTTAATATTGTAAAGGGCTTAATTTCAGAATAAATGTGTAAATTACTTGATTATCTCGGGTTGTACATAATCCTGAATTTTATATTCATTATCAGGAAATTAGTTAATTACCTAGGAAAATTGTCTATGGAAATATTTGTTTACATTGTATCAAAGATTATAATCATATCTCTTATTAGGCAGATAATTGTAATTCATTACACGTAATGAAATCTGAACAGTATACCGTTACGACTATATCTTGCCTTTGGTAAGACGACTGGTTCCTACTATAGATACAAGTTTCATTTGTTAAAATTATACTTTTCTACATTTAAATCAATTATTTATTTCAAACATTGACAAATATCAAATGGAATTTCTTATTGTACACCTGCAAAAGTCTTCATACAATTTTACTTCCAATATAAGTATACCTACGCTTAACCTTTCATGACGCACATTTGAAATAAAACAGATTTTATTTATTTTATCGAATATTCAAATATATTCGAATACTTTCATTGAATATTCGAATATTAATTATTGACAAAATTGACATCCCTAGTTGTAACACGTCATTTGATTGGACAAAAAAATTAGAAACTATATTGTATAACCTGGGTTGCCTACGTCACAATTACTTACATCAAAAACGTATCAATCTGCTTGACGTTATATTTAGAATGTGTACATTTTGAAGGCATTTTGAAGAGAAATGTCTTACTTTATTACACTTAATGATGGAAAATTAAATTAAAAGGGATGAATTTAATAGCTACCCAAGTTTTACTGGTATATCCTGAGTTGGAACAGTTTACGCTTTTTTATAAATCGCTTCACGGTTTACAAAGTGTAAACTGCCCCAACCCAGGTTATACCAGTAAAACTTGGGTAGCTATTAAATTCATTCCTTGATTATTTTTTTTTTTAATTACTGGCCATACCAAGTCTGAGAGATTAAAGAATTCTACAATTATACAAACTTTCCCTCCCATTATACTAGGTAATACTGCAAAGCTAGTACTATGGGGATACACACTACTAGCTAGAATATTTGAGAATGAGAATCTAACATCTAATTTTAAAATTATTTATAAAGATATAATAACTCTCAAATGAACAATTCCAAAACCTTACCATAAAATATGAAAAATTCAGCCAACCCACGCAAACTCTGCCAATAACAAACTAGCTTAACTTCTTGAAGTATTATGCATAAACCTGTGCATGTACCCTGGTATTAAAATCCAGTTGGCAGAGTAATCATGGGCAAAATAGTCTAACCCAGATGATTTAGTTTTATCTCTCAACCTTATTTGAATTCACTGGGATCTTTCACTTCCATTAATACATGTTTGTCAAGTTTACAAAGCTTAAAAAAATCTAGTTTAGCATGCTTCATTTCTAAGAAATTACATAACACTTGACACAAAAATTTTCCTTTTTAATGTTTTGAATTTGCTGAACTAATCTTGTGTATTTAAATGCCTGGCTCATATTCAAATAAAGATCAAAACATGCCGATAAACTTTTGACGTCGCCTATATATGGAGTGTATTATAATGTTTATGCAGTCTACATAAAAGACATGCAGTATGTGCCAAAACCCCCGTGTATGGAGATTAACTGTATAACTGAGTACCTGCTAGGTTCCATAGGTTATTGTCTGCACTGCTCCCCGACTCAAACTGATCATCCATACTCCATTGTTAAATAAACGTTGCAATTCAAGCTTCACAATTTTGTTTATTTTTCACTACTAACTGAGTAAACATTCAAAGCATCATTTTACTAAACTTTAAAGCCAGTTGTTAAAACAGAAATTCATATTTCCTAAGAATTTAAGCTTCTTTGCCCTCTTTTAACATTTCCAAAATCTCCATTAAATTAATTGTTTTTCATCAAAGGAAGTGTTAATGGGATGACCATGGTTCTGTCACCTTGGGGAACACACATTAATACCCATAGTTCTTGTCAATAATCCCAGTACACATGCTGGAGAGTTGTTACACAAAGCCGACATCCACCCAAATACAAGTCTAACCAATACACATCACTAGATCAATACTCAATCTATTGCCATCTCACCAATACACACAGTCAGTCACCAGGATAAATATTCCATGAGGGAAATTATTCCCAGGTAGCCAATATTCCAGGAAATCACCGTCAAATGACAGGTCCCCATCTGTTGCTATTGGAAACAGCATCAATTTTCTCGGTACTTTTTTGCATACATGTTCAAACTCAACTATTGAAAGCAGAGCAGTCACATCAATATTGGAATTAAAATCCGGTCCTTTACCTATTATCAGAATTATTACCAGATCTGAAATCTCAAAATCCGCAAGGTAAATGACATTTAATCCAATCAAAGAATTGATGTCAGATTATTAAATGCTGATGTTGCAATTTCATTCAATACACACAACAAGTATATACTGCAAAACAATGCCTTATTTCATGAAGGAATTATAGATGAAACCAGTCGCATTCCCCCATTTTGTACCAGCATATTCTAGATGAAAGAATTGAGTCTCCTTGTAATTCTAAATCAGCATTATCAAGTTTGTCAAGATTCTATGATGAGTCAAAGTTTGATTCAAATAAACACAAACCTAAACTGTTACTTATATGTGAACAAACAAAAACAAGCAAGATGCTAATCCAATTATGTCAATTCATGCAATCTGAATAGCTTTACATGTACACAAATCAAATAATCCTGTTAGCAATTAATATTCCATAATTTATAAATCCAAGTCTGACAAAGAATTTTTCAACACTCTGTTTTTAAGTCACCACATGGCAGAGTTCCAATCTTAATTTATATGTTAATTAAAAGCCATTGAAATTTTAAAGCAAGACACTTTGCCAAAACAATTTTACACCTTACAAATAGGCCTTTGATTGAAATCAATGACTGTTATACCCCAAAAACTGTTACCATATTCTTTTCAGTTTTGGTTTAGGTCAGTAAGTTTAAATTCACCCCCGTAACTTGCAGAAAGTGACACCCATCAGAAATACATTAACATACTCACGGTATATTGAAAAGAACATTTGTACTTATTGGAACAGAACTTTGTTTCGCACATACATTATGAATGGATCAATTGGCTTAGATGAACTATTTAAGACCTATTGAATTCCCATACACAAGGTATATGTAATCTATATAAAAATGCAAGTTTGCTAATCTAATTATCCACTTCAGTAACATTTTTGCACACATAGATCCATATACTGTAATTTTGTACATTATAGGTCACAGTAGTTCAAGCAAGTTCAAAAGTGTTAAGAAAACTTGTAAGAATAGGACTAAATTTCTTAAAGGTAAAACTGAACTTTAATAATCTTCTTTAAAAAACACAGCCATTTTTACACATTTCAAAATATGCCTATGTAAATAAACAAAGTAATTAGTAAATCTCATAAAAGAATAAAAGACTTAGAGTAAAACTTCTGATGAAGAATGTTTTCATCTCTCTACAGAGAAATAATCACATTGTTGTTTATAAGGAAATTCATCCAAGAACTCCTTTAACAAGTCAATAAAGCTATTCACAGAGAGAGGAGATGATTTCTCAAAAAAATTCTCCTTCCCAATACATATACTGATGAAGCAATTTCTGTTATACACTCAATCTCACACAGACAATACAGTTCTTGCTTCAATTCATTTCAGTAAGTTCTTTTATATCAGTGTACAACAAAATCAATAGTTACACAAAACAGTCCATGGTAAACAGTTTTTTTTAAAGTGCCTCCCCCCCCCCCCCTCTCTCTCTCTCTCTCTCTGTAACTGTCAACAAAATCCAGCCCTAACAAACACACCCCTCCCATAATGAATTCCCTCCCAGTTCCTTACCAAAGTACTTAAGCGTTTCCTGGATCTGGTCATTAGAGAGCTCAAGATCCTCGTCAATGGGGATAAGGGGGGTCTGGATCCAGTCCTCGTTCTCGTACCCACAAAAGTTGGTGATGGTGTCGGCCCGCAGGCGATACTTTGGGATCTGCTCCTCGATTAGACTGAGGATTTCTACTTCAGGGAGGTTTGCAAGATTACACACATCTAAAAAAAAAAAACAAAGAATTTTATACATAAAGCGTATAAAGACAGCCTTTGAAAACATCATATCAAATTAATACACTGTACCCAGTAAAAAAAAAACCAAGTGCAGAAATTGGGATGTCTTTGTATTTATATAGTTACATATATGTCTGTGAATTATTAATATGTACTGCTAAATTCAGACATGGATTATGGTCCATGTGGGACATTACATTACCAACCAAGAAATCTGGGGCAAAGAAGTTTTGCTTTAAAACAACTTGCTCAAACACAGATTAAAGTAAATATCTTGGCTATTTAAAAAGGCAAGTTGTTTATAGATAAACTTCTTTGTATATATCAAACATTATTAAATGTGTCTATCGAAAAGCACCAAAAAATTCTGACATAGCATAGTCATCCTACAAATTGTCTATGACAAATATTAAGTGAATACACACAATATTATATATAATACATATGACAATATCCACATTTTTTACCAGCTGTAGGCTTATCCCTATGAAATCTACATCACAAACATACACTCTGTTCTCTTTAACATTGTATTACATACAAAAGCTCCTCAATGACATTGATTCTCAGGATCATCGACACTGATGCGCATAACTTGCATCAGAAACTGTACTCTGTCTGAAGTCAGTGTCTGGGATGTGTTCCAATATTAATACTGATTATGTTGTGTTTTAATCATTATCAAAGCTAACATAACCGAATAAATTGACAGTAACTTATTTGCTTCTTGTTAAATATGGTTCCTCAGTATTATTCAAGTTAAAGATTGTGCAGAAACTTTCCTCCTCTGTACCTTCTAGTATATATTAAACTTCATAGCACAGTTTGACATGACATTTAAATAGCTTAAATTAAGAAATATTGATTTCTTTTTTAAATTAATTAGTTTTGTGAACTTTCCCTCTCTCTCTTACCAATATGGACTTTAGTGACAATCTTTACATACGTAAATAAATAACTTATTTTTATTATAAAGCTAATAAGTAATCTTTAATAAACAAACTACTAGAAGTCTAGAGAACTTCAGCCTTCAGTATCTTGGTGTTTTATTGAATGCAGAGTTTGCATTATGTAAGCTCCAAAACATTTCAAACATGAGCATACAATATCAAACGTGCTGTTGTAAACAAAAAATGTCATCTGGTCAATCGCTCACCGGCAATATTTAAGATGGGTAATGGCACCTACGTAAGATGGGTCTATTTCTACACAAAATTTAAATTGTTAGTTAATAATTTAGTGTCTATAAGCCTCGATCAATAAAAACCTATTAAGCATATCACAACCTTTGGTAGGGTCATTTGAAACACTTCCAGGACAGACGTTAATATTGCACACTTTCAATGTAAATACTGATATTGAGTAATTTTCATTATTTTTCAAGTTATTTCATTTAAATAATAATTAATATAAATCAATAGGAAAATGCTTGAGTTATATAATGAAAGAGTTATAGAGTTTATATTGGTGAATACTGGCGCTCGTTTGCTGTACAAATGCACACGTAAGTTCATGCATTTGTACAGCCAACTTGTGCCAGTATTTACCAATATAAGTTAAATAACCCTATAATACTTAATTTTACTATAATTAGGAATAAGTAATTAGTAAGTAACCAGAAGTCTCTGATGAGACTGTAGCTCTACTGGTTGTACTTATAAAGAAAGATAAAAGTAGCATTGGACTTGAAACTTTGCTACAGTAATAAATATAATAATGATCCTTGGTTTTGTCTGTTTTGTTTTTGTAGCAATATCTATTGCAATCAGAATAAAACTGTAGGAAGAGAGTAGCCTTCTATTTAAGTAACCATGGCAACATCAATCAACAAAATTAAAAAAACAATAATGACAATTATGTATCTCAGTGTAGTCTACTTGTATGCCAAGTTATACTGAAATCAGAAAAAAACGTGTAAGAGGAGTAGCAATTTGAAAGTATTTCACAGAAATTTCTATTTTTAGTAACCATGGCAACACTGTTTATCGAAATCCAAAACTGGTAAAGAGAATTATGTATCTTAGTGTAGTCTACTTGTGTGCCAGGTTATACTGAAATTGGACCAAAACTATAGGAGGAGTAACATTTTGAAAGTATTTCACATAAATTTCTATTTTTAGTAACCATGGCAACACCGTTCATTGAAATCAAAAACCGATAAAGAGAATTTTATATCTTAGTATAGTCTACTTGTGTGTGAAGTTATAATGAAATCAGATTAAAACTGTAGGAGGAGTAGCCTTTTGAAAGTTTTTCACAGAAATTTCTATTTTTAGTAACCATGGCAACACTGTTCATTAAAATCAAAAACCAATATATAGAATTATGTATCTTAGTGTAGTCTACTTGTGTGCCAAGTTATACTGATATCAGACCAAAACTGTAGGAGGAATAGCCTTTTGAAAGTATTTCCAAGAAATCTCTATTTTTAGTAACCATGGCAACACCGTTCATTGAAATCAAAAACCGATATACAGAATTATGTACCTTAGTGTAGTCTACTTGTGTGCCAAGTTATATTGAAATCAGACCAAAACTGTAGGAGGAGTAGCATTTTGAAAAATTGTTTACAGATGGACGGACAGACAGACAGCTAGACAGACGGACGGACGACGGACACCTTACTATCACATAAGCTCTTCTGGTCTCTGACCAGTAGAGCTAAAAATCATGTAAAGTGATTTTGCTGTTTCATACGTACATGTATAATTCAAATCCTTATAGTTCCATCATGTTTCATCACAACTTATTCAAGTTTAGAATTCAAAGTTTATGTCTTGAAAGTCAATAAAATGAGGAGTTATGCCAGTGGGACAATAAATAGAATTCTGAAGTATTTACCTCCAAGAGTGCACTGCATTTATGGATAATTCATCAAAATGCTTTTTATATAAACACATTGTCCAATCTGACTTCTGTAAAATGCAATCCTATTTAACAAAACCTTTTCAGAGTAATTTAAAAAAACATACTTCCCGCATTAGACTTTTGTCTCACTATCTTAAAGTATTTAATACACCACATTAATTTATGCCAATATATGAGAACTAAGTTGTTTTTTTTAATCTTAAATAATTATGCAGTACTGCATGAGTGAACTTCAATAATGTTGTCATCATTATGATAATTATATTCCTATATTTTGTGACCCTTAGTTCTGTTATTTTGTCTTACTACATTATGTGACTATCATCATCTTATCAATGTATTTACAATTATACACTCATAATCATGAATTACAAAACTCTAAACCTTCATAATTTCAATCAAATTTTTAAAAAAAAATCCCACTTTAGATACTTAATTACATAATGCATAAAATATTCAGCAAGATTTCCTGAAATAGCAATTTTATATTCCTTCTTAGTCAAAATAGGAAACACTGCAGTTTGCTTAGTTCATTATAGAATCATTTTTAGACTATATGTAAATCTAAATATTAAGTGGTATATCACTGAAAAAGAAAGGAATTAGGTTATCTAACAATAAAAAAACCCTGTAATAATGAATGTGAACTGGGTAATATTTCCTGCTTTGTCTATATTGATCTAGAAGATAAAATGTCTGTAAAGAATTTTATAAATGTAAATCTATACACAGAGGTAAAAGTAATTAATATAGTCTAAGTAAGTAATGATTATTTGGACACTTATCATGATTAATAATATGGTGAAATATGTTTATCAATGCTATCGTGTAAAAAAATTATTAAATACACTGTATAACAAAAAAAACATGTATTAGTATTAAAATCAATGTACATAAATCTTTACCTGTTTATATAAATCCAGGTGACATGTGATCTTTGATATGGATGTACTTATATTTATATACGTATCGTGTTATCATACCTCCCAAACAAATTAATGGTAAATGCATTCATTTGCACAGGTGAGTTCAAGTTCACTTGTAGAATATATATATCCTGTCCTAAATACCTACGTCACTATGAACGTACAGGTAAAAATGTACTCTCTGCAAACTTAGCAAAATCCTGAGATTTTTCTCTCCATATCAACCCCTGGTTATGTAACATACATGTGACATTTTCTTATCTTGGCTAAACCTCCCTCTTTGTTCATGATCATAAAACTTTTTTTTTAATTTGCTCTACCATAGAAAGAAGTCTGTGAAGTGTATATATGCAAACAAACAAACAAAATTGAAGGAGGACAAGATTTACAGGTCCATAACTTCTTCATTGTATTAATTAATATATTATATAAATACACATTACTGCATATAGTTGAGGGTTAACATTGAAAATTTTCACCCCAAGAAAACCACTGTCAACCAAGGCTGTGCTTCGGTTGACAATGGTTTTTCTTAGAGTGAAATTTTTCAATGTTAACCCTCAACTACATGCAGTATTTATTATATTACCATGGTAATACTGAATGTTTTAATACAAATACATTGTACAAATTAAGGTCAAGCGTGCAAGCGTAAATTCCATGCAGTCAATATTTTTTGGGAACATATCACCCTTCATCAAGCAATGTTGACTGTTGCTAAATCCTATCATGCTGGAGGGCATGGTTTTGTTCAGAGAGAATAGTGTTTTTCTCAACAATTCACGAAAAAGTATAATATATACCTGTAAATATATCCTCTATCTGGATACTTTCCACAATCAAAGCATATTTTTCATACCCCTGTACACAAAAATATGATCATACTCAGATAAAAGTTCAATGCTAATTAAAAAGCCATGTTGCTTTGGATGTTGTCTTTATAGTTAAAGAAAATGCTGCCATGGGAACACATCATATTGATGAGTTTGTTCCGATTTGCACAATTCCTGAGGAAAAAATCCAAACTGGAGTTATTCCAACACAAAAATTACTCCTTGGCTGATACATATAAGTTGATGGACTATTCAATACATTTTGGCTCATCCACTACTTTTGTAATTGCAAGAACAAGCAACTTTTTAAAGATTTGGTATTGAAATTTTGTTCAAATAGTAAGGCATCCCTATTCAGTTATAATAAACCAACTGGAATATGGTATCTCTGACTAGTTCAATTCTTCTTAACAGTTTAAGGTGTTGACTATCTTTAATACAGGGATGCAAGAGTTACTGTTCCTGAGTTATCCTTTTCTTTTTAGTTTTTATTCCCAAATATGGTTGATTCATGAATACATTTTCTTTCACACTTACCATCCATACCTCTATTACCTGTATATTATCATAAAATCATAGCATACAAATATGAAAGTATTTAAACAGACGATGATAATGAGTATAGTCTCAATGAAAACTAACACCAAGTTTAAATGTTTTACTATGTACCATATTTATATCTATAGCATAAAGATGCATTGGAATACAAACATCAATTGGTACACAGTAATTGATCAGTTAATTTGATAGCAATGATTTCTGACCAGTTTTCTTATGCGACTGATTAATCAGTTTTGAAAATCTAACATTTATTCAAAAACTGCTATAGTCTGCTTTAGCATAAACTTGTTTATATCACTTTTTCTTATACAGTTGAACTTATGTATCTCAAACATTGATATCTTGAATACCACGGACATATAAAGTTATTTGGAAGTCCCAACCACTTTTTGTTGATGTCTTTTACCCTCTACCAGTGATTCATTTTGGTGTGCATCCTGCGTAAATTACGCACAAATTTTGCCCAGGAAGCATTATTTCAATAAATGTGCATCCCAATGAACGCAATAAATTTATAGAAGGACATGTACTATTTTAAATTATTTCGGTATAATCTGATTCAAAACTTGACAGATTGCATCATATCCACGTGCTAAACGATATGCATGAACGATTTTAACAGGTATAAAGTTGCCAACAACAGGTCAGATTTCACAACTCAAGTTAAAAGCAATTATCAGAAAATATTTGAAAGTTAGATAGCATAGTTTGATAATCAATGGTTATGTCTATACGGTGGAACGTTTCTGAAGCGAATACTATACCTTTGTATTTAAGCTGTAACCTGTATCATTATTTTTTTTTTCGTTTCGTTTTTTTCCATAAAAGCTAAGAAGTATAAAATTTAATCATTTTTATTTCTGACTATTTATCATTCCTTCTTACGCTTTTTTTTTTTCACTTCATTCTGCTTCTGTGCATTTTATGACTGATACAATGTGTGAGATCGTATGTACGATCTAAAAATAGAACCAAAGTGCACAGTGGACAATATATTATTTTTATGACAAAAACTCATGTACTCTTATTTGGACAATTGATAGTAAAAATATAAATCACTCACAACTACAATAAAACATTTGCACTTTCGTGCATTACCCCTTTTTATTTCAACAGAATTTCCTCTGTAACATCTAATATACGGTACGATTTGGACGCATTGATTTTGGTACGGGACTCATTGCTGTCATTAAGAGGGGTCCTTTGGACCCATGATAACCATTTTCAAAATGAATCACTGCTCTACATCTTGAACCCTCGGATATCTCAAAGTTTTTTCTCAGTCCCATCAAGTCTGAGATAACAAGGTTTGACTGTATATGGTTTGTCACTGTCACATATACTTGAAGTAATAGGTTATAGTCCCAGAATCTACCATCAATATTGCGATTTTTAACCCTCAAGAGTTATTTATATTTGGTATTTATACATTTTTTAACAAAGACTGCTAAGTGGTTTTTCTTACCAGTCAAACAGCCAGCTTCTGAGGTCTCTAAGTTGGGGTCATTTGGGGCTCCATCTTGGGCGCTTACATCACATGTTGCATAGAGGGTTTCATCATTTGGGTCCAGTTTGTTGGCTAACAGTACACCATTCCAAAACACCCTCAAATATAGGGTGTGGGTGTTTGTCCTTGATTTGTGTCACAATTGTACAGAGAGAAACAAACAATATGGTCCTGAAACGAAAGATACAGTTGCTTGATCAAACGAGCCAGATCATGTTGAGTTGATGGCCGCAGATCATCAGATCAAATGAGACAGGAAGTGTACAGTTTGATCTGATGATCCAGGCCTGTCACTAAGGTGTGATACAGCTAATAAGTTCATTATATATACCCTTCTACCATTAGCTAAATATATAGTGATTTATTTGGATCAGTCAGACAATATAAACAAAATAGATTTACAAGGAACTTTTTTATTATTATATTTACTGTGTACTAAATCATCAGTTTCAGAAATTAGTACAGTATATGTATATAGATTCAGAAAATCACAGTGTGGTGATCAGGAAAATCTTCATGAAGTTCAAATGATGTGTTTAAAACATAAAAATTCAATTACCCTTCTCCATTACAAACAGGTCATGGAAATGCTAATGAGGCAGAAACATGACTTATAAACTGACGAATCGGTAAAATGATTTATTTTTAAGTTCTTCAAAAAAAAATTAAAAATAGAGACATTTTATGCTTTGGAAAAAAAAACAGACCTTGGAAAGACACATTTACCAGTATTTTTCCATGCTGCATTTCAAAGACTAGAAATGGTTTGTACATTATTATCGATATTTCTCTTCTCACATGTACAAACAACTGTTTTTTTTATGTAGAATTCTAGTGTTCTCCACTCCAATGAACACGTTGTATAAGGCAATTTGTGGACAATTGATATCATTAGATTATCGATGAATACAAATTTCATGTGGCATAAAAATGCATTCCCTGGCCCAAAGAATAATCAATGGGATGTCCACATGTATTGTCATGTATATTAAAAAGGCTTTGTTGTCCATTTACAGTTTGCCTCTGACATTTGTTGTAGGAATTTATCCTTTCCATCTTGAATGCATTTAATTAGTTATATTTTAGTGATTGGCATACCACAGGTTAACTTGTCTACACCTATATTTATTTAAATTTTAAGTTTAAGTCACAGGTAATGATGCGAGATCTGTCTGACATGGCTACTATTGAAAAATTATGTACCATGTTTATCCGATAGAAACTTCACTCAAAAATGATCTATTTTGCCTGATGTCACCCATAGTTATTAAAATTTATGTTTTTGCTTCAATATGGAGATCCTATGGAATTATAGTCCTCTCCCAGAAAAAGGTCATATGATATAGACAAAATAGGCAAAAATAGGAGAGGTTTCATTTTTGCAGCAAGGTGAGCAGCCTGATAAGTGATTTCAAAGTTATGTGTTTTACCTGGTTTCACTCCAGTTGTAAATTTAATGGGCCACAGGCCATGCTGGTTTTGCTTTCTTTAGCCTCAATCTCGTATAAAGAAAAAGTATTATGCAATCGCACTTTATATTTATAGGACAATTTTGCTGGAAAGTGTGATGATAACAGGAAAAACAAAAACAAAACTTAACCAAAAAAAGGGCTTGTCATTTGACCGGTGTCGGGTGGTTACGTTCCGATTCCGTGTTCGACCCGCGTGGATACGACCCAAGTGGTTTCGACCTACTCTAATCAGCTGCTAATATATATCCCTACATGTCAATATCTGAGTACAGGGGTATACACTGTGAGGTAAACAAATGGATATTCGGTAGCTGTATATTGTATGGCTTCAGAGATGTGCGTGTCAAAAGGTAGTTGTTTCCGTATGTGTAGTCAACATGCAGTGAGAAGGTTTCCTAACATTTTTTTCAACTATCGCGGAGCATGAATGTTGATAAATTTGATTTAGTAATGAATTATATTTAAACAGTTTTCCATAAAAATTAATCAAATACTTCTTCAAATGTACCGTGATCACATATCATGCATATGCACTGTCTAAACAATGTACGTTTCTCCAAATTAAATTACATACGATAATTAACACAAATATACGTGGTCGATATAAAAAAAAAAAAGTAGACGAAAAAATAAAATGTAAAACTGTTGAAAGTGTTAATTAATTTCGTTCCGAAGCAAGTAATTGTTAATTAATTGCTGGGGAACGAAACCACTTGGGTCGAACATGGATTCGTGTCGAAACCACGCGGGTCGAACAAGTAATCGAAACGTAACCACCCGCATTCATTTGACCTACATCGATGGCGCTTTTACCAGTCACATGCACTTTTAATCGGTTTTGCAGGCATGACCAGCAGTTTTCCACAACTCTGATAAAATAATGTATTTCAATGATCTTTTTGATGATATCAGAACTTTTGACTTCAGTTAAACAATTAACATTTTATCAAACTTCAACAGGTTGGGACCATCTCCCAAATGAACTGGGATATAAAAGGGGAATAACAAAATTAAAAATTTTATTTTTTGCACTGTAAATTTACATCCCATTTGGGATTTTATATCTCAGATGGGTTATTATAGCCTATTTGGGCGATTGGTCCCAACCTGTTCAAATCTCCCTCTGGCCTGAGGTTATGTAAATAGAGGAAATTCGAACATAATCAAACAATGTAAATATTTCGTTCCAAATTTGCGGATACAATACATAAGTGGGCCTTTAATTTCTTAATACAAAGGTAAACGGTGAACAAGGAAGTATCCAATTTAAACATTTGAACAAAAGTAATATTTGCTTTATGAATATTTATCAGGTGATTCACCAATTTAATACGAACAATGCATGATCAGATCATGTACTTAGTAAATGATAAGCAAAATATATTTGTTATGGATCCTTTTTATAACTCTGAAATGTCAAAAAACATCATACTTGTTTAAAAGTTATCGTTTGAATACTTTTCATATGTTTTTCACTTACCCTTGTCCGCCATGACACTTAAAACTTATTCTTGCAATGCAAAATCAATTTTGATTGGTTAAATTCCAACATTTTCACCAATCATACACAGTGAAAGAAACTTGTAAGTAATGGGTGGCGGATCCATATCTTCCTCTAGAAGAAGAGGAGGGCAATCTGATTAAAATCATATCTTTGTTACGCTCCAAAATCAGAATTTTGGAGCGTAACAAAGATCTGATTTTAATCAGATTGCTTTGAACTTAAACAGTACACGAGTATTGTTGAAATGAGCAATGTCATTTACTGATTATTATGCTAGCTGTTCGTTGGCATATCTTTTCCTTATTATCTGATTATTGTAATAATTTCATACTTGTCTGGGCTCTAAATTAGAAATAAAATGTTCAGTTCTGTATATATATGAAATAATTTTTCCGAGTAATTTTACACATGTTACAAAGCAAGTCTTTTTTCTATTCTTTTTTCCCAATGGTTTCCTCGATGCATCTAAATACAGTGTATAGACAGCTACTACTGTTCAAAATGTAAAGTGCAGGAAACACTTCTTTGGGCTAACATGACACAGAATATAGGACAGAGAATCAATGTATGCAATCTATGCATTTAAAAAGGGATGGAAAGCAACCAATTTATGCATAGGTGCTCCCAATCGAAATCAATGAATTGAAAGAAATGTATATATGTGCCATAAAATCAACTATAGCATAGGGGAACAACCATGCCACTTTCTCCGGTCTAGATTTACTATAGGGTGAACTTAATCAAAGTGCAAATCTCTTTGACATTCCCTTAAGAATGTTGCGAGGCCATGCACGGATCTAGAAGGGGGGGGGGGTCGCGGGGGGGGGTCCACCGGACCCCCCTCCCCCCCCCTGGAATTTGCATAGTAATTAAAAGTATATACTGAAGCAAATAAAAAATGACTTTGGACCCCCACCCCCCTAGAAAACGTGGACCCCGCCATCACTACCACGAATATGTGTTTTTCACTTTTGGGAAATGGATTTTTTAATTTTTATATTTATTTTTCTTTCTTTTTTTTTGTGCGTGTGCTTCTCAAGAAATTTTCTGGATTCAATACGTTTGGAAAGGGGAATTAAGGGGTTTTTTTTTTAGCTTGTCAAGGAATTTTTTGTTAGAATTGGGATCCCCCCCCCTGGAAAAAATTCCTGGATCCGCACCCGGAGGCAATTAATGTGATTGTCAACAGTTTTCAAGAAAGGATCCTAATTAAATTTTGCAGGTTTAAGGGGATTTCCATAATACATATATATGCTCACAAATAAAAATATATTATAAAATATACAGAAAAGGAAAAAAGTGAATAAATAGATTTTAAAAAAGAAATAACTTTAAAGAAATTCAAAAGAAAAAATGTTTAAAAATATTACCCTTCATTTTAATTTACTTCTGATGCATGTCCGTAGGAATCGGGGGGGGGGGGGCATGGGGGGCCGTGTTCCCAATTATTTTGCCGATATATAGAATACTATAGAAAACATAGCTACTATATGCTTGTGCCCCCTCAATAATAACGTCTGATGTCCCCCTTTTTTTTTTTTTTTTTTTTGCTTTTACTTGTCAGGAATTTTGGTAGTTGATAGTGCCCCCCCCCCCAACTGAAAATGTATGGTTGTGCCCCCTCAGAGTGAAATTGCTTCCTGGGCCTGTGGTGTGTAGAATACAAAAGTATAGGGCTATGGATGCAGACATTTTTATTAAACACAAAGTTGTATAGAGAATTAAGAGAATAGTGTTATAGTAGACAGGATTGGTATAAGATATAATGATAACCCTCTTATAATTTGACGTGTTTAAAATTCTGAATGAGTTAAGATAATTAGTTGAGTCCAAATGACCCTGAAATATACTGCATCCAAGAAATGAAGAAGCGAGACTGTTTAGTATGTAAGCAAACTTGCCAGGGTAGATCCTAGCGTATCCGAAACGAACGGGTAAGACTGAAAGAGAAGCATCTGATCACGCAGGATAATGAGAGCATGTACTGGCGAAATTAGTTTTTGTTCAACATAAATTACTTCTAAATAAAATAATAAAAATTTCAACAAGGAAAAAAAAACTATATCCCCCCCCCCCCCAGAATTTGCAGAGTTATTAAAAGTATATACTGAAGCAAATAAAAAATGACTTTGGAACCCCCTCCTCCCTTGAAAACGTGGACCCCATTATCATCACCACGAAATAGGGATTTTCACGTTTGGGTAATGGATTTTACATTTCTTTTCTTTTTTCTTTCTTTCTTTTTTTTTGGGGGGGGGGTGTTTTTGCTTGTCAAGAAATTTCCTGGGTTTAATACGTTTGGGGAAGGGAATTTTGTTTGTTTGTTTTGTTTTGTTTTGTTTTTTTGTTTTGTTTTTGTTTTTGTTTTGTTTTGTTTTTATTTGTTTGTTTGTTTGTTTGTTTTTTTGCGTGTCAAGAAATTTCTGGGTAGGAATTTTTTTTTTGACCTACCCACCAATATACACACATTAGCTGGCAGACGGGAGGTGGAATATGGGGTAGTGTTAATCATAAAGGGTCTATTTTCCAAAGTTTTGATCAAATTGACATAGTTAACTAGACTGACACTTAGCTAGAAAGAGTAGACTCTTATAAGGACAAGAGAAAACCTTTTCAATCTGCATAGATAACCTTCCATCCATGTAAAAGGCCACAGGATTCTCTTGCCATTCATCTTTTTATTTTTAGCTTACCTGAGCTGAAACCTCAAGTGAGCTTTCCTGGTCACATTTTTCCGTCTGTCCGTTCGTCCCTCTGTAAACTTTTCGCATTTTCGACCTCTTCTCCAGAACCACTATAGGCCAATTTCAACCAAACTTGCCACAAAGGGTTTTGTTCAAATGAAGGGTCACGCCCTCTTTCAAGGGGAGATAATCAAGAATTCGTGAACATTTGGTGGTATCTTTTAAAAATCTTCTTCTCTTCCAGAACCACTGGACCATGCAGAAAACTTGAAACTTATATGTTAAACCTTCTTTGCATAGTGTAGATTCAAGTTTGTTCAAGTCATGTTTAGTCATATTGATATGAAAGCATCCTCAGGTAGTATAGATTCAAGTTCGTTCAAATCTTTACCCTCTGGAGTAGAATGAGGTCACAATGTGAGATCAAAGTTTAACTTTTACATAGGAATATATACGGGAATTTTTTTTCTCAAGAACAGCAAAAGCCATGTTAAGTCATTTGGAATGAACATCCTCAGGTAGTGCAGATTTAAGTTTGTTTTAATGATCATGAGCCCGAAGGGTAGGGTGGGGCTACATCTATAAAAATCATGCACCTGGGGATAGGGTAGGGTAACAACAGGGATCAAAATTTTTACACAGGAATATATATAATAAGAAAAATCTACTGAAGAACAGCAGGGTCATATTGACTCAGTTGAGCGTTGTGGCCCATGAGTTTCTTTCTTTCTTTCTTTTTTTTTTTTAAAGGAGGTGATTATGGGTAGTCCTCTATCTCCTAACCCTGTATGCACATTCAGCTTCTTATATGGCCTTGATCACAAGGGGGGGGGGGGGGTTATGGTCAGTCCCCCTCTTGCCCTTTTCCCGATAGAATATTACATGTACCTGCAGGGATGTATCCTTGATGTTTTATATGGCTTTGATCACAATCGGTAAATAAGTTCAAGGGCTGATTCTACGGCTTTGAAGATTTTAAATAAAATACAGAGCCTTAATTAATGAATCATTTGACTTTATACTGAAATATATTCATCATACATATACATGATATATAGGCCTAAATATAATCTACTGAAGATTCATCATTCTACTATAATGTTCTATAATTACAAAAATTCTGTTAGCTGTAAATAAAAAAGAACCTTGCTTGCTTAAGTACCTTCTGTACACATGATTTTTTTTTTTTTTTTTTTTTTTTTGAAAGTACAAAAAGGTGTAAAGTAAAAATATTGAATTTATCTATTTCAATCTGGGTAACAGCTATTATAAATCTAAGGGCATATCATTCTAAATGCATAAATACTACAGATAATTAAATGTGCAATGATTAGGCCATTACAATTATTTTTCCTATTCTGATATGTTCCCTTTCCTCGAACTGTTTTGAAATCATCCCCACAATAGGAGCAGTCGAATGAAAACAACCGGGATAAAACAGGAATTCCAATGAGCCAATCAACAATCGTTTAACAGAGGTGATGAACACCTGTGACAAGAAGCCGGAAGCTGTTAACCTGATGATGAGAAGAGGGGAATAGGATGCACTGAAACATTCAGTAAATGTTTTAAAACCATGGCCGAACTGACACCGGCTGAAAAGTTGTTTCAGATATGGATGAGATTTTCTTCCAAGGTGAGATACCTGTGGTATCCAAACTTTGTTTACCAGTTTGTATCATCTCTCCAAAAATAGGCATGGAAAGACTAATGCTTGAAAGGGGACGTCCAATGTCACACCTTTACCTATACATTAATAAATCGTGCATTTATTAGCACACAACATTTTGCAAAATCGAAACATTGTGATAATTGTTACTGTTAGACCGAGTAAACAAGAAAGTTGGACTGAATGGGATTCTTTTCCTGTTTTCCAATCTTCACACCCACTATGTAGACAGCGTTTTATTATAAAGAGCATTTCATCACAGAAAAGTCTCTGATTTGTATTAATCTGAAACACCCACCAACTAACATTAAACATGATTAAAATATCAAACTTACCCCTCATAGTTCCTATTTAACATATTCCTTTGGTGATTTGTCCCTGAGATTCTATTATTTTAAAAGCCTTTTACATTGTATTATTAACATTGTATACTCCAATGTCAAGGTTTAAAAGGATGTAGTGATGCAAGTAAATCAATTACATAAGGTTGGGTGTGTTAAGATACAGTGATATAAATAGTGTAAACTGAATTATTTATCATTCTCAAATGATGCATGAAGTTAGATATGTTTATATATCTGTCATGATCTATGTTCAAGTTAACTAAACAAGAACAAGTGATGCAGTTAATTGCTTTGGGATTGTAGCAAGAATCATGGTTTACTTCAGCATATATTTGATCATTCTATTGCATTACACTTATAGGGCTGTGTATTGAATAAAAAATTCAATACGATACAATACAATATTTTATAAAGCATTATATGCAATATAGGCCTATTGGAGTTTTTTATCCATTCTATAATAAAAGTCTTAGGAATCATTTAAAGCATAAATGTTATCGGAACTGAGTTTTTTAATATCCATCTTGACGTACGTTGTTGTTGTCTTAAATGTCATTAAAGAATAAACTTCTAATCAAATCAAAATCTAACATTATTTTATAACAACAAAGTGTAAAAGTACAGTTGTTGATGTGTAATAAAATATATGTATACATTGTACTAGGATGTGCAATCTGCTTGACAGATATTGTAAAATATGAGTTTTATTTCAAAACAGCCTGATATATTCTAATAGTGATTGAATTAATTTCCCTAATTTTGCAGAGAATTTTAGAGACAAACTGCCTAGTAATTAGAAACATGGATTTTTAAGACATTTCTTATTAACCAATATAAAAAATAAGAAGCATGATAAAACAAATATAGCATTTTGATTCTGTATAATCCCTAGATATATAGACCTAGTAAAAGCACCCTGTTTTCAGTTGATATGCTTTCCCTAAGGTCTATATATCTAGGGATTAACCTCATCAAAAGGTTATATTTTTATAAGATCATGTTAATGTAACACATTATGACAATGTAACAACAACCTCTGGTGATATATCTCATAGTGCATTCATTCTAACATGTCTAAACACTAAGCTTTTTTTACCACTTGATATGTAAAACATTTATAAATCTATTTATCAAAGAAATGTTTTATCATTGTGATGTTAGGCTGTGCATTTTATTGAAACATGTATGTTTAATTGTTTATAAGGAGCCATCTTTTATAATATGTAATACATATAAGGAAAAAAAAAGGGAATATAAATACTGCATTTTAAAAGAGCAATGTAGGTTATATATGTGTAAATATCCTCTGAAATGTAATACACAATGAGGGAAGTCTTTATTCAGGCCTTAAATTGTTTACAGAAATGCAATAGTTTCACATTATTTTTATAATAATGAAAGAATTCCGATGCTTTGTAATGATGTGTATTTAACCATGCATAAACTTTAATTAAGAATGAAATGTTGAAATGAGGGTTGATGCTTCGTCACAGTACTTCAGTCTCCTTTAACCATGTTAATCACAGAGAACTAAGTGTAGTTCACGTGCACAAAATATTGTACCCCAAGTATATTGGTCAAGAATGTGTTTTTAAAATTGAGTCACTATACTGCAGTTTGAGTCGAAAAGATCCTCACAAAGGCTGAAAGCATATTGAGTCTGTTAACAGATGTGAGAATTATACTGTGTCAATATTGTATGTACAGTTTAAACACTCAGATCTGATCCCGAGACTTTTTAAAGCATTCTTGTAGTTTACATGGGCAAAATCTATGAAGATAAACCCATTTCTGATTGCAACCTAAGAATTATAGAAATATTGTTGATTTCTATTTTTCTTGCTTTTTACAGAATGATGTTGCTATATTAAAGGAATTCATAGATGAATTTGTGGACACATACCAGAACTTAATTGACTTGGAGTTTTTGCATTTGAATGAAGGGTATAATTGTACCTTATTTTACTCTTTAAATAAACTTTGTTGCAGTACTCTAAATCTTTTTTTTCCCTATTATACATAACAATATATTCCTATGAAGAGTTGATAAAGAAAACATGGAAAAATTAATTATTAGGAATATTTCACAATCATTTATAGACCTGTAATAATAATAATTAAATGTTGTCATCTCAATGAATATCATTCATTCTCAGATATTCGGAGGAGGGTCCCCATTTTACCAAGCTTCCTGATGGCCTGCTACAGATGTTGTCTCATCATCTCAACCAATGCTTGGAGAAATTCCAGGAGGACTCGAGTCTCGAGCATATTCATTTCGCTGAGTCCATCGTAAAATGTTTGATAATTATATCAAGGTAAGACCCACAGTAGCAGAGAGTAAAATAGTTATTTCCATTGTACTTGTAAATAAAGATATGTACATATAAGTATACTGATTTATCTTAGGCCTGGGTATTAGCTGGGAATTCCGTTTTTGTTGATTTCACTACAGTTTTGCAGCAAAATGCACCCATACAACAGCAACCTTACTGTTTGGCACAATTGAAAACGTTTCTAGCATTGTATATTTCATATTTTACTTTAAAATCCAGAGCCCAAACATTTTACTAGTATATTGGTACTGAAAAAACGTATTGCAATACAATATTTTTTGTCAACGAATTGCAATTATACCGAAATATAGATATTATTGCACTGCCCTAAATTATCTGTATTTTTCTTTTCTTTCTTTTATGATAATTTTTCAGCAAATGCATATGCAAAACACAAATTCAAATATTTTGTACAAATTATGTTTCAAGGTTGAATTTAATAAATGGTATGTTTAGCATTCTCAGGTTGCATACATATGATATGGTTATGTTGGAGATATTATTCCAATTAGTGTATCATTTAAGCTACAGAACCTATTGAATATCACATAATATAATTTTATGAGAATTATTTGTAAATCTGTCTTAAAGATGTTGGTCTCCATTTTTGACTGCTTTGTAAATACAGTCAAACCTCATTATCTCGAACTCGATGGGTTCAAAAAAAACTTTCAGATATCTGAGGATTTGAGATACTGAAGATAAAAGATGTAAAGAACATGTGGAGGGACTCCCAACTTGCTTCAACATATCCATGGTATTCGAGATATCTGTTTCAGGTATTGAAGTTCAATTGTGAATTTATTTATTTTTAGGAATTATGATAACGTGCCACTGCTGGGATCCTGTCAGTTTGTGAAATACCTGGTTACCATAGGAACGGTGTTGATAGAAAAAGTAAGTTGCAGCCACCAATTATTAAATTATTTGGATTTTGATGAAAGCTGTATTATAATTATGAATTTCTGTTTTAGCTTACCCAGAATGATCTTCAAGAAGTCCAGGTAAAGGAGTTCCTCAAGCTGTTGGTCCATTTCTTTGAATGTTTATATGACCCCTACTTTGTTTGGAGGAAGAGACTCAAAAGGTTAAACTTTGTTCTAAAGAAAATAAACACATGCAGCATTTGATTTTAAATCATGTTTGTACTGTTTTGGAAAGAAAGAATTATCAGTCAATTTATATTGCCTATTGATATTACTTTTGTAGTTGGGTGGTTGACAAGAGTCGAATGACATACAAGCCAGCAGAATTACATGTGGAGGTGGTTCCATTCTTTTATGGTAAATCTTCATTGGTTTTCCTTTCTAACCTAGACATTTATTTAGTGTTTTCCCAATGTATTGTTATATATTGTATTATATATATATACATATGGCCAGCCCTATGTATAAAGAGTGATTTGATTTTCAGACTGCTGTAACAAGCCCTGTCTGTCTGTGTCACTAAAGATTAGGTTCCTCCATCTGTTTGGGGCTCTGATGTGTGGAACACAGGTACAAACTAGCATTCAGAGAGGGAGAGGAAAAAAACTGTCTGAGAAAGATTCTTATAAATATTTTGTTTTCATAAAACTATCTTGATGGTGTCTGATTCTATAGAAAGTTATGCAAATTCTCATTTCTTATTTTTTTTATTTGACTTTTTTGTCTTCAGAGCAATGCATTGAGGGTGATTACGCCAGCCACATTAGATATTCTGCTACAGATGATGTCATCAAACGAGTTGTCTGGACCAGCCAATGAACAGCGCCAGGATCTCTTAGAAATGAAGGACCTCGCTCTCAAGTGTATTGTGTGTATGGTTCATGTGATCCATGGTTCAAGTCCAGACCAGGTCAGTGTAGGGTACCAAAGGACAAATCTGAGTTATTTTTATATTTGGATGATTTCAAATATTCAAAAACCAAATAAAGAATTTTTAGTACTGCAGTCTCTGTACAACTTTGATAAACAGAATCTGAGAGTTTCAATGTTTATAAAATGAAATACATGCATGTAATCTCGGAGTACCAGCTGTTTTTCAGAAAAGAGCAGAATTAATGGTACTTTGTCTTTCTTTTCTTTTTTTAAATAGCACAATAAATCTAAGGTGGTAGGTATCAATCTTGCATTCTGAATGTCTCTGGAATGAGGACTCTTAGTTACTCTCTGATTCATTCATATCACAATATAACAGAGGAAAAATAAAACATTTCACGAGGGGGGTAGCATAAAAACATTGGACTTTAAGAAAAGTCAGTATTTTTACCTATCTTTCCCTTTCATGTATTTGTCCTATATACATGTACATATAGTAAATCAAATGGTATGATACCGTTATGAGAAGGAGTTACACTTCTATTGTGAGTCCGGCTTCTGGCTTCATGGAATCACTGATGCCGTGTGAGGTGATACCAGTCTCCTCTGGCTTAATACCATTAAAGGTTTTGTAGCAGATCATTTATAAGTGAATTTGACCCCTCCTTGATCAGGAACATGTACTTGCAGGGATGCTACATCTAGGGATGCTTGCTATGAATCATGATTTCAATGCTGTATCTGACTTATACTTTATGGATGAGTGGACAGTTCAGATTTTTTTACTAGATGTTAGGTAGCTAGATTCTTAAATTGACCAAACATTGAATTCTGATACATTTAAGGAATCACTGTCTAGTTAGTAGAGTATGCCAGGGCACCAACGATAGTTGGAAACGTGGGATAATTTGCATAACGGGCGCATCTAACTTTAGATTTTAAAAATGTAGACTAATAGATTTAAATTACACGAGGCCTCACATGTCAATTTCAATAGTCCCCGCCCACTGATGTCAAACACAAAGACAGCCGCAGGAGAATTACATGCATATTAGGCCTCCTTAGAGTCAGACACAAAGACAGTAGCACGAGAATTACATGCATATTAGGCCTCCTTAGCGTCAAACACAAAGACAGTCGCACGAGAATTACATGCATATTAAACCTTCTTAGCTCCTGACCTTTTGCTTGGCGAAATTTGCATTCCGGTAGAATGATCAAGAATTCAACTCAACTAACTTTCAAAGAGTTATCACAGAGAAAACAAATAGAAATGGAAATAATGTTGGATGTATTGTATTTTCTTTGAATGTTCCATCAGATTTTTTACTTTTCTGAAATTATTTCATTTTATATGATTGATCATTGTTTTCTGGTCATTACTTTCGAGATCAAAATCACTCATGCCATGAATAGTTAAAAAGTAAAAGGAAAAAAAAAAGTTTTCTGCATGAAAAATACATTTCCCATTTGACTGCAATCTTATGTTATGTGTATCTTCTTATCTTGACATATTAAGAATTTCTTCCTCTTATATGCTGTGGGTATACAAAGCTCTTTTTGTAGAGTTTTGTTAAAATGAATAGCACGTACAAAGTACTTTTTTGACATATATAATTAATCTTCTGGGCAATATATAAAGGCACCTGTGGTTAGATTTTTTTTGCCTCCCATGGACTGTAAGCTGGTTACTTATGAGTATAATGCTGGTGTTATTTTAGACACTGGTACATTCACAAAGAAGAACAGTTTCAGACTCTTAATCAGTGAATTGTGGCTGCAAAAGTTGTGGCTAGACCTCAGTCTGGAGGTCAAAGTAAAAATAAGTTCTCATGTACTGACTGATCTTATGATAAAGGTTTGATGTTACATGCATACGATTGACTCTAGGGAGCAAGAAGTGGATAATGCTAAAACATACATATCAGTAATGTGGTTTCAGTAATTTTCATGGAGATCAAATGTTATGGTTTTGGCAAAATTACAATTTGTTTGATATGTTAATTAGTGATCATGCAGCTACCTCCTCCTATTCTCTCTTGAGTGAAATTTATAGGTTCTGTGACCAGTTTATTTTGTGGTCTGGCCTAACTACAAAAACAATAAAAGTGGCATTCAATGAAAAATGTTGAAATCATAAATAAATGTATTTCTTTGCAGTCCCTCCCCTCACCCTAAAATATGAACAATGTATCTGTTTTCTTACAACAGTCAGCGTAATGTTGTGCTTTGCACGAATATGCCTTAAATAAGAATTTAAAAGCTCTATATTGATGATTTTAGAGGCAGGTGGAAGTATCTCAGGTGATGGAAGGTTACATGGACGTACTGACGGCAGCCGACATCCAATCAGAGGACGGCTTTAATCAGCAGATGCAGCTCAGTATGATACGTAAGTAGGGTGAACAAGGCTCACACCAGGGGAAACTATTAGAACAAGGGGGAGCAAGGCTCACACCTTGGGGAACCATTAGAATGGGGTGGGGGGGGGGATGATGGTCACCATGGAAAGTCATTAGAACAAGGGGAAACGAGGCTCATACAAAGGAGGAACAATTAGAACAAAAGAAGAATGAGGCTCTTACTTTGGAGAAACATTAGAACAAAGGAGGGGGGGGGGGAGAGGCTTACACTATGGGAAACCATTAGAACAAGGGGGAACAAGGCTCACACCATGGGGAACCATTAGAACAAGGGGGAACAAGGCTCACACCATGGGGAACCATTAGAACGGGGTGGGGGGTGGGGGTGAATGATGCTCACCATGGAAAATCATTAGAACAAGGGGAAACGAGGCTCATACAAAGGAGGAACAATCGAAACAAAAGACCATGGGGAACCATTAGAACGGGGTGGGGGGTGGGGGTGAATGATTCTCACCATGGAAAATCATTAGAACAAGGGGAAACGAGGCTCATACAAAGGAGGAACAATCGAAACAAAAGAAGAATGAGGCTCTTACTTTGGGGGAAACATTAGAACAAAGGGGGGGGGGGAGAGGCTTACACTATGGGAAACCATTAGAACAAGGGGGAACAAGGCTCACACCATGGGGAACCATTAGAACAAGGGGGAACAAGGCTCACATCATGGCGAACCATTAGAACAAGGGGGAACAAGGCTCACACCATGGGAACTTGGTACAAGGATTGTTAATGACATGAGGTGTTTCATGATTCTGACCCATGGTCATTCGGGCAAGTTCAAGGTCACTTGCAGAAAAAGTATAAACAATTTTGTTGAAAGTTCAAAGATTATTTGTGAGCTAAAAGTATGCCATAACCTTGACCCTAGGTCATTGTGACAAGTTCAGGGTCACTTGCAGAGAAGTATAAAATTCCTGTCAGGTCCATAATGGAAAAACACTGGCTGTCCAAATTTCACTCAAAAATTACTAATATCATCAGAGGATGTGTTATTTTTTTTTAACCAAAGTCATTTTGGAAAGTTCAAGGTCATATTTACAAAATTGCAAATGGATACTTTAAAAAAAAAGCAGTGGAAGGTACATGTATTATTTTGTGAGGTCACTCACAGTACTTCTAGGTGAAATACAATGGTACATAAATAATTTTCAGTACTTGTTCCTTCTTTGTTGTAGACGCTGTCAATGAGATGCTGGCGTGTCAGGACCGCAGTGCTCTCCAGGTTACATTGGTCAGTGGGGGAACGTTTGATTCCTTGGTGGCTCTCCTACAGAAAACTTCTGTGAGAATTTTAACACTTATTTAAGAATTTAAAAATTCTAACACAGAATGGTAGAGAAGATGACACCATTTTAGCATTTATATACATTTTAATGATATAAAGTTGACTTTCAAAGTTACATGTGCAGATACTAACCCCCTTTATTTCCCCTCGTAGTTGACAGGATCAGAGGCCCAGTGTCTGGCCCTCTCCGTGTTACAGGTCATCTGCTCTGTACTCACAGGCTCCATTAATGCCAAGGTGAGATAACACTGATTAGATTTAAAACAGGAGTATCACAATCGTGTACAACAGGTGTAATGTTAAACTAAATGCTCTGTTGTTTCAGGAGAGATTTGCACTAAGAGTTGGGTACTGGAAGTTTGTAGAAGCTCTAAAAAGCTTGGGTCAGCCATCTATGTCTCTGTTGAAAGGAGTGCTCAACCTGGTAAATCTGCAAAAATAACTGAATAGAATGATCAGTACCCTGCATCCTCATACCAAATAAAAGTTAATATTGGATTTATTAAGATAAATGTACATTATCCGCAGGTTCATTGTTATTTGAATTAATTTGATTGACAGGTTGTGGAGGAGGAGTTTTGTGAAGGCAAAAGTCACATGATCAGAAATGTTCAATCAGCACTGATGTTACTTTGCTGGTTGCCTGATATTCAGTCAAAGGAACTACAAATTTGGTTGGCAGATCACCTTTGTGCCCTGAGCTCTCAGAAACAGAACAAGATGAACTGCTGTAATGAGGGAATGATTTCTGCCATCATCAAAGTTCTGGGCAGACAGAAACAGATTGACCCCAAAGCTGTGGGTATGGACTTGAAGTTGGAATATTCATATTGCTGTTACAATTTTTCAAGTTGTATCTAAAGAACTGTTTACTTGATTCCTAATTTTTTTTCAGCATTATTGATAAATCTATTGGAAACCTTAGGAACTCATTCAATTACTGCTATAGAGTTAAAGCAACTGATTGGGCATTTAAAGTTGGATGAGGAAGAAAACCAGGTACTTGTAACAATACATGTAACAAGATCTTAACTTTAAATCTTGAATTTAACTTTATTGAATCTGAGTATTTTAATTAACTTGTAAGGTAATAATTCCTTTTGAGATGTTTTTTTTTTAATGATGTTTTGAAATGAATTTCATGTCAGATGATTTTGCCTTTTCTGTCCAGAATCCTAATTTTTCAAGATTGATGAGGGCATTATGTACAATGGCAAGACATGATGGGAAGGAAGGAGCTCATTACTTCCTGACCTTGATGGAGGAAAGTGAGGTATTAATTGTGACATGATGTACATTAAAAGATTGTCCTGGTACTGGTATTTATTTAGTCTGTGTGGTACTGATTTTATACAGGAACAGTTGTGGTGTAAACGAGTTAGAGCAAGATTGTATTCTAATACTATACATTCTATATTCTAACAGCATTAGCTTTGTCAAATTGTTCTCAATCAACCATTTAGATTTAATATCCTCCAATGAATGGCGTGATTGCTGAATAGGGTCATTTTGCATGGGTATAATCTTGTTCAGCAAAAGGTATCTAAGATAGATTATGATTCAGAAGTTGTTTACTGCTATAGACTATTTAAATCCTGATGTTTTAGATGATATCTATGCCTGGGATTAGGAAGTGGCCTGGGAATTCTTTTGCTTTCCACACCTGGGTCTGTCTGAATTCCCATTCCTCCCCTGCGGGATCTACAGAACAGGTTTACAGGAGACAGCTATACAGGTCAGTGTAGGAAACTGTGTGTAAGATGTAAATACCAAACAGTAGACAGCTATACAGGTCAGTGTGTAGGAAATAATGTGTAAGATATAAATAAGAAACAGTAGACAGCTATATAGGTCAGTGTGTAGGAAATAATGTGTAAGATATAAATATCAAACAGTAGACAGCTATAGAGGTCTGTGTGTAGGAAACATTGTCTAAGACATAAGTTCCAAACAGTAGACAGCTTTACAGGTCAATGTGTAGGAAACTGTGTAAGATATAAATACCAAACAGGAGACAGCTACATGTATACAGGTCAGTGTGTAGGAAACACTGTGTAAGATATAAATAACAAACAGTAGACAGCTATGCAAGTCAGTGTAGAAAACACTGTGTAAGATATAAATTAGACAGCTATACAGGTCAGTGTGTAGGAAATACTGGCAGAGATATAAATACCAAACAGGAGACAGCTATACAGGTCAGTGTTAGATGTAAATACATATACGAAACAATTTACTGCATGTATTATGAATTTTCTTGTGAGTTCACAATAGAAAATGGATGAAACTATGAGTATGTTTTATGAATTACAGTTTTGTTTCAAACTCTGGCTGTGGCTTTGAGGCTTTCATTACTATGGAGTATGACCTTGTGGTGTCGGTGTACAACAGAAAGGAACACAGTTCTGTGGAGGTCACAGACACATCACTGGGGGACGAACACTGGGTAAGTCTCTACAGGGTAGCCCTCAATATGAGTATATATATGTGTGATTGACAGGGGATATTAGTTTTGTTTTATAAATTTGTTGGACCAGAGAACACTGTTTTTTAATTGTTTCATATTGCAGCACTCTATTGACATCATTCACAGCAGCTCCCGAAGACCCTTCACAAGTAGTCAGTTGTTTATTTACATTGATGGAAAACTCAAACTCGGCTCACAGCTCAAGTTTCCCAATGTCTCAGAGGTGAGAAAGCTGTACAAGTTTCATTGCACATTCAAGTAAATGTACTAAAACATGTATGTTTATATTGTTCTTTATTTTTAGTCTTGCAAACATGACCAGAAATTACATGTACATAAAAATTGGCTTGGAATTTAATCCAGATAAATTTTCCCAGCCTGATTTATCATGTTTATTGGCATATTCTCTCTTATCAGTTGTAAACATTGTACATATTTCATTTTAGCCATTTACAGACTGTAGAATAGGTAGTCCATGTAACAAGGCTGTAGTGAAGGCCCTGATTGATCAGAACCAATCTGCTAACACCGAGAGCATCAAACAATCTCCACTGAGACGACTCTTCCAGAGGAAGAAAAACTCAGATGATCCAGAGATCACCACTATCCCCATGGGGACACATGAGGATGTGTGGGGTGTCTCAGTCAATCTAGGGGGACTGTTGGGCTCAGTTTCAGTGTTCCATGACACAGTGACCCCCTCTCAGGTCAAAGCACTACACCTGGCTGGTAAGTTCAGAAATGAATTTAGTTTTTGAGAATTTATGAGGACATGAACTACGACGCTTCACGTGTTAGTACTTCATGTCAAATATGCAGGCGTGAAGCGTTGTAGTTCATGTACCTCGTGAATTCTCAAAAATTAAATTCATATCTTATATTTACATTATTTTTCTAATGACTTGCCACAATTTTTTGTCATTCAACAATCATTTTTGAAAAAAAAAGTTTGCACTATTTTTTGACTTCAATTACATCGCCATGGAAATATTCTTACTCATCCCATGGTAGTTCTTGTTTTTAATTTGCAAAGAATCTTACGGAAAAATATTTGGAAATGTAAATATTACAGAAATGGTATGGCATATTGGTGGTCAAGTTCATCTGTTTCATTGTCAGTGTATTCTTCGATTTTTTTTAGGGTGATTTTTTTCTTTTTGCATATTTTTCAGGACCAAATCATCCAGTTCTATTTTTTGATGATGATTTCCCAGATTTTACAGATCTTCCTGGTAAAACAGTGGTTTACTACAATGCTAAGGTAAAGCAATGGTTTACTACAATGCTGAGGTAAAGTAATGGTTTACTACAATGCTAAGGTAAAACAGTGGTTTACTACAATGCTAAGATAAAGCAGTGGTTGACTACAATGCTAAGATAAAGCAGTGGTTGACTACAATGCTAAGGTAAAGTAATGGTTTACTACAATGCTAAGATAAAGCAGTGGTTTACTACAATGCTAAGGTAAAGCAGTGGTTTACTACAATGCTAAGGTAAAGCAGTGGTTTACTACAATGCTAAGGTAAAGCAGTGGTTTACTACAATGCTAAGATAAAGCAGTGGTTTACTACAATGCTAAGATAAAGCAGTGGTTTACTACAATGCTGAGATAAAGCAGTGGTTTACTACAATGCTAAGATAAAGCAGTGGTTTACTACAATGCTAAGATAAAGCAGTGGTTTACTGCGATGCAAAGGTAAAGCAGTGGTTTACTACAATGCTAAGATAAAGCAGTGGTTTACTACAATGCTAAGGTAAAGCAATAGTTTACTGCAATGCAAAGGTGGTGCAAAAGTTTATTAAATGCTAAGACATATATTTCTGTGTATAACAGAATACTCTATGTCTGAGATGATGCAGTTGAAGTGTTTGAATAATACATTGTATTTTATTTCCAGGCTTGTAAAGATGGACAATGTATAGATTTGTCCCCTAACCAAAACCATGGACACTTTTCAGGCCAGAGATGTGTTACGTGGGATATCAAGGTAAATGTGCAGTGTAATTAAAAGGTATCTTGCCTGCGGTAGATAAACACATTTATTTTGATTCTATGTAAAATTAAGGTTTTCTGCTTCAGTTACATTAACTTACAAAACAAAATTGAACACAAGGTTTGGTCCATGTATCTATGTAAACTGAACTCATCTGAACACATAATCATCAAAGACTCCTTTAGCATCTTGTAAATTTATCAGTACATGAAAAAGATGAAGGAACTGCTTTCTTTCCATTCAGGATGTGATAAACGGAATAGGGGGGATACAGGTTCTATTTCCCCTACTAGAACAAGTCAACAATGGCCCAGTCCCTGACCTTGACCTCGTCCAGCAGATGGACACGGTCCAGTCGATGTCTCCGGATCAGGAGCAGGATGATTGGGTGGTCGTCCCCAGCAGTTCTTACTCGGGTGAGAAAGTTTTTAGACTTTTCATTGGTATATACTATGCATATGGAGTGTGTGCAAAAGAAAAGACAGAAAGTAGTGTATATCCTTAATTTTTGTAGTTCATTTTGAATTTGAAAAACCAGTTTTTGGCAAAATACATGTATCCACTGTATAGAAAATTGAAATTTTATCATGAAATATCATACTCATAACTCTTGTAGGGAAAATGTGTACTCCAGTACATTATTGTTTTATCAGAAAAGAGTTGCACCTTTACAGTTGGACTACATGTATATTAGTTGATATGAAATTGACAAAATTTGTAGAGCACTCTCCATTTATTGTTTTGACAGATTCCAAGCTGGAGCAGAATCAGGTGGCGGGATTTCTTACACTACTGCGTCACATGATCCACTCACAAGGAACCAATCAGGAGGCAATGATCAGGACGGGAGGTGCTGCGACAATCGGGGCTCTATTGCAGAAAGTAGGTGGATACATATATCAAGCTGTTCAGAAAAGAATTGATAAGATTCTATAACTACACCTAGGAAATTCAACATTGTGTATTGATAGATAGATACTTATAAAGATATAATTATGTAATTTATTGAAAATGATGACAGAGATATTTTTTGTTCATTTGTGCTGAAATTTATAATGTAAAATCTACAAACAATTAGGAATCATTTCTAAGTGTGTCCTGATGATGTTATTTTGATTTGTTTAAGGTGAATTCCCGATTGATAGATGTGAATGTGCTAATGGCGGTTCAGTTGCTATTGGAGACAACAGCCAGTGTGAACCAGACTCTTCTGAGCCAGATGTACCAGTACTTACTTTTTGACTTCAGGATTTGGAGCAGCAGTGAATTTCCTGTCAGAATAGGTGTGTACCTAATCAAGACAAGTAATCCAGATACAAAATCAGAATAGGTGTGTACCTAATCCAGACAAATAATCCAGATACATGATCAGAATAGGTGTGTACCTAATCCAGACAAGTAATCCAGATACATAATCAGAATAGGTGTGTACCTAATCCTTGTACCATAGGACTGGCGGTAAATATAGATTTTGCTTTGATGTTGCTGTGGTGTATTTGCCAGAAGAATCACAGTTTTTTAAGTCACGTCCACCTTTTGGCATCAAGCCATACTGTGTCAAGACCTTGACTGATGAATGAATGATGTCAATTTCAAGACCTTGGCAATGTCTGATAAATTAATAAGTCAACATTTTTAATTTCAAAAATACTAACATTAGCTTGTCGATGTTCGCTTCATAAATGGTTCTGTATGTTTTTTCCGCGTATCCTTAATCAGTAAATGATACGTCCTAACTCGAATTCTCGTCATTCTCTTTCCCGTCTCCAAATACATAATAGCAATTTCACATCAGAATTCCCCGTGTTTTTTTTTTTTTTTTTACTTCCAATACCATTTCAAACTTTCATTAAAATGTCACAAATCATTTCATTTTTTTCTACGCCGATTGTCATAAAAAGTTCAATGGAGATGTTTCCCATACCCATCCCCCCTTTTTCAAAAAAAAAAAAAAAAAAACGATCTAGAAAGATAAATTTTCTTTCAGAGTTAACAGCTTGAATATAAAAGCCTACAATCGCTACCCCTATACCTGTACCTGACAAAAATCATGTTTTCTGCGTCTTCAACATTTCAAAGGTACAATATCTTCACACGTACCAATTCCGAATTTTTTATCAACAACTTGCAGTAGCAGTGCCGCAGTTAAGTATGATCCTTGCAGATGGAGACAGCTATTTATACAGACTCCGGACCGTGGCTTGACATCTCGTGGTAGGCGGTGCTAATTATCAACTCGCTTTTCTCTCATTGGTCCTCTGGTACAAGTAACTTACACAATAGATATTAATTGGTTAGCGGTAAATACACTCACAGTTTTTATTCACTCGGGGCTCCGCCCCTCGTGAATGAAAAACTGTGAGTGTATTTACAGCTAACCAATTAATATCTATAGTGTAACTATAACATACAAGTAATCCAGATGCATAATCAGAATAGGTGTGTACCTAATCCAGACAAGTAATCCAGATACATAATCAGAATAGGTGTGTACCTAATCCAGACAAATAATCCAGATACATAATCAGAATAGGTGTGTACCTAATCCAGAAAAGTAATCCAGATACATAATCAGAATAGGTGTGTATCTAATCCAGACAAATAATCCAGATACACAATCAGAATAGGTGTGTACCTAATCCAGACAAATAATCCAGATACATAATCAGAATAGGTGTGTACCTAATCCAGAAAAGTAATCCAGATACATAATCAGAATAGGTGTGTACCTAATCCAGACAAATAATCAGAATAGGTGTGTACCTAGTCCAGACAAGTAATCCAAATATATTCGAGGTTTGAGGGTACAGAGGTTGCCTTCAAACATTGAACACTGCTTTATGATAATATCCCCGCTCAGATTCTGAAATGTTCTGAAATTATATTTTTATATAGGTATATATGTGAGTAAATTTCTGGAATTACCTTTTGTTTTAGGTCACATACAGTACCTGTCCACCATCATTAAAGATGATAAAAAGTTCTTTAGGAAGCGGTTTGGAGTTCAGTTTGTTCTGGACATTGTCAGAATGTTCTACAGGTAATTCTCCATTAGGCTTATATAATCAGTGAGTAGATAGAGCTAACTAAACTCAGCTGAAAGTGTTAATTTAAAATACGTGTATTATCAAATAAACATTTTTTCATAAATTTTCTGTGTACTTGTAAAGACAAGAAGACCTGTCACCATTTAGCATGATATTATTTGTTGTTTCTTTTCAATTTGTCTTTTTCGTCTGTCCAGAGTTTTTATTTTGTTAAAACTTTTTAAGTAAATTAATACATGTACTGTCAAAACCTCATGATGTCAAACCTGATATGGCAAAGGAAAAAACTACTAGTCTAGATATCATAAGATTCAAGATATCAAGGTTAAAATACAAATAGAAAAAATGGTTGGGACTTCCAACTCCCTTTGACATATCCATGGTTTTTGAAATGTTGATGTTTAACTGTAATTTATAAAGCAGAGTCTTTGGTCAAGATAAAGATCAAGTTAAATCATATGTATATAGAATTTATTATTGATTGATAGTCCAGCATCTACTCCAGACAGTGGCTTGTCGTCAGAAGATAGGAAGACCATTCGAGTCTCACTAATGAGTCTTATCAAGTACTACATATCTCGAGAAGTTTCTTATGAAGAGCTAAACTCTATTCTGAAATTTCTGTTTGCTGTCAAGGATGAAGATATGGTTAGTATCTAAACAAATAAGAAGAAACACTTTACAACTGTTTTTTATCTGGTCCATAAGACTAAGATAATTTTCCAATTTAATGCTTATTACATTCTTTTAATGAAAGTGCACCCTGAGAAGTACTGTTACTTTAAAAATGCAAAACACATTGGAAAAAGAGAATGTTAAGAAATATCTCCACTATCTTCTAATATGATCATCATTTATGTACAATGGATGTACAATGTGTTACATCAAATTAAGCCTGTGATTTGAATAATTAGCATTGTGTATAATAATGTTTGACAGGCCTGTGAGACAATGGATGTTCTGATTTCCCTGTTGGAGAGTAAGGCAAAGAATGACCAGCTACACCTACTGATGTTTGAACCAGAGATGGGGGAACTCATGTACGGACTACTAGTGCATCCTGGGAAATCTGTCATATATTACGAAAAAATTATCAAGGTGTGGAAAAAATTGCAGTTAATTCATAATTGACAGTTTTTATGGTAAATTATATGGCGTTACCCATTTTCATGCAAGTGTTAATACATGTTCATGAAAATGTTTAAGAAACACAAGGAGAAAGAGGAGGTATACCAGGATAGATTGTTCTAATATTCCTGAATTTCTGATTTTGATTTTCTCAGTGGTATTTATCATGTGTTCATGTCTCAGTGGTATTTATCATGTGTACATGTCTCAGTGGTATTTATCATGTGTACATGTCTGATATTAGATACTGTACCTGCTGTTGAACTCAGACAAAGTGTATGAGAAGAGTAAGCTCCCTTTGAGATTATCAGACACGGGACATTTAGGGCTAGTGGAACTGATGAGAAACTGTGACATCTCGGGACCGATGTTTAAACGCTTCCTGGAACAAGTCTCTGCATTGGGTAAGCATACAATGTAGCAGGGATGGAAACTGACTGCTGAATTATAAATTATAGTCTGTATTGTTGGCAAGTTGTGGAAAGTCTAAACTGGTGTGTTTTGTTTTATGTTTTATTAATTTTTATCATTCTTAGCAGAACTACATTGTTGATAGTGTGGTTAATATTTTATCAGATATGAAGTAACATGTTAAAATGTTTAATCAGTAAATTTTTCTTCTGTTTACCAGATGTTCCCCAGAGTTATAACTCTATTCTGGCCCTCTTACAACTAATCCACTACTCGGCATCAGACATTAAGTTAGAGGCAAGTAGACAGGTGAGTGTCAGCTTACAGTAGCTTAGTTATTACATTTTTATACCTTCTGATTTAAAAGCGGGGGATGAATAGTGATGGGGGTGTCTGTCCATCTGTCTAGCTGTACATCCGTCCGTCCGTCTGTTACGCTTTGGGGTACACATCTCTTATCTGCAACTCCTCTTATACCACTGAATAAAATTTAATGAAACTTTCACAGAATCTTTGTTACATAGTGCCATTGTGCACCTCCTATTTTACTTTTTGATCAGACACATATTTCTGGTCTCCCATTGCAGAACATGGACTTTGCCATTATGAACATATGGGAGGTGGGGGGGGGGGGGGAGGTATCATTTTGTGAGCTCAGTGTTCACAATTCCTCTAGTTTCTATTTTCTGGGGTCTCTATGCAAACTATACATGCGATATAAGTTTGATGTATGTGTTTTTGTGAATATTGCTATTAGGTAATGTCTAATTTTCAGTCCGAAGAGACTTGTGCTTGTATTTTACAGATTTATATTTTTTATACAAATGTATATTCATTCATTTTTTTTTGCAGTTGCTCTTTATTTTGGTGAACAGGCCAGGAGCTGCAAAGCAGTTTGTCAAACAGCTTGGATGGCAGGAAGCCTTAACTAAACTTTTCATCTTCAGAAAAACAGAGGAAATTCAGCAGTCAGACTCTTTTATATCTGAAGATAAAAATGTTGAATTTACTCTCAATGAAGAGTCAACTACAGACTGTGATTCTGAAACTCAACTCAATGATTCGTGCAATACAACTATCAGTGTTCCAAAAAGTCTTTCAATTTCCAGCTGTGATAATGGTCAGAAAGTGTCTTCCCCTAAAGAGCCAACAACACCTTTCTATCTTTCAAGAACGTTTGATGATATTAATAGCTCAGAAGATGATAGGTCAAGGTCAGTCAGCAGAAGCTCCAGTGCCAGTGTTGAGGATCTGACAGCAGTGGGTCAAAGGTCATCCTCAATTGCAGCCTCATCATCTTCTTTTTCTATCAGTGACAGTGCAATAGATTTAAACAATTCTGCGACCTCATCTAGAGAGAAGCGGGTCAGTTCAGGCTTCACGCAGGCCGATACGATTCAAAAAGCTCTAGATAACCTTGGGATCCTCAAAATCTATGTCAAGGACAGTGGAGAGAGAACCGAGGAGCTATGTCAGAACATGCTTCTTGTTCTCCTCACAATAATGTGGAAAGGAGTAGAAGGCTCCGATGATGCGGCTTGGAAGGTAACTCTTTCTCAAAGTCTCTTTTGTACTTATGTATATTGTGCACAGTTGAAACATTAAAATTAAATTTTAATCATATATTTTTTACAATACTTGATCACTTTCTTGAAATGTTCGAATCAATTTTTAAGATTAAAAAGAAAGTTTGATTGAAATTGATTATTTCTTGCTTTTATTACATTTCTGTGAGGTGACCAAAGAAGCTTTTTTTAAAAAAAAAAAAAAGAATTTGGGTCTAGAAAGTTTATCTTTTTTGTTGAAATTTTTTACCTTTTTTAGAGCTTTCAGCTCAAGTGAGCTTTTCTGATCACCCATTGTTGAGTGTACATCAATCCATCTGTCTAGTAGCTGTTTGTCTATCTGACTGTAAACTTTTCACATTTTGGACTTCTTTTCAAGAACCACTGGACAAATTTCAACCAAAGTTAACACAAAGAATCTTTGGGTAAATGGAATTCTGAAATATTCAAGTGAAGGACCAAACCACTTCCAAGGGCAGATGATCAAGAAATGGCAAAATTAGAGTGGTGTTATTAAAAAAATCTTCTCAAGAATCACTAGGCCAGAAAAGGTGAAACCTACGTGGAAGCTTCCTAATGTAGTGTAGATTCTAAATTGTTCAAATCATGACTCAGGGTGTAGGGTAATGCCACAATAGGGGATCAAAGTTTTATATTGCAATATGTAAGAAAAATCTTTAAAAATCTCAAGAACCACTTGACCAGAAGAGAGAAATCTTATGTGAAAGCTTCCTGATGATATGTAGTGTAAATTCTAAATTGTTCAAATAAGGTCTTTGGGGATAGGGTGGGGGCACAATGGGTGATCAAAGTTTTGTATTTGGAATTTTAAAAAAAAAATTCTTCTCAAGAAACATTGGACCAGAAAGACAGAATTTATTTGAAAGCTTCTAGACATAATGTAGATTCTGAATTAAACAATTCATGGCCTCTTGGGGCAGGGTGGAGACACAATGGGAGATAAAAGTTTAACACTGAATTATGTAATAAACTATTAAAAATCTTTAATAATCTTTTCAAGAACCAGTGGACTAGAAAACATAAAATTTATTTGAAAGCTTCTAGACATCATGTAGATTCTAGATTGTTCAGTTCATGGCCCCTGGGGGCAGGGTGGAGCCACAATTGGGGGATAAAAGTTTAACATTAAAAAAGACTTTCTTGAAAACTACTGGAGGAGAAAAGATACAACTTGTGTAGAAGGTTCCTAAAGTAGTGTAGATTCTAAATTGGTTAAATCATGGCCCTCGGGCTTTGGATGGGGCCACAATAAGGGATAAAAGTAAATAGGAAAATTTTCAAGAAATCTTAACTAGAACCACTTAACCTGAAAAGTTTAAAGTTATATGAAAGGTTCCTAATATAATGTAGATTTCAAATTGTTTAAATCATGACCCCTGTGGGTAGGGTGGGTTCACAATAGAGCATCAAAGTTTTACTTGGGACCATAAGAAATTTTTTTTAAATCTTCTCAAGAACCACAATAGAATTATTAACTGCAAACATTCCAAATAAAGTTGCTTGCATTCAATTTTTTTTTTTTCATTATGGACCCTGAGTTGCCTAAAATCAGGGTCAAATTTTACATAGTGCATGTATACAGAAAAGGAATTTTCTTTTATTTTCTTTTTAATAACTGCAAGGCCATGTTATTCATATTGAAATTGAACCATCTCCATAAGAGTGGATTTAGAGACCCCTTAGAGTTAGGGTGGTACATAATATTTTTCATGGGAGTATAAAAATCTTTTAAGAATCTGAAAAACAACATAGCTCAAGTTACTCTGGTGAGCTTTGTGTCAATGGGATTCTTGATTGTACCTTTGATTGTAGGAGAGAGGCATTGTCTTTTCGTGGGTAGATCATTTATGTGAGGATCACGAATTGATCAGGTCACCATGGGAAATCAAGAGACGCCTCTTAGAAATGATGATCCACTCCTGTACTTCAGATTTAAAAGACGCAGGTTAGAATTCATTAATACTATAGGTGTGAAGTGTCTATAATAGATCTGTTTGTGATATAATATACACAGCTGTGTAAACAATATCCATTTTTAGCACTTTATGCATTATTGATGTGTTTGTTTGATATTGCTGTATTATATAGTGTTTTAACAGTGTGTTTGCTTTTCTTTCTCATGTTATTACATGTACATTATATGTAATAATGACTGATATTTGATTGTTGTGTAGTCTTTGTAAATTTCTTTGTGTTTTGAACAGTAGTGGATACTCACATTTTAGTTTAGCTTTCACTATTTTTTTTTAAATCCCAGTTTTAATGAAAGGTGTTGCTGAAATAATTCCTTAGCACATGGAGGTCTACTAGTTTCAGATTGAATTAGGTGTTACAGTAAAAATTGACTAATCCGGACACCACAGGTTCCATGGAAATTGTCCAGATTAGACATCAATCTGGATTAAACAACATTTTAAATAAATGAATTTACCAAAAGGGACTTAGAGTTTACATCGTATTAGGCAAGATTTTGGAATACACAACATCCTGATTAGACAAGTTTTACTGTATAATCAATTAATATTATTATAAATAACAGGATTTTTCTTTTTAACAAAAAAAAAAAATCAAAACAAAAATTAGAAATGGTATAGAATATATATTTGCATCTATATTTTACCAAAAAATACTAAATACAGATGAGAATACACCTCTGCATTCTTGTCAAGGGGACATAAATCATGACTAGAAGAAAGAGGAATTTTCTCCTATAGTTTAAAGAATAAATTTGTCCATGTAAAAAGGGTAGGGTGGGCCTTTTGAGGGAGGAGGGGGGAATTGTGAGGGGAGGCAGAGGCTGATGAAGTGGGGGAGGGGGGTGAGGGCTAGGGACAGATGTGATAGGGACGGGGGCATTGTGAGTTCTATGTAATCTTGCTGATGACTTGTGTCTGATTTTAGATGAAGAGAAATTGAGGTCATCTGAATTGGAAAAAGATCCATCCAATCAAATGCAACAACTTTTGTCCTCTACCCTTAAAAGTGCCTCTCAGATCCTAGACAGTATCAAGCTTTGTTAGTGCTTGTTAATCCCTTGTTAGATCCTTTTTTTACATTCATTTTTTAACACATTCTAAACAAAACTGACTGCTTTTACATCTGTACCTTCTTTATGTATATAACTGCTGATGAGTTTTATTTTTATCAACTGAAACGATGAAATTTAAAATTCATTTTCAGTATTGGTGAGTTTTATGCCAAGTTTTATTTCCACAATGCAATAGACTGCTACAAAAGCCTTCTCCTGTAATGTTTACCATCTAGTCAAGTTCATTTAAATGGATTTTTAAAAAGATTTATCAAACTATGAAAGTAAACTAGAAGTAGGAAATTGAAGAGAGGTTTTGCTTAGAATGTTTGCCCCAATGATCACTTTGGTTTACCCTTAGTTTGCATGCTTACATTTTCTGTTGCTTCATGTATGTTGGGTGCTTGTTATGACTACTTGAAATGAGAAGCTTTAAGGTAATAAAAAATAATCAGACATTTCACCCCTACACTCAAATCACACTGAAGTTCACACATTTTTTCACTCATTTTTGATTTAATAATAAAATAATTCATGTTTTCTGATTTTATTATTTCTTGAAGATATAATAGCAGTTTAACTTAATTTCTTTAATATTTGAATTAACATTTACTTTTAAAAACTTTACATACATATATAGTTAAATGTAGATTTGGTACTGAATTTAAACATTTAATGAGCACTCTGACTTAAAAAAATTCTGAGAATACTTTTTACTTCCATATTTTTTGGATCATTTATATATGGGGAACTGTAGGTACTGATATATTTTGATTAACAGCTCAAGATACAGCGACACCTACAGAGAACGCAATACAACTGGTTAAACTGGTTCACTGTTTTATGTCCCAGGATGCCAAGCAAGACAAGGAAAAATTCAGTGAGAGGGTAAGGTAGATTACAGAGTGCATTAGTACAATGCTCTTAATTCATTCTAAAAGATCCTAATGTATGTCATCCAAAACTTAACATGAATGTTGTGTAACGATGAGAAAAAATGATTTTCCTAAACACAAAATCATGTTCATGTATAAAGTTACCCAAGTCAGTGTGCAGTCAAAATGGAACCTCTTGGTTTGTTATATATACTGGAATATACACTGTACTTGTTCTTTTGATAACCTGAACTTACCCTATTATGCATTATAAAAAATCAAAGATGATTGTGAATTTGTAATAGATAAACCATACAATTTTGACTGTTTTGTGGTGTATTGTAAATTATATCATGGTTTGGGTTTCACGACCCTGGGTAACCTCACTTGATGGATTAGCTTATAGATGAATTCTGTATGATTAGCTTATAGAGGACATGATGGCTTTACTGGACAATCTCGCTGTGTGGGATGTGGAATCTGATGGGGGATGGAAAGAGATGGCTCGACTCGGGCTCTGTCTACTCATACAGTACGCTAGTCAACCGGACCTAGAGGTGAGGCCACCAGTTTATTTTCTTCTTTATGCTCTGTCTACTCATACAGTATGATAGTCAACCAGACTTAGAGGTTAGGGCACCAGTTTATTTCCTTACATTCAGAATCTTTTATGAAGAATTTCAAAATGGATCAAGACTCATTGATTTACTTTGCAAAACTTTTGTGCACAAGTTTCAAGTTAAAGTCTTGTAATTTGGAATTTGTCAATTCTGAAAAAGTAGGTGAACTTGCAATTGCAGATTAATTTCTACGTATGTATAATTTGTTGTAAGAGAGTACAGTTTAATGTCTAATTTGCTGTAAGAAGAGTACAGTATAATTTGCTGTAAGAGAGTACCATTTAATGTCTAATTTGTTGTAAGAGAGTACAGTATAATTTGCTGTACAAGATCTCTGTATAATTTGTTGTAAGAGAGTACAATATAATTTGTACAAGAGAAAAAGTTTAATGTCTAATTTGTTGTAAGAGAGTACAGTATAATTTGTTGTAAGAGAGTAAGTATAATTTGGTGTAAGAGAGTACAGTATAATTTGGTGTAAGAGAGTACAGTTTAAGGTGATTATTTTCAGTTGTGTGCTGTAGCTACAGCTAAACTCCACACCCTGGTCCAGACCAAACTGATCTCCAGTTCCGCTGAAGCTTCATTTCTGATTGGAAACTTAAATCTTATGGTGCTCAAGGCTGTTAGGGGTAAGTGAAAACCTGGAAATTATGATTCCAATGGCAAGTGTGGATAAGTTAAAGCTTGAACAAATTTTTTAAGCTGTTGGGCATATATTCTCCTTAATTTATCTCTGTTTGAAGATTAGAGGCATATTTTTGGACTGCTCTTACGACTATTTGTTTCTCTATTGATATATGTATTGTGATAATGTCATACTTATAAGTCACAGGCTGGATTGGGCACAACTGGGAGCATTGTATTTTAAACATGTGCTCAACATTCATTTTGTTAATGATTGTGCTGACTACTGATTTATTTTATAATTTGATATTTCCATGGTTACAGACAATTCTGACACATACTCGTTTCTGATCCCTGTGATGAAGGCCCTTCTGGACAAGGCCAGCGGACTCCTTAACCTTGACCTACTTCTACCTGACCTTCCTCCAACCAATAACAGCCCCTCCTTTTTTGATGACTTTAAGAGCTTCTGTGTATCAGACCAGTGGAAGCAGTTTATAGAGAGTTATGTAAGTCAAAGACAATGAATATCCCACTTGGTGAAGTGATGTAAAAAGCAACAAGGGAATGCTTACTAGTGTAAATTGTGTTATATATTAATAAGACATGTTACATTCCATACTTTAAGATAAATGAATTCAAAATGTTTCTATTTCAAGATTTGTATGTAGTGTTTGGTTCCATTGCTGTTATTTTTAAAAAAAAAAAAAAAAACAACTACTTTAAATCCCGATCTTCTCCATAGGTAAAACCTCAGATGCTCCACTTTGATGAGAGTACATTTGGAGAATTGGAATCGAACATCCGGGACTTCTGGGGACAGTGTAAGGAAGCCATGATGGTCAATATGCACATGAAAAACCGAGAGAAGGGTGAATCCAAGCTCAAGTTTCAGGTAAGCAGTGAGATACTATGCATGTAGTACAATGGAACAAGGCACTATGTATCTAGTACACACAGCTTTTATTAGCTGCCAGTAAGTCTGGTAGGTAAGGTAGAGCTTTAGGAGGAGGAAATGAATTTCGTAAAAAGCAAAGAAACTTGAAATACATGTATAACAGTTTTTATGCATGTACATATAGTTATTTTGGGATATTTGGATATTTCAATCTATGATACATGTATACATTATCAGTGAACCAAACAAAATGTGTGGCAGCAGCTGCAGTATGAGAAAAAAAACAAAATCTTAAATAAGGAATGAATGTTGCTATGTAGGTGATCACCTTTGGAGTAAACATACACTGTATACCTTATTTTCCTAAATTCTGATGCAGATTTTGAATGTCTGATTAAAGCTCTGATTTCTTTGCACAGAACAAAATTCTGGATCCATTCCATAGCAAAGAATCTTCAGAGCAGAAGAGGTTCCACAATGTGGAGGTCCAGCATAAGAGTCAGCATCAGTCCACACTGAAGCAGTGGAGAGCCACTAAACGGTTCTTCACAGGGGAAAGAGGGGCATGGTCTGAACAGTAAGTCTACCAATCAAAATTCTAAAGCAAAGGAGTGCCACTAGGGGCATGGTCTTAACAGAAAGTCTTCCAATCAAAATGCTAAAGCTGTAGAGAGACACACTAAATGTCTCTTCACAGGGGAAAGAGGGGCATGATCTGAAAAGTAAGTTTAACAATCAATATTCTAAAACAATGGAGAGCGACTAGATCAGGTTTTTCACAGGGGAAAGAGGGGCTTGGTCTGAACAATAAGTCTACCAGTAAAAGCAAAAAGTTGTAAGGCCTGACAAATACTTTATCAATCAATAAAATTTTTTTTAGCAAGGCCATTTCTATTATACCTTGTAGTTATTCATGATCAAAGAGAAATACGACATCTTGGAACTTGTGCAAGTTCATGTATCCTAGAGTACCCATAAATCGTCCCCTTACGACATTAAACGCCATAGTAACGGCGTGCGCATGCAAATTGATAAGCAAACTTCAGTGCTAGCTATAGTACGGAAATGCTGATTAAATGTTAAAAGTCATTTTTTCATATCACTCTTGACAAGATTTTTAGAGCTCTCCTACAAAATCAAACTTTTACCCATAAAAATGTCAACCATACCCTATTTTCGTCCTTCAGATATTAAAAGACGGCTGCAAGTGATTGGTCTATTTGTTTTTCGTGATTTGTGATAAGAAAGGTGGAAAATCATACTTAAGTACATGTATAAAATGTTTTTAGCTCACCTGAGCTGAAAGCTCAAGTGAGCTTTTCTGATCACATTTTGTCTGTAGTCATTCTGTCTGTCTGTCCATCTGTCCGTCCGTCTGTCTGTAAACTTTTCACATTTTCGACTTCTTCTCCAGAACCACTGGGCCAATTTCAACCAAACTTGCCACAAAGCATCCTTGGGTGAAGGGGATTCAAGTTTGTTCAAATGAAGGGTCACACCCTCTTTCAAGGGGAGATAATTATGAATTAGTGAAAAATTAATAGCATCTTTTAAAAATCTTCTTCTCAAGAACCACAGGGCCAGGAAAGATGAAACTGATGTTGAAACATCCTCAGGTAGTGAAGATTCAAGTTTGTTCAAATCATGACCTCCGGGGGTAGGGCGGGGCCACAATGGAGGATCAAAGTTTTACATAGAAATATATAGGAAAAATCTTTAAAAATCTTCTTCTCAAGAACAGCAAAGCCATGATGAGTTATATTTTTATGAAAGCATCCTCAAGTAGTGTAGATTCAAGTTTCTTCAAATCGTGACCCCTGGGGGTAGGGCGGGACCACAGTGGAGGATCAAAGTTTTACATAGAAATATATAGGAAAAATCTTTAAAAATCTTCCTCTCAAGAACAGCAAAGCCATGATGAGTTATATTTTTATGGAAGCATCCTCAAGTAGTGTAGATTCAAGTTTGTTCAAATCATGACCCCCGGGGATAGGGCGGGGCCACAATGGAGGATCAAACTTTTACATAGAAATATATAGGAAAAATCTTTAAAAATCTTCTTCTCAAGAACAGCAAAGCCCTGATTGGTCATATTTTTGTTGAAGCATCCTCAAGTAGTGTAGATTCAAGTTTTTTATTCAAATCATGACCCCTGGGGGTAAGGTGGGGTCACAATGGAGGATCAAAGTTTTACATAGAAATATATAGGAAATTTTTTTAAAAATCTTCTTCTCAGGAACAGCAAAGCCCTGATTGGTCATATTTATGTGGAAGCATCCTCAGGTAGTGTAGATTCTATTTTGTTCAAATCATGACCCCTAGGGATAGTATGGGGCCACAATGGAGGATCAAAGTCTTAAATAGAAATATATAGGAAAATATCTTCTGAAGAACTGCAAAGCCATGATTAGTCATTTTCATATGGAAGCATCCTCAGGTAGTGTAGATTCAACTTTGTTCAAATGATAACCCCGGGGGTAGGGTGGGGCCCAATGGGGGATCAAAAGTTTTACATAAGAACATATACCAAGAAAAAAAATTTCTTCTCAAGAACAGAAAAGCTATGTTTAGTCAGATTGATATGGAAGCATCCTCAGGTAGTGTAGATTCAAGTTTGTTCAAATCATGACCCCTGGGATAGGGAGGAGCCACAATGGGGGATCAAATTTTTACAAAGGAATATATCGGAATTTTTTTTTAAAAAATCTTCTCAAGTACAACAAAGCAATTTGTTAAATTGACATTAAAGCATCATCAGGTAGTTTAAAATTCCCCCCCCCCCCCCCCCCCCCCCGGTAATCTTTTCAATACTGAACTGATTTGTGCTTTTGCCTGGCCAATGTGCTCAGGTGAGCAATGTGGCCCATGGGCCTCTTGTTAAAAGTTGCTGTAGAATGCAGATTCAGGTTTCTCCATTATTGTCCTTCATTTCAGTGGCACAGGAGTGATGCACTGGAAGTTATCAAATCAAGAGAACTTTAAGAGGATGAAGGTGAAGATGATTCCTAATTATAACTTTGACCCCCATACTGAAGCCAGCTACCAGAGAGACAATCTAGGTAAGGGCTGAGATCCAGCTACCAATGAAACAATCTAGGTAAGAGCTGAGAACCAGCTACCAGAAAGACAATCTAAGTAAAAATGGAGAATCAGCAACCAGTGAAACAATTTAGGTACATTGTAAGGTTAAAAGCCTTATAGAGGGAGAGAATTTAGGTAAGGGCAGAGAACCAGCAACTAGAGAAACAATCTACATGTTAGTAAGGGTTGAGAACCAGCTACAAGTGAGACAATCAGTCTAGGTAAGGACTGAGGACAATTATCACAAAGGTAACAAGTATCATGAAGATACTAATAAACAATTATCATATTAGAAAAATCTATTTATATTAAAAGTCTTAGCATGAATTTTATAATATAATTAAGACTTGTTTGAATACATGTTCCCAATTTTAAATTTTTCATTGAATCTTTATATTTCTATACTTGTACAACAGGGGCAAGTGAAGCAGACATTGCAGAAGAGATCAAGAAAATCAAGCTGGCGAGGGAGGCACTGGTCTCAAAGGATCAAATTGATGAAGACATCATTGGAGAGGAGGATTGGAGTGTCATCAGCACAGATCTCAGGTCAGAAAGGTCATAGGTCATATCACAGGTCATTAGCTCAGATCTCAGGTCAGAAAGGTCACAAATCATATCACAGATCATCAGCACAGATCTCAGCTCAGAAGGGGCATAGGGTTATATCATGAGTCAGAAAGGCCATAGGTATGTCACATAAATGTCTTTTATTATCAGACATCCATGTGTATATGCTAAAAGATACATTGTACATGCATGTACATGTGACTCCAGCTTGTTGTGAAAAATTAATCAAAGAAAATAGGGATATTGAACAAATTTCTAACCTTTCATGACATTGTATTTGCTAAAACTTAAAATGTATAGTCATTATCAACCATGTCAGAATAAAGATTTAGTCATAAAGCTGTTGATTTTACTAAATACCATCCCTAAATGGGCCCAATTTAACAACTGACCTGATATTGACTTGTGTTTGTCAAGGGTTTTTGATGTTGTACCAGTTCATGTTTTATTTTATTACAGAAACAATGAACCTCAAGGGAAAGAAAAACTGGTTCTCTCAGAGGATTGTGAACTGGTAACTTTAGTGGATGTGGTTAAAGGTCGGCTAGAGGTCACAACCTCCAATATTTACTTTTTTGACTGCAGTTCAAACAGAGAGGAGGGTATGTGTCCACTGCTTTTATAACTTTATCAGTGAATGGTTTGATTTAACTTTGAGTCACATTGAGTGGTTTTAATGAATGAAATTCTCTGATTTCATTACCAGGTGGTGAAGACTTTAAGTGGTCACTGTCTCTTCTAAGAGAAATCCATTTTCGTCGTTATAATCTTAGGAGGAGTGCTATTGAACTATTCATGGTCGATCAAACAAACTTCTTCCTTAACTTTGAACCAAGGGTAAAGTTTTCATTTTAAATTCATAACTTGTTTTTGTTTTTGTATGTTGTTGAAAGTGAGTAGTGTAACTCATGATTTTTTAATCATGTTTATATGTACTATTTTTGAATTGTACACATATTGTAGGAATGATTGTAACTTCTTTTTGTTTTTTTTAGAAGAGAAATAAAGTGTACAGTAAAATTTTAAGTCTGAAACCTCCAAACCTAATTTATACAGTGTCAAGATCACCAGCAGAGATGCTTAAGGCTTCTGGACTTACCAAGGTATAAAAAAATATATGTTGTGTATATACAGTAAAACTTGTTGAATCTGGATGTTGTGCATTCCGGCATGTTGTTCAGTCCGGCGTAATATTTTAGTCCCCTTGATTTCCTTTATAATTTATGTTTAATAAATGTTGTTCAATCCGGATCTTGCCTATTCTGTAAACCGGCCGCTATTTAAAGAACTAACTACTCATAATTAGTACAAATTATCTCCTCTAATCCGGCCACTTATTTTTACCTGTGCCCGCTGGTCATTAGAGAAGTCTCGCGTGGGGTAATTATTGTCCCGTTAATGATCTATCCTGTATCGACAGTTTAGATTTTAACAAACGTGATAAAAAAATCATTAATGGCTCAAGTAAGGCGAGGAAATTAACTCGCAAAAGAATGAGAAATAGTGATGGTTGGGGGTAGCATGTCTGTAGAAAAACTTGGAGACTTGTTCATGACCTCCTTTCTACTTATGTTTTGTGTGCACGACATGCAATTCGAATTACTTCCCTTTGTGTCGCTACCATAATGACAGAAGATTTTGGTTCAATATTCATTATAACATTTGAAGTGTCTTAATATTCAATCATATTAATTTTAAAAGAAAGAAATTAATTAGGAATCTGTCCCTAACAAAATAATATTTACAACGACGATGAGGTTTTGGAGTGTGTTTAAAACATTTAATGATTTTCAAATTTAATAAATGACCAAGAGATATTATATTTCGTTACTGAATAAAAAACTTGAACAGAATTGAAAATTCTGAAGAACAAACAGAGTTTAAAACAAACGGAAATAGACGATTTTTTTTTCAAGTGAAACGTAAAAAATGACACATTTGATCAAGTATTTATTTACCACTCTATGTTTATGTAATTTTTAACTTGCTATAATGGTTCAATTTTCTCCAATCCGGATGTTGTCTAATCCGGCAAAAAATTTTTGAACCACTGGTCGCCGGATTAGACAAGTTTTACTGTAATAGAGTTTTGTCTTCATATTTACATTGATCTTGGAGCAAGAATTTTTTTTTTGTGAAAAAATGGTTTGAGTGAGAAATTTTGTGATTTTAGAAATGGGTTCAAAGGGAGATAAGCAACTTTGAGTACCTGATAGAATTAAATGCAATAGCAGGAAGAACATACAACGATCTTAGCCAGTACCCAGTGGTAGGATTCTTCTGTTTACATTCATAGAGAAAAACATGTAACATTTGTCCCCGTTCCCTTCTTTGATAAATCATTGCTATTGATGGTCAATCTTTGTTTATGTTTTAGTTTCCATGGATACTGTCAGATTACACTTCAGACACTTTAGATCTGGAGGATCCCAAAGTGTATAGAAATCTCAGTAAACCAATCGGAGCTAATAACCCGAAAAACGAGAAAGAGGTCAAAGAAAAGTAAGTCAACCGGTCAGGGCCAACAACCTGAAAATAGAGAGAGAGAGAGAGAGAGAGGAGGGGGGTTAATAACCTGAAAAGAAGTGAAAGATTTGAGAAAGCAAGTCCAATAATCAAAACCTTGCAGGACGGAGTACAGTTGAATTATAATAACTGTATCTTGCACAGTGGCTTTAATGACATATAAGATTTCAAAAACCTGCAGTTTATTTGTTCATGTATCTTATGGGATACCTTAACGACGTTGGATCCTGATATTTAAAGTCTTAAACTTTTTTTGTCAAGTATATTTTTAACTTGTACACACATAGCTTAATTAAAAATCAAAACAAAAAATAGGAGTCAATATGCTTCTTTTGGCGCTACAGTACATTTAAAATGACCTTTTTGCACTGAATTTGTGTCTTAATCAAAAATAACATCTTCGACGTTTTCCCTCCAATATTTTTTATCCAAATAAATCATGGGACAAAGTATGCTATTATTCTCTTTTAAAAAAGACACATTAAAATTGTGACACAGAAAAATTTTCAAATTGCTTTGCATAATCAATTATTTGACCTTTCTGCACTCACAAAATGTCATTTTTCGGGCATTAAAAATTTAACAAGCAAGAAAAATATTTTAAAGTCTTAAACTTTTGCTGAATTTAAGAAGATTGATTAGAGTTATCTTATATATTCAGAAAAGAAAATCAAAAGTGGAGGTCTATGATGTTATTTTTTAGATATTGCTAAAAAACTGTTAATTTTGTGATATAATTGGCTCAATTTTTTCCTGGAGTTTCAGAATATATTTTCTATATTTGTCACAATATGATGATAGAATTCACAAAAACTGATTTAATTAATATTTTAGAACCAGCATTAAACATTTCAATGCACAAAATAGCTCTGTGTGCAACCAGCATGGAAAAATAGGAATCTAAACTTAACAGTACTGTATATATTTCAAAAGGGAAAAAATGATCATTTTCTTCTAAAAAAATCTTCCGCCACAAAATATAGTTCCTGGCTTAATCCTATTTGAATGGAATTTAATCGCGTTTTTTCATTGGATATAGCATAATTTGCATTGTAGAATCCAGATTTAATGTTAGAACTTAAAAATAATGCAGAATTTTAGAAATAAAGCTCCAGACCAAATCTGCTCAAAAGCTCAGGATCGAACGTCCTTAAAGCTTATACTTTTATGAAGCTTATACTGTACATGCACCATCTGTTACAATGGATCTTCTTTACAACTCTATGCTATTTTGAACAGGTATGAGAGTTTTGAGGATCCCTCAGGTGTGATAGAGAAATTCCACTACGGGACCCATTACTCTAATGCCCCAGGGGTCATGCATTACATGATCAGAATGGAGCCCTTTACCACTCTCCATATACAGCTACAGAGTAACAGGTGAGTAGGTGGTGCCCTTTACCACACTCCGTATACAGCTACAGAATAACAGGTGATTAGGTGGTACCCTTTACCACTCTCCATATACAGAGTAACAGGTGAGTAGGTGGTACCTTTTCCACTCTCCATATACAGAGTAACAGGTGAGTAGGTGGTACCTTTACCACTCTCCATATACAGAGTAACAGGTGAGTAGGTGGTACCCTTTACCACACTCCACATACATTTACAGAGTAACAGGTGAATAGGTGCTACACTTTACCACTCTCCTTATACAGAGTGACAGGTAAGTAGGTGGTACCCTTTTCCACCCTCTATATACAGTGACAGAGTAATAGGTGAGTAGGTGGTACCCGTTACCACCCTCTATATACAGAATAACAGGTGAGTAGGTGCTACACTTTACCACCTCCATATACAGCTACAGAGTAACAGGTGAAGAAGTCCAATCAGCTTCCAGACATTCCACTTCCAAGTAGTGGTGTGAGACCTACCTTTTATTTTTTAAAATTTTCAGTATTGTATATAATACATGATATTTCATACTAGGTTTGACACCTTTTATTTATTTGAATGTTAAGTATCACTATGTGATATTTCTTTCTAGGTTTGATGTAGCAGACAGACAGTTCCATTCCATCCCTGCTACCTGGCAGTCACTAATGGACAACCCTAATGACGTCAAGGAGCTAATCCCAGAATTCTTCTATCTTCCAGAGTTTCTAGTCAATACCAATAGTATGTTGATTTTCTGTTACATTACCCCCACCCCAAGAAGTATGTATGTAATTGTAAAGTATCTGGTGTCTCTATGAATTTTCTTGATTGAATTATTACTGATGTACGACAGACATCATGTTTTAGTTCAGTCCTTTTCCTGTAACAGAGATTCATATTACTGTACATATTAAATGATTATATTAACAGATAGTTTGTTTTGTTATCACTTGGTGAGTTGTTTGGAGGAAGAGGAAGTTGTTATATATTTTAACTCCTCCTGATATTGAGTTTCTTAAAATTATAGTTAGCTTTTTATCAAGTGGAGTTCAATTGTTTAAAGTGTTTGGCATAATTCATTAAGATTATCTTATTTTCATTTTATTCAATTGTATAATTCCGGTATTATTTAAATTCAATTCAATTCAGTTTATTGACATCACCATGTTGGCATACAGTCAAAATAAAAAATCAAATGACAGATACATGTTACAGAAAAAAAGGAGAAGAATGTTATAACATAATTTGAATTTAATTTAATTTAAATAAACACTACATTTTTGGACAGATTTTGACCTTGGTAAGCTTCAAGGTTGTAAGGAGCGGGTGAATCATGTGATCCTTCCTAAGTGGGCCAAGTCTCCGGAGGATTTTATATACAAACACAGGAAGGCCCTAGAGTCGGACTACGTTTCAGCAAATCTCCACAACTGGATAGATCTGATATTTGGATACAAACAGAAAGGCCCCGCGGCTGTGGAGGCTCTCAATGTGTTCTACTACTGTACATATGAAGGTGAGTGTTGTGGTCAGACAATGTCTCTGAGGTTGGCACTGTCCCACAAATCTAAATTTTTCTCCTTTCCTCATGAATTGTAAACTTACCATGCATGACATATAAATGTCACAAATGTTTACACATCAGAAATTGCACAAATAATTTTTTTTTAAATTGCGATGTTATTTTGAAATTTGTAAAGGAGCAAACACATAGTCACTTTTTCCCTTCCAGTTTTTATCAAAATACCGGTATATCAATTTAAAGAACAGAAAAATTTATTATGTTCCTCTTAAAGAATAAAGGAATATTGCTTTGCAGCCTCTGTTCATACAAAGGATGGATCTGACAAATGTGTAAATGATGTGGTACAGGGGACATTAAGTTTTAATCTCTTGTTTTTATAGAAGAAGATGATGATTCATATTCCGGTAATGTCAGCTGAAGTATTCATTTTGCTAAAGTTACTCCAAATTTTTTCAGCATATTTAATATTTCATGCATATTTTTTCTAGTCTATGAATCAAAACTTTACTGTTTATTTTTTGTAAAGTAGAGTTACATTTGACCTCATAACACTGCATGACTTTACTGTTTACAAAAGATTTTTATTAAAAAATTATTCCTTCTTTCATCAATAATGTGGGAAATTTCTGTGGATTTCCAATTCTCGCAAAACAAATCCTGAAATATTCAAAAGAATTGTCTTTAGTATTGCAGCTATATCAAAAGATAGAAATGAATGCTGTCTTGGGAGGATCAATTTTCAAAAATTTAAACCTGCAGAAATAGCCCATGAATACCTGAGGCATTCTGAGATATAAAATTTTATATTACTGAATTATATGAAAAAAGATACTTGTTTTATTCCCCAATTTGCAAACAAAATGTTGTTGTGAGGATATATTCACCATGTTAGTTTTTTTGCCTATCCTCCAGCTTCATATAAGAGCTTTTAACACTGAAAGTTCATATTTGGCATTGTTGTTGCTTAATACTAAAATTGAGTGTATTGACTTGAGTCAAGGTCATTTGAACAAATGTAAATTTCTTGTCAGGGCCAAATTTTATTGTGGAAATATATTAGTTCATGAATACTTTACATTTTGCTCTTTGCATAAAGTTTGCTGAAGGCCCCAGTATGCATACATGCCTTATGACCCTGACTTAAGAATTTTTTTGAGGCTAAGGTCATAGACTAGGGTGTGACCACAAATATACAGATCAAATATTTCATGGGAATGTGAAGAGAAAAATCTTTTAAAATCAATTTTCCAAAGAAAAGCAGGGCCAAAGTGGCTCAGGTAAGCATTGTAACCCGTCTGTTTCTTGTATTACTCTTCATGTTCTTTTTAATCTCATATCACATATACACACAGCATGTCAGTTACAAAGTAGGTATGAAGTATTTGATAATGAGAGTGATGTCACAGAATTATGATGCTTTACATGTTATTTCAAGAGACACATAATCAAATGAATTTATCTGATGTGAAATATACATGATTTTATGAGATCTTTATTAATGTACATGTATATGCTCTGTGTCGTTGCAGGTGCTGTTGACCTTGATGCTGTGAAAGATGATAAAGAGAGGAAGGCCATTGAGGGAATGATAAACAACTTTGGACAGACTCCTTGTCAGCTCCTTAAGGTGAGGAAATGTAGCATGATATGGAGAGATATTATGTTTGGGCTGTCTATGTCTTATAGTTGTATTAGAAGATAAGAAAGTGCACCAAGAACAGTCCATATACCTCACTTAATGCAGTCATACTCAGTTTAATGATGTAATAGATTATTGGATATTTTACAAGTTTGTTCCATAATCTATTAGTACATTTGCATGTTTCCAGTTATAATTTTTTTCACCTGTATTGAGATTCAGTCACAAAGTCGTGTATTTTAGGAGGCCCATCCCAGAAGAATGACGATGGAAGAAGTGGCCACTCGGGCCATCAAAGCTGACCGCCCCTTGGGGGTCTTTGATTTCCTCCATCAGCTCAAGGTCTTCTTTGTGGAGGTTGGTGAAGTACATTTGTCTAGACCAGAACAGTGTATCTTACAACTATCATGGTAGTTTTATTTATTTTTTAAATATATACATGAACATGTATTACAAAAAATGTATTTTACAGGTTTCCCAGGAAACTGACCCCCTGGTATATATTTCCGTCCCTAGGAGTCAGGCTAGATCTATTATACAGCATGGAATGTCTGATACTATGGTAAATGCTTCTAACTTAAAAATATATATTTCTTAACCTGTAAAAATGCTCTGACTTAACTATCACCTTTTTGAAAAGAATTAAAAGTCTGTAAATATATTGTTGAGGTGTGTTGTATTTTTTTTTTAAGGTGACAATCTCTGAGAGCGGTATTATTGGTCTCCATGGATGGCTGCCGTATGATAAATCCATCTCTAATTACTTCACATTTGAAAAGGACCCAGCTCTCAGCAACCCAAAGTAAGTTACAAAAATAATTGACTTTTGGCAATTTATGTAAAGAAAAAATTTCCAGTATTGCTTCAAAACTTTTTAAAGGTATTTTCTTATAAGATATGTTTTTTTTCATTGATTTGCAAATAAGTTTAAGATGAATTGTGTGTAGGTATAGATTTATTTTTTCTTTGCAGAAGTAAAAGAAGAATGCCTTGTCCCTTCTCACCAAGTATTAAGGTGGACTCCAAACTGTTTATGGTATCCCATGATGCCAAGCTGCTCTTCAGTGTGGGCCACTGGGACAATAGTCTACAGGTGTATCACCTGGGAAAGGGCAAGAAAGTCAACCACATCATACAACACATTGGTAGATATTACTAGGGCTGCAAACAAAATCTTAGATATTTAGGTGAACTCCAAGATCAATTGAACACAGTGTATGAATTAAAATTTGTTATCCCTATGTAGCGACTGGTCTAGGATATCGTTCTGTCTGTATGTTGAGCTATGCAGCCACTGCATACATGCCAACTTTCCCGATTTAGGCGGGATCCTCCCGATTTTACCCTTTGATCCCGCTCTCCCGATCGGGAAAGCAAAATTGCCCTAAAATCCCGATTTGACAAAAATTCAACTTAAAATTTCCGATTTTCAGAGTTTCCCTACCGCAAAAGTTTGTCAATCGGGATTAGAATATCAGACTTGTTTATTCATTGCACACAGATTAGTCTCTTTGTTTATTTAACTCATGCAGAGGTGTTAATTAGCCACAGGAAATCACTTCTCGCTTGAACGCACACAGCTGTCCAGGTACAGGTAACATAGCCTGGAGCAGTAAGGGGATTAAACTTCTCAGTCAGAAGGGGTATGCATAGTGAAACACATAGATTTAGGGGTTAATTAAATATCATTTTATTAAAAACAAAAATTAAATATAGTGATATGATAAACTATCAACAAATTCGGAATTAATCCTTGTTGATCGTTTTTTTAAAACGAAAGTAGAAAACAACAAAGCATAGCTGCTGATTTTATCTGCTTGTAATAAATATATTGTAAAGTCTACCGGTTAAAATAAGATAAAATAATTTAGATGAAACAAAAAAGTCTTATAACTCAAGTACACTGAATCCCCCCCCCCCCCCCAATGTAATATGACAAGGGAATACCCACACGACACTACCAAGATTATGCAAAAGTTATGATTATAACAATTTCAATTTTTGTTTGGGATAGGGGGTATCCTTGTTTTAAATAATTGATGATCTCAAGAGTACATTCATTTCTTCAAATTTTTTTGTGTTTGTGATAAAATTAATCATCATGATGTATACTTATTAATAGGGAATAAAATGACACTTCTATTTAAAGTACATACCACAAACAAATTTTCTTATCTCTCTCTCTCTCTCTGTCTCACACACACACTCACTCACACACACAATGCATTGCAATTTTTCAATATTTCTTTCAATTTAATGTCTAATTAGGAAATTCTGATTGTGTAAAATGTAAATATAGAATTTTACAAATGTTTCCCAGAAACTGTACAGTAACAAAACCTCATATATTTCTAAAACTTTGCAAAAAAATTTATTGAACTGAAAGTTGTACATTTTCACCAAATTATGTGTCTTTTTCAAACATAATGTTGTTAAACTAAAAAGATATTTGAATTTTGGAAGGAAAAAATTTGTTTGTATTATTTATGCTTAAATTGTATTAACAAGTGATATTGATATTATAAATAAAAAGAAATGGGATAAACATTTATTTTCACGACAAAATGTCGCGAATTTAAAGCTTTGAAAATTGTCGTCACGCGCAAAATCCCCCATGGGAATTTTCAAAAGTTGGCATGTATGCCACTGTGATCCTGAACATTGCTTAGAGATCACCTGTCATTTTTCATGACATGTGCTTTCTGATTCTTTTATCTTACTGATGACAAAAGTTCTCGCAATTAAAAAAAATTCCCTAACTTTATGTATGTCCAGTGACTCACTCTTTACAAGGAGAAATCAAACAATCAGAGGATAACATGAAGATTTTTTATGCACCATTATTACTGAATATGAAGCATTACTTGAAGGTGGAGCTTCAAGTTAACTGTTGTAATTGTTACAGACGTGGTGACCTGTCTGGCTTTGGACCACTGTGGACGACAGCTGATAACAGGCTCCGCGGACACTTCCTGTATTGTGTGGGAGGTCGTCATGCAGGTAACTCTTGTTTGATACAGAAGTCCTTAATTATTCAAGTGAGTTAAGTCTACTCCCTGTAGAAAGCTCATTTTGTTCACGCTGTGGATCAGTCAAAAGAAATTGTGGTCATATGCAGTCACAGATGCAATGGTTTTAGAAATAATTAAAAAATTAAAAAATGTGATTAGTTTGATTCTGTAAGGGTGTTTGTTTTTAGCTCACCTGAGCTGAAAGCTCAAGTGAGCTTTTCTGATCACCCGTTGTCCGTCGTCCGTCCGTCCGTCCGTCTGTCTGTCCGCCCGTCTGTAAACTTTTCACATTTTCGACTTCTTCTCAAGAACCACCGGGCCAATTTTAACCAAACTTGGTACAAAGCAACCTTGGGTGAAGGGGAGTTTAAATTGTTAAAATGAAGGGCCAAGTCCCCTTCAAAGGGGAGATAATCAAGAAAATATAAAAATTGGGTAGGGTCATTAAAAAATCTTCTTCTCAAGAACCACTGGGCCAGAAAAGCTGAAACTTATCTGGAAGCATCCTAAGGTAGTGTAGATTCTAAATTGTTTAAATCATGACCCCCGGGGGTAGGGCAGGGCCACATTAGGGAATCCCAGTTTTACATTGAAATATGTAGTAAAAATCTTTAAAAATCTTTTTCTCAAGAACCACTGGGCCAGAAAAGCTGAAACTTACTTGGAAGCATGCTGGGGAAGTGTAGATTCTAAATTGTTCAAATCATGACCCTCGGGGGTAGGGTGGGGCCATAATAGGGAATCCAAGTTTTACATTGAAATATATAGGAAAAATCTTTAAAAATCTTCCTCTCAAGAACCACTGGACCTGAAAAGCTGAAACTTATGTGGAAGCATGCTGGGGTAGTGTAGATTCTAAATTGTTCAAATCATGACCCCCGGGGGTAGGGCGGGGCCACATTAGGGAATCCAAGTTTTACATTGAAATATGTAGTAAAAATCTTTAAAAATCTTCTTCTCAACAACCACTGGGCCAGAAAAGCTGAAACTTACTTGGAAGCATGCTGGGGAAGTGTAGATTCTAAATTGTTCAAATCATGACCCCCGGGGGTAGGGCGGGGCCACAATAGGGAATGCAAGTTTTACATTGAAATATATAGGAAAAATCTTTCAAAATCTTCTTCCCAAGAACCACTGGGCCAGAAAAGCTGAAACTTACTTGGAAGCATGCTGGGGTAGTGTAGATTCTAAATTGTTCAAATCATGACCCCCAGGGGTAGGGCGGGGCCACAATAGGGAATCCAAGATTTACATTGATATATATAAGAAAAATCTTTAAAATCTTTTTCTCAAGAATCACTGAGCCAGAAAAGCTGAAACTTATGTGGAAGCATGCTGGGGTAGTGTAGATTCTAAATTGTTCAAATCATGACCCCCGGGGGTAGGGCGGGGCCACAATAGGGAATCCAAGTTTTACATTGAAATATATAGGAAAAATCTTTAAAAATCTTCTTCTCAAGAACCACTGGGCCAGAAAAGCTGAAACTTACTTGGAAGCATGCTGGGGTAGTGTAGATTCTAAATTGTTCAAATCATGACCCCCGGGGGTAGGGCGGGGCCACAATAGGGAATCCAAGTTTTACATTGAAATATATAGGAAAAATCTTTAAAAATCTTCTTCTCAAGAACCACTGGGCCAGAAAAGCTGAAACTTACTTGGAAGCATGCTGGGATAGTGTAGATTCTAAATTGTTCAAATCATGACCCCCGGGGGTAGGGCGGGGCCACAATAGGGAATCCAAGTTTTACATTGATATATATAGGAAAAATCTTTAAAAATCTTCTTCTCAAGAATCACTGGGCCAGAAAAGCTGAAACTTATGTGGAAGCATGCTGGGGTAGTGTAGATTCTAAATTGTTCAAATCATGACCCCTGGGGATAGGGCGGGGCCACAATAAGTACTACGGGGGGGGGGGGGGAAGAGAAATCAGGTGAAAAACAGCAAGGCCAAAGTTACTCAGGTGAGCGCTGTGGCCCATGGGCCTCTTGTTTCTAGGGAGGATACAGTAGTTGTGTGAACACAAAGAGACTTCAGACTTTGTACGGACACGATGCTGAAGTGACCGCTGTCCAGATCTCCGTGGAGCTTGATACAGCTGTGTCAGCCTCAAAGGTTAGTAATTTACATAATCAATCAGTATATACAGAGGGAACCCTTCTATATTTAATAGATTGAAACATTAATTATTTTTATTATTCTGCTTTCCTCAAGTGTTTTGTATTTGCTTGTCATGAGAACAATAAATAAATTAAGTCTTTTTGATAACTTTTATACTGTCAGGATGGCACCGTGATTATACATACAGTTCGTAGAGGACACTATATGAGAACCCTCCGTCCGCCGTGCACCATGGGATACACGTTAAATATCCCCCACATGGTAATGGATGATATGGGACGTATTGTGTTATACTGCCATGAAACATTGCCTATTGAACCAAAGGTAAAGTGTATAAATTTATCTTCATACAACGTAGCAATGAGTAAATGAATACATGTTGGTAGTAACTCTAGGAGACCATGGATTGCAATGTTCAGTTGAACTTCGGTATCTTGAACTCTGATATCTCAAATAACCATTGGATATGTCGAAGTGATTTGAAAATCCCAACCACTTTTATTGGGTTCTCACCTCAACATCTCAAAGTTTCAGGTATCTCAAAGTTATTTCTTGGTCTCATTGAGTTTGAGATAGTGATGACTGTATGTTTGATCTGTCTTTGATGATTATGGTGGTATTATTGATGCTTATGGTGGTATTATTTACAGGAGAGGTTCTCCCTCCATCTTTTCTCCATTAATGGACAACATCTATGTACAGAAAGACTGAGCCATGGCCTGGGTCATGTGATCAATGTGGAAGATCACCTGATCACAGGTGACAATCAGGGTCAACTCTGCATCTGGGAAACATTTGGGTAAGAACAGAATCTAATAACAAGGGTCATAATCAATTTTATTGTTCTTTTTTACATGGAAGATTTTTAGCTCACCTCGACGAAGTCGAGATGAGCTTATGCTATACCCCCGGCGTCGGCGTCGGCGTCGGTGTCGGCGTCGGCGTTAGCGTCGGCGTCCCAGGTTAAAGTTTTAGGAGCAAGTCCCATTCCCAAGTAACTATAAGCCCTACCTGGACCAAACTTGCATGGATGATGCATCTAGGGATGGACACTATCACACTTGCTTCGGATGCTGGATCTGACCTAGATTTTCAGGATGAGTGACCAGGTTAAAGTTTTAGGAGCAGGTCCATTCCCAAGTAACTATAAGCCCTACCTGGACCAAACTTGCATGGATGATGCATCTAGGGATGGACACTACCACACTTGCTTTGGATGCTGGATCTGACCTAGATTTTCCGGATGAGTGACCAGGTTAAAGTTTTAGGAGCAGGTCCATTCCCAAGTAACTACAAGCCCTACCTGGACCAAACTTGCATGGATGATGCATCTAGGGATGGACACTACCACACTTGCTTCGGATGCTTGATCTGACCTAGATTTTCCAGATGAGTGACAGGTTAAAGTTTTAGGAGCAGGTCCATTCCCAAGTAACTATAAGCCCTACCTGGACCAAACTTGCATGGATGATGCATCTAGGGATGGACACTACCACACTTGCTTCGGATGCTGGATCTGACCTAGATTTTCCAGATGAGTGACCAGGTTAAAGTTTTAGGAGCAGGTCCATTCCCAAGTAACTATAAGCCCTACCTGGACCAAACTTGCATGGATGATGCATCTAGGGATGGACATGGCCACACTTACTTCGGATGCTGGATCTGAACTAGATTTTCCGGATGAGTGACCAGGTTAAAGTTTAAGGAGCAGGTCCATTCCCAAGTAACTATAAGCCCTACCTGGACCAAACTTGCATGGATGATGCATCTAGGGATGGACACTACCACACTTGCTTCGGATGCTGGATCTGAACTAGATTTTCCAGATGAGTGACCAAGTTAAAGTTTAAGGAGCAGGTCCATTCCCAAGTAACTATAAGCCCTACCTGGACCAAACTTGCATGGATGATGCATCTAGGGATGGACACTACCACACTTGCTTCGGATGCTGGATCTGACCTAGATTTTCCAGATGAGTGACCAGGTTAAAGTTTTAGGAGCAGGTCCATTCCCAAGTAACTATAAGCCCTACCCGGACCAAACTTGCATGGATGATGCATCCAGGGATGGACACTACCACACTTGCTTCGGATGCTGGATCTGACCTAGATTTTCCACATGTGAGACCAGGTTTAGATTTAGGAGTAGTCTCGTTTCCAAGTAACTATAAGCCCTACCTGGACCAAACTTTCATGGATGATGCATCTAGGGATGTACACTAACCAACCTGCTTCGAATGCTGGATCTGACCTAGATTTTCCACATGAGTGAATTTTAGCCATATTTTAACCAAATTAGCATGGATGATGTATCTTGGGATGGACACTTCCAGACTTGCCTTGGATTCTGAATCTGATGTACATTTTCCAGATGAGTGACCAGGGTAATTTTTTGGAGTAGCTATATAATATTATGGCCTGTTATGATTAAACTTGCATAGATGGTGCATCTAAGGATGAAAACTTCCAGACTTGCTTTGGATGTTGGAAGTGACCAAAATTTTCTTGATTACTAAACAGGTCAAAAGTTTTTTGAGCAGGTCTATAATTAAATCAAACTTGCATGGACATTGATCTTGGGATGTACCCTAACTAGAAAAAAAATATGATGTGAAATTTGCCTTAGATGTAGATAACATTCGTCGAGGTGAGCTTCGTAATCTTTGATTACCTATGTTTTTAAAAAATGCATCCTTTGTGCTGCAAAAGGTGGATGAAGTTATAATCACATTGTTAAATTTTTACACAACAGTGGATACATTTAGTACAAATACTTACCGGTATCAACTCATCATAATTTAATTATACAAAAACACCACTCAGAAGGCTAAATAGATGCCAGTGTATGCTTTCAACTTGTAAAGTTTTGCTTTACATCATAATTATCTTGATTGTTCGTATTATTTGAAGACTCAGACAACTGACAGTTTTGCCGCTTCATGTTCCCGTGCATTCATTGGCCATCACCAATAGCAACAGTCACATTTTTGCTGGTCTGAGAGATGGAAAATTAATCATCATTGGAGTGAAAAATCGGTCAGAAATCAGATAATGGTACGAGACTGAAAACTAAGGATTAAGAGCAGCATAGAGATTGTCAGAGACAGAAAGAAATAAAATTGTGATTATACATTATAATATGTAACCTAAATGGATTAACTTATTGTCTGTGTCATAATGATCAACAGTCACTGACTGGTGAATGTTTTAGGTACATTATTGTTAACAGAAGTTATAATCTATGGTTGCTATTTCTTATCAAGCGTAAGATGGGAGACATGGTCACCTAATTTGACAATTTTTACTTAATAAGTAAAGTTTTGTTTCTTACTATCAGAAAATTGTTTTTGTTTATTATCAGATATGCCTCAAGAATTGTTATATTACTCATGTGAATGTGATATTTGTTTACAGATTTCAAAATTTATAATTTATTTGTTTTGGATGATTGTTTTTATGGCTGAAAAAGATGTCATTATCGCACCTATAAGGATCGAGTGTTAATATGTGACTCACATATCCACAATGATTGCAATCATGATGTTGTACTTTATCTGTTCACATATCTTACCCAAATGCCTTGTTTTCTCAGAGATGGGGAAAATTGCACTCACTATAAGCTGTTGTGTTTCAAAGGTCAAATAATGAATGGTGCTATATGAAATTTGAAGCCAAAATTGAGAACCAAATCTTTTTGGAGTACATTGTAGACTCTATTGACAATGTTTCATGAAGACTGTTTGGAAAATTTGTAATATCTATATAGTTTTCCTAGATATCAACAGGACCTTTAAACAAGTTCGGTGTGCATTATTTTGAGAACTTTTTAAAGTTTTGCATTTTAAAGAAATATACATGTAACTTTAATATTTCTTTGTAATTCCTTGCAGCATCCATTTTTTAAACAATGCAGATATATGTACATGGAAAGGTATTTAAGATTATTTTTTATTTGCTGATGGGAATTGAAATAAAGTCTTTAGATATTATTGTCTTTGAGAATTAAAATACCAAATGTTCAATCATTTATTGATTATTAGGTTGAGAAATGGTGCATATAATTTTAATTTTTTGATAGCTTGAAAGGTCTTTATTTGATTGAAGTCTTATTAGCAACAAACAAAAACATAATCAAAAAATTGGGAGACCATAGGTAAGATGAGAGAAAAATTACCTACAAAAAAAGAATAGCACAGATAAGACAAAAATGAATATCTCATTTCCCAAACAGGTGATAAAAGCCTTTGAGATTTGACTGTGAGTCAGAGTGTTGATACATCTGGACATCATTTGCAAAAACATGCTAAAATTTTGATTCCAGTCAAAAGGTATGGACTTGACATAATTTTGTGACAGAGAAACAGTTGTAGACAAACTAGTCTAGCGGAAAAAAGAAACTGTGTATACTTCAAAGTTAAATAAAAACATAAAAATGTATTCCCAAAGTAACGTCGTCACAAAGCAGTCTGAAATTCATATTAGCACTGTTAATGCTTTATGACGTTCGGCGTTCGGGACCTCCCAGGATCAGGTAGCCCGCGTGTGACGTCACGTCGGCAAGATAACGTATTTACGGACAATATATTTGCGTAATTCATTCCAATCGGCTTCTTTGACCGCTAGAAGCATCTCTGGGCATCGACAAATAAACCCTCGTTCCTTAAGGAATAAATTGCGAGAGGCCAACATCCGTCCTCGACTTCCATCTAACCGTCCTGCTCTGCTTTGAAGTCACCGTGTTGCGTGTTGTAGAAGCCATTGTCGTTACAACTAGAGCAAAGCTCGTTGCAAAGCAACGAGTGGGTCTTCCTTCTTAGCGATTAGCTTGTAAGTTGACGTAATAAATGGATAAATATTTGTTTAATTTCCACCTAAAGGTTACATTTTTCTGTTTAAATTGTCAACTTTGCTAACAATCTCTTTCTTCTTTGACCCAAATATCAAGAGACCTCATCTCCGGAACTCTGAATCTGGAGTGAGCATGAGGATATATAATCCAACTGTACTCTCTCCAACAATACTCTTGAAATTGTATCCACAACACTAATACTCCCAGACTCTCATTTCTTGAACTTTGACTTTTGATTTTTAATTCCTAGACTTTTCTATTTATCTAACATCTTTGATGCAATCATGTTAGTAAAACGTCCCATACTAGAGTATCATCAGTATTTTGCTACATCACTGTCATAATAATTGCTTGACAAAAACATTTACACAGCATAACTACATAGTAAGTAATCCAAATGTGTTACTGATTGACGATATCCATTGTTTGACAATCAGTAAGTAGAAAAATACTCTTACAAGAAATGCACAAGGATGATTAATTTCAGTAAGACACGGTGTCACTTGTGGAAAATAATAATATAACCTCTTTTTTAGCCTTTGACTTAAAGTTAAACTTCATTATTTCAAAAACTGATATCTAAATACCATTTATATGTTGAAGTGAATTGGTACTCCAAACTGCTTATTCTTTAAGTTGTTTACCCTACATGGTTATCTGGAGTCATTGGATATCTTGATGTTTATTCTTGGTCCAGTTGAAATTGAGATAAAATGGTTTTACTGTACTTCTTTGGTTCATTTATTTAAATGTTTTACAAGGGGAAAAAAGACACATATTAAAATTTTTGTAATATGTTTAAATAATCTTTTACATGTACATGTATATTACACATATATTCAAGTAATTTTTTTTATAGGAGTTCATTAAAAATATTTGAATCCATTGAAGTTGATTGGTAGATATAATGTGAATTATGAGCCTAAGACACAACAAGCAAATTTAAAGAATAGTGGTCTCGTTCTGTCATTTGTCAGCTGACAAAGTTTGATGATCATAGTCCTTAAATTATTCAAAATATGCCTCTAAATCATTTTGAAAAAGAATGGCCACAAAATTTAAAATGTAGGTCACTATGACCTACTTTTGAGTTAACATGATATGAAGTCCTTAGATGCATCAACTGACATTTGGTGATCCTAGTCCTTATAGTAAGCAAAATATCAACATTTCAATAAAATGTAATTTTTGGTCAACTTTGAAGTGACCTTGAGACTACGCCCTTCCCAGGGCGATTCCCTGTGCAAATTTTAATCTACAATATATCCTCATCCTTTTGTGTAAGTTTGGAGATAATCTGCCCAGTGGTTCTTGAGATTTTTTAGCAACTAGTACTTTTGGTTTTACTTTCCTAATTACATCCTCTTGTTTAAGGGTCACAGCCCTAGTTTAAGTATAAACAGGAGCCCTTGGGCCAAGGATATCCTGTGACAAATTTGACAATAATTGGCATAGGGGTTCTTGAGTTATGACCCATATTCTAAAAAGTTTACGCACACCACACAAATGGCCATAGCATTAACTTTTGAGCCTTTGGCTCACAAGAGCTAAAAAGATAAAAAAAAATTATGTATCTTAGAGTTGTCTTTTTGTAATCAAAGTTATATTGAAATCAGACCAATTTCTTGAAATAAACAAGAGGTCCAAGGGCCTTGGATCGCTCTTCTGATAAACTGTACAACCTATCACTTCTATTTGAAGCCTCTAAGTATCCTGTATATTTAGATAAACCCTTGAAATTCCAAAGGGAGGTCATCATGACCTACATTTTAGATGAAACACTCTGAGAACCCAAGATGATTCTAAGCCAATTAGTACCTGAGAGTTGGTCATGGTGACCTATTCATCACTTGTCATTCTCTGAGGACCCAAGATGCATCAACCAAGTTTGGTGATTCTAAGAGAATTAATACCTAAAATATTTTGAAAATTATAACCATAAAATTTCAAAAGTAGGTCACAGTGACCTACTTTTCAGTTGACCTACTCTGAGGACCCAAGTTGCATCAACTGACAAATGTTGATGATTCTAAGCCAATTAGTACCTGAAATATTTAATTAAAGCCATAAATTTTCAAAAGTAGGTGACAGTGACCTACTTTACAGTTGTTGTACTCCTAGGACCCAAGATGCATCGACTGAGAAGTTTGATGATTCTAAGCCCATTTAGTACCTGAAATATTTAATTATAGTCATATAAATTGAAAAGTAGGTCACGGTGACCTACTTTTCAGTTGACGTTTTTTGAGGACCCAAGATGCATCAACTTACAAAGTTTTATGATCATAGGCCTTAAAATGTCCAAATTATGTCTCTAAAATGCTTTGAAATCGAATGCCTGCAAAGTTCAAAAAGTAGGTCACTGTGACCTTCTTTTCAATAATATGTTTTATGGCCCCAAGATGCATCATCTTACAAGATTTAATGATTATAAACCTCTCAGTATTTGAATTAATGACCTTAATTGTTTTGAAAAAGATTAGCCATAAAATTCAAAAAGTAGGTCAAAGTGACTTACTTTTTAGCTGATGTACTCCGAGTTCCCAAGATACATCAACTGTCAAAGTTTGATGATCATAGGCCTTAAATTATTCGAAATATGCCTCTAAAATCATTTTGAAAAAGAATGGCGCAAAATTTAAAAAGTAGGTCATTACTTTTGAGTCAACATGATATGAGGTCCTTAGATGCATCAACTGACAAGATTTGATGATCCTAGTCCTTATAGTAAGCAAAATATCAACATTTTAATAAAATGTAATTTAATTTTTGGTCAACTTTGAAGTGATCTTGAGACCACGCCCTTTGCCTCAGGGTAAATCCTCATCCTTTTGTGTAAGTTTGGTGATAATCTGCCCAGTGGTTCTTGAAAAGAAGATTTTTTAGCAACCAGTACTTTTGTTTCTATTTTCCTAATTATCTCCCCTTGTTTAAGGGTCACAACCCTAGTTTTAGCATAAACAGGAGACCTTGGGCCAAGAATACCCTGTGGTAAATTTGACAATAATTGGTCTAGGGGTTCTTGAATTATGACCCATATTCTGAAAAGTTTACGCACACCACACAAATGGCCAGAGCATTAGCTCTTTGAGCCTTTGGCTCAGAAGAGCTAAAAATTGCACTGTTGTAGTGCAAAAAGATTAATGATATTTTACATATCGCTACAATATTCATTAGAGGTCATATTGCAAATATTCTATTAAAATTAGAGGGGTTATGACTGTTTCATCGCTAATTATAGATGATCAATGCGAAAAAACAAAGTTGAGAATTGCAATGTCATTGAAAGTCTTGGAGAGCAAGAGCTATTAAAGAATTTTTTTTTTCAGACAGGAAAATACCCAAATGAAACTTAATGTTTTTAGATGCTTCAGGAATTGCTTATACATATCTAGGACAAAAGTGTTCAAATAGCAGTAGCTTTGTTAATGGAAGGATAAACATTTTTGATGACACAGTCCATGCGATATCCCAGTACACCGCTTATCGCATGGACGTTGCGCCTATGGATTTTGCATTGTTTCCATACCTATTGCTTTACTGCGTAGACACAGATTTTAAGATCTCATTAATATTTGATACGCAACAATAGAAAAAAGTAACATGACTTGCTACAGTTATTCAATTTTAAAGTAGGGAAAAGACATGTAAATTGATAGAAGTGAAAGGTACTTATAGCTGTGAAAAGCTTAACAGGTTTGGAATCAGGTTGTCACATCACCTAACGTCAAAAAAACGTCAAATTATTGCTCCGAGAATCCTATGACTGCACAGTAAAAATCATTGTATATTTTCAAAATTTTAGTAAATGAACCTGATTTTTTACTTACTAATAAACTGATAAACAAAATATAGGAATTTAATCAGACGAATGTCATTTTTTAAAGTGCACAGTAAATTTTCCGTCAATCAATGTGTCCGCAAACTTTTCTAACAACCCTCATTCATGTACATGCCCTTAGCACTGAAGTCATTTGAAACATGCACATATGTTGTTGTATATGCCAAATTAGCAACTCTCTCTAAATTATTTTGTAAAAATGCATATATTAAAAGTTCTTAATGTATTAAGGCCTGATGTGTCCATAATCATAGATGGAAGGACTTTTATCCTTGTGTGACTGTTTAAATTTCAATATGCTGCTTATTCTTTGTCATCTCTCAACAGATGCTCTTCTGGCAAATATGGTCATGCTTGGTATCAAATTTTAGTTATCAGATGGCAGTCATACCTATCCAAAAGAAATTGAAATTTCTCAGTTAAAATTAAAAAAACAAGATGTGTTTGTGAAACACTGATGCCCCCATATGGCAGCTTATGGCGAAGGTTAAAGTTTCTTCAAATGCAAGTCAAAATCCAGGCCAAAAGGTAAGAAATGTTGATACCCAAAGAAAGGTCTTGTCTCGAGGAATACACCTATGAAATTTGAAAGACCTAGACAACTGTTCAGAAGTTATGGCGAAGGTTAAAGTTTTTGAATAAAAGTCAAACGTCAAGGTCAAGGTCAAATTGGTTGGTATCCAAAGGAAGATCTTGTCACAAGGATTACAAATGTGAAGTATGAAAGCCCTAGCACAAACCATTCAAAAGTTATGGCCAAGGTTAAAGTTTTTCAAAAGTAGGTCAAACTCCTAGTTCAAGGTCAAAGGGTCAAATAGGTTGGTATCCAAAGGAAGGTCTTGTCACAAGGATTACATATGTGAAGTATGAAAGCCCTAGCTCCAACCATTCAAAAGTTATGGCCAAGGTTAAAGTTTTTCAAAAGTAGGTCAAACTCCTAGGTCAAGGTCAAAGGGTCACAGTGGTTGATATCCAGAGGAAGGTCTTGTCACAAGGAATACACATGTGAAGTTTGAAACCCTAAGCACCAACTGTTCAAAAGTTATGGCCAAGGTTAAAGTTTTTCAAAAGTAGGTCAAACTCCAAGGTCAAGGTCAAAAGGTCAAATATGATGGTACCCAAAGAAAGGTCTTGTCACAAGGAATACACATGTGAAATATGAAAGTCATAGCTCCAACCAATCAAAAGTTATGGGCAAGGTTAAAGTTGACAACAGACAGACAGACAAACAGACAAACGGACAAACAGACAAACAGATAAACAGACAAACAGACAGACAGGACAAAAACAATATACCCCCGGGATCTTTCGATCCGGGGGCATAAAAACTGTGCAACTAATAAATGATAAATAGGGATGTTAATTTTACTCGAACAGCTTAGTTGAACAGTCAGAGGCTTTAGTCGAATGATAGGCGAGTACTCGTTGAAATTTAAATTAATTTTTCATGTCATTTTCCTATTTGTCTTTAAGAGACAGCTATCCTGTACAATATTTAATCTACGTTATAACCATTATACAACAAAATTATTGAATCATTAACATTTATGTAGTAATAAATATATGTATCAAATGTATTTGATTCAAATATAATATTTACTGCACATTTAATCTATATACAGAACATCAAATGCTCGCATTTATCCTTTCTTTTCCTGCTGCTAGTACATGTACCCTTTATTGATTTCTTACCTGAAGCCATTTGAATTTGTCTTGTCAGTGACCCATGGTTGTTAAACAATTAAATTGTAACTGATTACTCTTATAAAAACAAAGAGAGCTTGCGATAAATTTTAATTATGAGATTTTTGCAAACAATCAATACAATTTTAAAATGATTGATATTAATATCAGAAAGAAACACCTTTAAATTTCGCTCAAAAATGTCCCCCAATTTACATGTATTTATAAATATGTATCAGCTGTTTTATCATTCTTCATTAATTGGTAGTTGCATTATATAAGATAGTTGAGTACTCGAATATTCACCGACATCTCTAATGAAACCATCAAACAGAGTTCAAAGATACTGTCACATTTTCCGTGTATTATTTGTAAAAAGTACTCTATTAAATAGATGTTTACATGCAGTCATTTCAGGATGTAATAAAATAATATATAGGGATTAATTAGGAGTTTTTTTTTCATGATTTCACATAAAGGAAATGCACATAACTTGTACATGTAAAAAAATTATTTATAGGGATGGCAATGGTCAATTGGGTAACCGTCTAATCAGTCAGAAATATGGAAATCGGTTTAGTATGGGTTGACGGGTTATGATTTTCATAACCCGTTAGTCAGTATTTTTTGTATAATACATACTTTTTAAATAATATACCAGTATACATATTTTTTAAAAAAAATTGCCACTTAGATCATGTAGATAGAATATTAAAAAGAAGTCTCATTCAAGCAGATGCTCGACTGTCTCCATAACCTCCTGCTCATTGGAGTTTACAGAGACAGACAAGCATCTGCTTGAACGAGATTAGTTTAATACTGAAAAGTTGCAATCGACTAATTAAATTATTCGCAATCGACTAATTAAATTATTCACAATATACAGCCACTGTGAAAACAAATCCCTATTATTTTGTCATTACAGTAAAACATGCTTATAAGTGCCAGGGACGAATAATTTTGATTCATTATAAATGTATTCATTTTTCAGTTTAGTTTTCAGTATGTTTTAAAACCATAGGGAATGAAAATCACTTCACTATACGCTTCAATTCATTATAAGTATGTTCGCAGTAAGCGTGTTTTACTGTATAACCCAAATACCACTCTAAGTTTACATACCCCAGTTATAAAAAATTCTATTTTCTAATTTCAAGAACTAATTTTTTACTAAACAATGTTTTACATGGTAATTAATCTAGTTCATTATCCTGTAATGGTAGCCTAGTTGTAGGTCATTCATTTTGTAATCAGGAGGCCTGGGCTTGATTCTCATTTGCTGCGTCAAACCTAAGACATAAACATATAGGTAGTGAAGGTTTCTTTACCAAGCGCCCAGCATTAGAAGTGAAAGTCAAAGGTTTTTCAGATGAGACCTTAAAAACCTCACAATATTGTCGGCGGATTTTCCCGTTATTTCCCGATCATGACAAGGAGCACACGGCGGGTGTGACCGGTCGGCAGGGGATGCTCAATCCTCCATGGCACCTGATCCCACCTCTGATGTTTGGAGGTCCGTGTTTGCTCTGCTCCTATTTTGTATTGATTATGGACTTTTGAGCTTGAATACTGTTCGTTATCTCCATATATTTCATATTGGGACAATAAAGAACCCTCACTGCTCAATGGGCCTGAGTGCCAAGTATTTAGATCTATATTTGAAGCCCTTCACCGGTATGTTGTAATATCTCTATATGAGTGAAAAATTCTCAAATAAGATGTAAAACAACATACAATCAATCAAAGTGTCAGTAAGAATCTGATCCTAATACGTCGCAGGTTCGGATCCCACTGCTGGATGTGGAGATAGGTTCCTCGGATGAAACCGTATAGACCGAGGTTCAGTGTCACAGAAGGTCCTGGCACGAAAAAGACTCCTCACTTCCAAAAGGCCACACGTGTCAAGTAAAGGACTATATTTGCAGGCCTCCACCTGGCAGCAAGTGGTGGCATAATAATATGACTAAAAAATTTTGAAGGGGCAATAAACAAAACACAAACCTATCCTGAAGTCTTATCACAGAAATAATTCAAACTTTTATGTATAAAAATATTTCCAAATTTCTTTTGCAATTTAACCGAGTGACATTTTTGAAGATTTTCCAATAATAATACACATTTATTAACTGGGTTCAAGGGCAACATGTGTTTTGTCGGACCCAAGAACCAAACTGTTTGCCTGAGGCTGTAGGCCGAAGGAAAACAGTTTCGTTCAAGGGGTCAGCAAATTGCATTTTACCCCGAGAACACAGTCAATAAATGTTTCGTTATACCTTTTATTTTCTTTTTTTGTTTGACATACATGTATTTTGTACTGGCTTCCGTGATGTAAATTTCCTTTACTAGCACTGAGGTTAAACTCGGTCAATTCCGTAGCTGTCGAACACCAACGAATACAAATGAGATTTAACTAACCCCCCCCCCCCCATTGTGTGATGTAAGTGGTCCAATGATCTCATCGACAGGTTCAATATCTCACTTCGCGATCCAACATCGTTTTATGATTTTATGACATCATTTTATGACCGCTCATTAAAACATTGGAAATGTTAGACATTTTAAGTATACAGCTGGTATAGATTAATATTAGGAACAAATTTAAGGTATAACAAATTGTAATATTAATTAAGGCCCTAGTTCTAACAGCTAGTTATACTTGTTGAAGAATATATAACAATAATCATCATGTTTACACATGTAGTATGTGGCAAAGCGTGTAAATGGTCAAGAGAGGTTCATTCCATAGCGTATAACAACTGTGAATTATGGTTCCACAGGAAATGCTTAAATATGAACACCTGTGTTTATGAAGCTTTTGGTAAGACCGACGTAAGCTGGTATTGTTGTCAGTGTGGGCTCCCAAACTTCAACACTAGCCTCTTTGAGGATAATGATTTGACCAGCATGGAAAATAGCTGTGGCACGCCGTCGCACTCATCACATATTTCCATGGCGTCTGACTTTGACCCTGACACAGTAGGACCACCTCAACACACGTCGTCACCACAAGCTTCTAACAGAGCCATCAAACATGAGTTTGACAAAAGAAATATACGTGTTATAATTGTCAACTTCCAAAGCATCAAAGCCAAAAGAGAGTCTCTATGGAACTTACTGTCGGATATTGACCCTGACATTATTATCGCCACGGAGACCTCGTTACATGAGGGAATCACGGAAAAGGAAGTCCTCCCAGATAACTACCAGTTCATTGCTAGGAAGGATCGACTAGGCGACCCACATGGAGGTGTGGCAGTCATCGCCAAATCCAACATTGCTGGGGTCCAAGTTGATACAAACACTACCACAGAATTTACAGCAGCTGCGATCACCTGTAAGCACAGTAAAGATCCATTGATCATTGTTTCTCTATATCGAGCACCAAGCAGCAAGGTAGAATACATGGAGGAGTTGTGTTTAGCTGTCAGAAATCTTGCCAGGAGATATCAAGGATCAGTCATGTGGGTTGGAGGCGATGCCAATCTGCCCGACATCGACTGGAAGTCTTCCAGCACCTCTTCCCATTATAACCCAGCACATATCAACGCCACTTTTATCAACACTATATTCGACATTGGAAGTGAGCAGGTGGTAGACTTTCCAACACCCTAGATGTTTTCATCACGAACCGCCCCTCCTTACTAAACAGGTGCATACCATGCCCGGGCCTAAGCGACCATGACGTGGTCATGATTGACACAAACATAGTGCCGTCCAGACAGAAACCAGTCAGACGCCTCATCCATTTATGGAAGAAAGCCAATACATGTATATCAAAGATGGCAGAGGATCTCGACCATGACTTGGCACACTTCCTTGACAACTCAACACATAACACAGCCATAAATGATCTTTGGACCACCTTCAAGACCATCTGCCTCAACACCATCAGAAAGCATGTACCAACCAAATGGACCTCAAGTAGATTTAACCAACCATGGTGCAACAGGAAAATCAAGCAGCTTTCTAGACAAAAGCGAAGAGCCTTCAAAACATATAAAAAAAATCAGGCAGGGATAAGGACAGACAGAGATACAGGCGCCTGCAGAAGTCAACCCAGCAGGAATGCAAGAGTGCCTATGACACGTATGTATCTAACATGGTGCAGGAGGATTCCAACAGAAAGAAATACTTCTCCTTCATCAAGAGTAAGAAGTGTGACAGTACTGGGATTGCTCCACTTCGCTCTGACGGGAATCTCCATGTAGACCCACAAACAAAAGCTTTTCTCCTGAACCAACAATTTTCATGACTGGCCCAGATGAGATCTCCACTAGATTTTTGAAAGAGATGGCTCATCCAGTTACACCAGCACTCACCAAGATTTTCCAGGCATCCATTGACCAAGGTCAAACCAGAGGACTGGAAAACAGCAAATATCTCGCCGATATTCAAGAAGGGTGACAAGAGCAAGCCTGCGAACTACCGTCCCTGACCTCTGTGTGTTGTAAGGTAATAAAGCACATTATCCACAGCCACCTGATGAATTTCTTTGAGCGTCACAATATCCTAACCAACTACCAACATGGGTTCAGGAAGAAGCGATCCTGTGAGTCCCAACTAATAACAACAATCCAGGACCTCGCCATGAGTATTGAAAACAACACCCAGGTTGACGCAGTGCTGTTGGACTTTTCCAAAGCATTTGACAAGGTCCCACATGAGAGGCTGCTCGCCAAACTAGACCACTATGGCGTACGAGGCAGTCTACTAAACTGGATCAGGAGTTTCTTGTCTGGCCGAACTCAGAGAGTACTGGTCGAGGGACATTTCTCACCAACCGCACCTGTTACATCAGGAGTGCCCCAAGGAACGGTCCTCGGCCCACTGCTTTCCTTAGCATATATCAATGATTTACCCTCCAGAGTGAGATCAAAGGCCAAACTATTTGCAGACGACTGCCTTCTGTACAGGGTCATCAATACAGAGGCCGATGCCAGACAACTCCAAAGGGACCTTGACAACCTCCAAACATGGGAATCTGACTGTCTTATGCATTTCAACCCAGACAAGTGTGAGGTTATCCGTATCACCATCAAACGGAAGCAACGCACTACCCCCTATTACATCCATGGGAAGGAGCTAGCCGTTACCACCAAGGCCAAGTACCTAGGGATTAAAATCTCCAACAACCTATCGTGGAACCATCATATCGATAGTGTTTGTAAGAAGGCAAACAACACCACCGCCTTCTTACGGAGAAACCTCTCGTCCTGTCCAAGGGACATCAAGGACAAATGTTATAAGACCTTGGTAAGACCCCAGGTAGAATATGCATCCACCGTCTGGGACCCTCATACAAAGAAAAACATTGATAAATTAGAAGCGGTGCAAAGAAGGGCAGCTAGGTTCGTGACTAATAACTACAACACCACCAGTAGTGTCACAAGAATGATCGACATGCTAGAATGGGAGAGTTTACACCAACGTAGAATCAAAGCAAAGGCTATCATGATGTACCGTGTTGTCCATTCCCTTATTGCCATAGACCTGCCTCCACAATTCAGCCAAACAGGAGCAGCCACAAGGGGACACCAACACCGATACAGGATCCCATCCTGCCGTACCAACATCTACAAGGAGTCGTTCTTTCCTACTACCATCAGGATATGGAACCAGCTACCCGAAGACACCATCACGGCCATGTCCCTGGAGTCCTTTAAGACCAGGATCCAGGGATATAAAGCACCTTAAAGGACTGCAGTACATGTTTTTATCAGGTTTTTTAAATTGTATATAGATGCGTGGACTCCCCCTCTTGCACACGTTTTTAAAACATAGTGAGATAATGCCGCAGCAGCGGCCCTTCACTTCAAAGGAAGAAGAAGATAGTGTAATATTTGTTGAATTTTTGCATTTTTTTGTTTCAATAAAAAAAAATAAGTCTTGGTGAAATTACATGCTCACATGTATTTAAATATAAGGTAAAGCAATGGGGATTTGACAATGTCATGTCAGGGCTAACAGACAGAGTCTGAACTATAAAATAGAAATCATACATCAGTGTTTGTGCGTACATTTATACAGTGGCTGGCAAATACATGTAAATAATCCGAGATTCCTCTGACTCTAACCCCTGCTTTTATATTTTGACATGTGCACATGTCAAAATATAAAAGCAGAAGTCAGAGGAATCTCGGATTAACATGTAAACAGGTAAACATCAGTGCTGTAAGCAGTTATTAAATTTTAGATAAGAAAAATTCTAACCTTCATTTCCAAGGTCCACGCCAATCACATATTAATTAAAATATCACCGTGAACTCTTTCATCACTCGCTGTACATTTATCACTGAAAACTCCGACACAGACTGTTCATCGCTGTTAATGTGATCGTCAGAATTTCCTCGTAAGCAATTTGCGCAAGAATATATGTATCCCCTTAAGACTTAATGCTCCCTGTACGCAGCCAAGGACTTCATGTACTTCGTAGATGTGGATTAAATGTGCATGTCTACATACGGCTCGTACGTTGAGAAAATGTACAACTGTCAACTTCACATAATTTCTCATTTTCAGTACACTGTAATTCCGGCTTGCATGGCTACTTCCAGGGACATACTAAAGACTTGATATACTAAAGACCTGATATTCGACCTGATGATTTTTTAAAAAATAAAATAATCAGATGGAGTATTATACGTGATTTATTTAGAAAAATTATTGATTATAAAGCATTATGCTGTACTAAACTACACTTTTTTGATAATATTTACTAACAAAGCTTCAGATCACATCACGTTTTCGTATATCAGGTCCTTAGTATTTTCCTTCCCACAATGCCGCTCGTGATTGTTTACGTCCAGGTTACAAACAAGAGGCCCCAATTAGGAATTTTTCTATACGGATGCGTTAGTACATGTTGACTTACCTTTATTAATGTAAATAACTTGCATTTATAAATGATTTAAATAAAAGAAAACAGAGAAATCGAATCCAAACAATTTATTTAAAACACAACAGCTATCTAAAACCGTACAAGCATGTGCTGCGATGCCCCAAAAAGGCGTGGCTGGTTTGTAGACAACTTGTTCCTGTACGATTCTCAGATAATTATTTTATAAAATAAAATAAAATATAGCACGGAGCTTGTTTCTCTTTATACCAAATGACAAGATCTAATATGTTAGAAATTAGGTCATTCAAGCTTTTTCATAATATTTTAATATTTTTAGCTATCCAAAAAATAATTTTCTGACCTGCTGCCCCCTAAATATAGGGGCCAGCCCCTTTTTCTTGATGTTATATGAAATCTCTCGTAATTACACACAACTTTTATTCTCTATGTCTTACCAAATTTTTATCAGTTTAAAAGTTATTAAACAAAAAGCAGCAAAATTTCATGGAAAAATAATTCTTAAAATTTGCCGTCACATAGCTTCCGAATTTAAAAAAATTAGCCTACAATTTCAATGTTCTGCACCTCTACAATGTATTAGTTACAAGTTCTCCAATTGTCATGCAAATATCATATGTCGTTACTGAGATTTCTGCTGGACAAGAGACCCTCCAAATATCGATTAAAGGGCAATAACTCATGAACGGAGGTACATATAAAAAATTTGAAAAAACTATTTTTAGGGAATAATACATTGTATCTACCCTGAAAGTTTCATAGCAATCGGACAAAAGGTCTCCGAGAAGTCGCCTGCTGAAAATCGGCTGGAAAAAAAAATGATAATAAGAAACAGTAGAATAACAGAAGGGTCTTCCGAAGGAAGTTCGAAAGACCCTAATAACAGAGATTGGGTGGATGTTCTGTATAAGGACGAGTCGAGATGAACAGTGATGGTCGTGTTTGGGCTTACCGTCTTGCCGGTGAACGTTACATTGACGCCTGCGTTATTCAGCACCGCCGATTCGGCGAAGGGAGCGTTATGGTCTGAGATGGACTTTCAACTCATGGAGGGACCTATTTGATAGCGGAGGGCAATTTAACCGGCGTTCACTACTGTTACGAGATTTTTCGTCAGTAAGTCATTCTATTCATTTACAACAACCAGCGTAACGGCACTCTGTAGCAGGACAACACACGACCGCAGATTGCACGCGTTGTTAGTGACTAAAACGTGAATGTTGTACCCTAGCCTGCGATGTCATACGATTTATCGCTTATAGAACATGTTTGGGATGACAAATGGAACGACGTCTACGTCAAGAGCCAAAACTCCCTGCTATGTTGGACGCTTTATGTCGCTCTTTATTGCGCATATAGCGGAATTTCTGCATAACCTGATTGGCTCAATTCGTCGTAGGTGTAAGGAATTCATCGATGCAATTAATGGCGGTCATACAAGCTATTAAATTTTTGAAACTTTTTGCATCCCCTTATTTTCAGTGCATGTTTGTATCAACCATAATGAATATATAATCCATTATTTGATGTTTGAATTGAAAGACAATTCATTATATTAAATAATGATATACAGAATGCAACAAAATATACTGAAATGAAAAAGAAACGCAGGGTAACATAATATGTGAAAACTTTTTGACTGCATGACCAAAATTTGCCAAAAATGGTCAAAGGGGTGTCTTGGTAACTGTGCACTCAGATCGGTGTTCAGAATTACTCAACCGTGAATTGTATGACGTCACGTAGAGAAAATGGTGAAAAATCAAAAACACGTGCATATTGATGATGTCAGGTTTGTCAACACATCTTGTTATACAAATTGATGCACTGAATATATACACATTGTTTTTCAATATTTAAAGACAATTTGAAGTTTTCGTAATTATGCTGACGGAAGTTCCATGAGGTATGGCTATTGCATTGCTAAGTAAGGAAAAAAGGAAAGAACAGGTTGCTGTGCAGTATGGTCACCATAGAACGTCTTATCCGTCGTCAGAGAGGGAGTGGAAACATTTCAATCAAGCGTGACGATGACGTTTGCGCGTAACAACGCCACGTCAAGATTGGGCTATTCATCCTGCTATCTGTGTCATCGCCACTTACGACCAGTGCTAAAATTCACATGTCTTTGACTAGAAACGCGTGGGTATTTGCCTAAATTCATTTTAATGAACCTCTTTCTATGTCATTGTTTGGCATGTCCTTATTAATTCATCTATCAATTATACATGTGCAACTTTTAAAATACATGTATATTAGATTAAATGTATTTGAAAAATCATTACCAAGATATTTGAACGAATCTTTCCCACCTGAATTTTTGTGATGTTTAAAATTTTTGTCAGATTTTCAATTCGATTAAATTTTTTAGCTCACCTGAGCCGAAGACTCAAGTGAGCTTTTCTGATCACATTTTGTCCGTCGTCCGTCTGTCCGTCCGTCTGTAAACTTTTCACATTTTCGACTTCTTCTCCAGAACCACTGGGCCAATTTCAACCAAACTTCCCACAAAGCATCCTTGGGTAAAGGGAAATCAAGGGCCACACCCTCTTTCAAGGGGAGATAATTAAGAATTAGTGAAAATTTGGTGGTATCTTTTAAAAATCTTCTTCTCAAGAACCACTGGGCTGTAAACGTTGAAACTTATGTGAGACCTTCATTACATAGTGTAAATACAAGTTTGTTCAAATCATGACCCCCTGGGGTAGGGTGGGGCCACAATGGGGGATCAAAGTTTTACATAGGAATATTTAGGAATAAATCTTTAAAAATCTTCTCCTCAAGAACAACTAAGCCACAATTAGTCATATTGATATGGAATCATCCTCAGGTAGTAGATTCAAGTTTGTTCAAATCATGACCCCCAGGGTTAGGGTAGTGCCACAATTGAGGATCAAAGTTTTACATAGGAATACATAGGAAAAAACTTCAAAACTCTTCTTCTCAAGAACAGCAAAGTTATGTTTTGTCATACTGATATGGAAGCATCCTCAGGTAGTGTAGATTCAAGTTTGTTCAAATCATGAAACCTGGGGGTAGGGTGGGGCCACAATGGGGGATCATAGTTTTACATAGGAATATATAGGGAAAAAACTTGAAAAATCTTCTTCTCAGGAACAGCAAAGCCATGTTTGTCATATTGATATGGAAGCTTCCTCAGGTAGTGTAGATTCAAATTTGTTCAAATCATGACCCCTGGGGGTAGGATGGGGCCACAATGGGGGATCATAGTTTTACAAAGGAATATATAGGGAAAAAAACTTGAAAAATCTTCTTCTCAGGAACAGCAAAGCCATGTTTTGTCCTATTGATATGGAAGCATCTTCAGTTAGTGTAGATTTAACTTTGTTCAAATCATAACCCCCAGGGGTAGGGTGGGCCCACAATGTGGGATCAAATTTTTACATAGGAATATAGGAAAAAATCTTTTCATCAACAGAAAAGCCATGTTTAGTCATATTGATATGGAAGCATCCTCAGGTAGTGTAGATTCAAGTTTGTTCAAATGATGGGGGGGGGGGGGGGGGGTAGGGAGGGTCCACAATGGGGGGTCAAATTTTTGACAAGGGAATATATAGGAAAAAAATCTTTAAAAATCTTCTGCTCAAGAACAGTAAAGCCATTTGTTATATTGATATGGAAGCATCCTCAGGTAGTTCAAAATCCAACCCCCCCCCTTTAAACTTTTCAATACTGAAGTGATTTGTGCTTTTTCCTAGCCAATGTGCTCAGGTGAGCGATGTGGCCCATGGGCCTCTTGTTTTCATTATTTTTAACCGTTGATATTTTTATTTTCAGACTTTGGAAGAAATCCATCCAGCTCTTCTCATGAAAATGCTGTTTTAGTGTTTCTTTTGGTTTTTTTTTTTTCTTTTTTGTAGATTATGTAGGTTTCAGTTATGACTTTGCTGGTTTTCATTTTAAGTTTTTATAACATTAAATTTTGAAGAGAATTTTAAAGCATGAAATATATGGAGATAACGAACAGTATTCAAGCTCAAAAGTCCATTCAAACAATACAAATCAGGAGCAGAGCAAACACGGACCTCTAAAACATCAGAGATGGGATCAGATGCCATGGAGGAGTGAGCATCCCCTGCCGACCGGTCATACCCGCCGTGTACTCCTTGTCATGATCCGGAAATAACGGAAAAATCCGTCGACAATTCAGTGGGTAAATAATGGCCGCCCAAAAATTAGTATGAAAAACGTCAGTCAGCATTTGACTTGATGATAGATTGCTGACAAGGTCATTGTATCGACCATAGAACTTACGAAATGATGACTTTAAACGAGACTGTTGATATTCTTATTTCATTAACTTGTTTATCAATAAATATACTTCGTTTTAGAAATTGTTCATACGTAGAGCATGCTCTTGCGTATCGAAACAACTGAGAGTAGTCCCCATATGCAGGCGAGGAGGGTACATTGCTGCATAAGTAAGGGAAGTTGACGATTTAAAAGTTATGTCCTCACGTTTATCATAAAGTTTTGTTGTTAGATTACCATTAACGTCTTTTTCTAGTAAAATATCCAAATATATGTCAGACTCTGTGGTATCTTTTTTTTAAGCTCACTTAGATATATCGTGTGGATATATGAATGGAAATACCTATTTAGTTGAAAGCCACAGCAAGAGTTTTCTTTTTCTCATGCATAAGATTTTGAATAAATTCTGCTACATATGAATACAAAGTAGGTCTGCTAAGAACGGGGCGCAATTGGTACCCATGGAGATTTCAACAGATTGTTGGAGGACTTGGTCTCCAAAAACCACAAAGATATTGTCAATCAGAAAGAGTTGACGGCAATGAATGTTCTTATGTCTTCGAACGACAAAATGTGGCCCAAACTCTTAAAATATTTATTTAGATTAGACCGCGTTAAATATGTTTATTGTTTATAACATGGTATACAAGTAGACTACCCAAATATACATACTTCTGTATAGAGGTTTTTGATTTCAGTGAACGGTGTTGCCATGGTTTCTGTAAATAGAAAAGTCTGTGAAATTCTTTCAAAACGCTACTCCTACAGTTTTAGTCCAATTTCAATATAACTTGATACACAAGTAGACTACACTAAGATACATAATTCTGTATATCGGTTTACACATAACATTCATTAAAGTATGTGTAATGTGTGGTTGATCGTATATATGTAAACCATGCGTTTATTGACGTACTTTTAACGTGTGGTTGATAATACACATGTAAAAATTGCGTTCATTAACATATGTGTAACGTCTGATAGCACATACCAGATGTGAAACGTACGCGAAACATATGTAATACATACGTGTAATCGAATTTACGTTAATTGATAAAACGTCGTCGATATATCTGAATGTGGAGTTGAAAGCCACAGCAAGTATTTTCTTCTTCTCATGTGGATGTTTCTGAATAAATTTTGCTTCATAGAAATATAAAAACAAGTCAACTAATAAAGACGCACAATTAGTGTCTATCTGAATTCTAACAATTTGTTGGAAGACATGGTCTCCGAAGACTGCATATATACATGTGTAGATGCTGTCAATGAGGAACACAGGAATCCTTTTAATATAAACTTCAGAGTACTTGTAGTATCAGAGTTACTTTTAACAAAGTAATTATATTTATGGCCAATCAGAAGATATGAAAATTTCCGAGTTCCGTTTATATTGAAGAAGTTGTCTATAATATCAAAAGCCTAGTTTTCAATTTATTGTGAGGAATGCTTGTATAAAGTGTAGAAAAGTTTTGTTACTACATGTACTAACCGTCCTGCTGTGAAGACAGTGAAATTATTATTACAGGTGACTTCAACATTGATTTACTCAAAGACCCCCCGCGATGCTGGACATCTGCTTTAGAGAAATTTGAACTAACACAAGTAATAAATGCACCCACTAGAGTTACTAACACCTCTTGTACGCTCATTGATCACTTTTATACTACCATATCAGATAACATATGTGAAGTAAATGTACCCCCAATATCCTTATCTGACCATTACCCTATTTGTGCAACCCGGAAATCTAATTGCATGCAACGTAGAAACAAACACATAGAAATTAAATATCGTGATTTCAAAAACTTTAACGAATCAAATTTCCTGTCTGACTTAAAAAATGAATATTTTGATAGTCTTGCAAAATTACATGATCCTAATGACATTCTTGATACTTTCTATAAAATGTTTAATAATGTTCTTGACAGACATGCCAAAGTTAAATGTAAAAGAGTTAAAAGTGAAACTAGACCAAAATGGCTAACGAAGGAAATAAATGAAGCTAGACATTTACGAGATTTTTACCACTATAAGAGGGATTTTGAAAATTTCCAAGCATGGAGAAATAAAGTTGTACTCTTGATTGACAATGAAAAAACTTTGTATTACAGATCAGCCATCGAAGATAGTTCAAATCCTAGAGAAATGTGGGGATATCTTAATCAATTGGCATCTAATTCTAAAACTTTTACTCCTACCCATGTCATTCATAATGACTCAGAAACAAACAATTCACAAGAAATTGCTAATATCTTTAATGAACACTTTACAGGAATTTCAAGTAAATTTTTACTTAATCTTCCAAACTGCAGATTTAACCCAGAATTGTTAAGACAATTCACAAAATCTAAACTTGGTAATGAAAACTTTTTTAACATTACACCAATCAGTGAAAATGAAGTAGTTAATTTGTTGAACGGGCTTGATGTCAATAAATCGGCAGGCATTGACTTCATAGGACCTCGTCTCCTAAAACTATCAGCTAGTATCATTGGTAAATCAGTCACTCATTTAATTAATACTAGTATCAGTAATGGTATTTTTCCATCGAAGATGAAACAAGCAAAATCATCCCTGTATACAAAAAGGGCAACAAAGCAGACCCCGGTAACTACCGTCCCATTTCTATACTACCAACATTATCTAAACTAATTGAAAAGCACATAGCAAACCAAATGCGAGATTTCACCTCAACTTTTGATCTTATAACAAAATCTCAATCTGGATTCAGAGAATTTCACTCTTGTCAAACAGCACTTACTAAATTAACTGATGCTTGGTTGCATGCTATGGATCAAGGTAATCTCATAGGCATAACATTTTTGGATTTCAGCAAAGCTTTTGATTTAGTGAGTCATGACATTCTTATAGATAAATTAAAGAATTACAACTTTGATGAATGTCAATTAAGTGGTTTCACTCGTATCCGAATAACAGGACATAATGCATTAAAATTGGTACATCTTCTTCTTATGTCTTACCTGTCACAGCAGGAGTGCCACAGGGATCAATATTAGGTCCCTTATTGTTTTTGTTGTATATTAATGACCTTCCCTTACATATATGTCATACAAAAATTGATATGTTTGCTGATGCAACTCTGCATGTTTATGAGAAAAATATATTGAGTATTGAAACAGCTCTAAATTCTGACTTAGTAAATATTGAAAATTGGTGTTTAGAAAAACCTTGCGAAAAATCAAGAAATTTCTTCCTCTGAAAACTAGAAAACTGTTTTACAATGCCTTTATCCTGCTTTCTATTAATTATTGTCTGACGGTCTGGGGTAATGCTCCAGCTAGTTACTTGGAGAGAATTCATAAGCTCCAAAAACGGGCCGCTAGAATTATTCTTGATGCTGCCCCTGATGTTCCATCTAAGGCATTATTTTAAAAATTAGGCTGGCTATCTATTTTTTTGATTTAGTAACTTTACACAAATGTATCTTGTTGTACAAAATATTTAACAATCAGAGCCCTGTTTACCTGCAAGATTTATTTATTTTTCAAACTTTTGATGCTTACACTTTACGTTCAGAATCTAATTTTGACCTTCGCCTTCCAAAACACCGAACTAATTTGATTAAAAATTCCCTCCAGTATGCTGGTGTTCATATTTGGAACAGTTTGCCTTTAGATTTAAGATGTGCACCAACTCTGTCAGTCTTTAAACGAAATGCAGAAAAGTATATCTTCAACAATAGAATTTCATTACTCTGATTTATATCTTTTGTATATGTATATTGTGTCAAATCTTACAAATGTAAATTAATTTATTTGTCATCATAATATATTTGTTTGTTATTATTATTATGATGATTGTCATTATTATCATGTGACATTGTTTGTGTATTATATTTCAATTGCTACACTTTAGTTGTTAATCTTTGCTACTTTGATGTACATTTGTAATATTGTTGTAATTATAAGGCCCTGGGGAAGAATAGTGTGTCACACTAATCAGGCTACCTTCTCTAAATAAAGTATTATTATTATTATTATTATTATTAAAAATTTGGTGATTTTAAATTTTCTAAACGTTCTTTGGAGTTTGTGAGAATCACATCTGATTTACACCACTTGTAGAATATGTTGTAGCACAGTACGTCTGAAATTTCTCCTTTACAGCAGTTCACATTTTAGTGAGGAGTAAAGATAGGGGCTAGGTAGAGCATTTGCTGGACCCAACAATTTATATTTCTTCATAAGGGTTGTTATGAACTTTAGGAATCCAGTACAGGTAGGGGAGATCGAACTTGCCTTGGTTGACTGGAATAATAAAAGTATTAAAAGACTGAAATGTGATTTTGAAAACTGTGGTCCCTGATTGAAGCCCTGCCATAAACCAGGCCTCCATGATTTGAACAAACTTGATTCAACAACATGGGAATATTTGATTTCGGCCTATTACTCCTGATATCCAAAAAGGATTACTGTTATTACATAACAGAACACCGCAGATCAGTTATATCAGTTTGCAAATATCAGCCTGCAGACTAAAGGTTCAAATTTAGAATTAGAAAATCTCAAAAAAGAACTTTAGAGATGAAAGAATTTTCACCCCTCCTTATCACAATAAGGTTCCGGAAGAACTTAATTTTCTTCTTGTATGTCCTCATTTTAGTGTTCAATGGATTTATAAAGATGAGAGGTAAGAAGTTATTTTTTTAGATAGAGGGCTTTATGGACATTAAAATCAAGAAAAGAATTTGCATGCTGAATCTTCTTAGAGATATATTGCACTTTAAACACGTGACCAGTTTAGCAAATGGTTTGAACCCAGGATCATACATTTCAAATTTTGCTATTCTTATTAAAGAAAATTTCTTCTTATAGATGTGTATTGAGAGATTGTGACAGCAATAAATTATGACTTATTACAATGAGTTCCTTACCTATGAGGTGCCGTTTTAGAATTTACTGTCATAAAGTAATATTCCTATTGAAATAGGAGATATCACCTTTTCAATTGGTGATGTCACCTATTCGAATAGGTGATATCACTTATTCGAAAGATAATAACAAGTATCAAATCAAATAAGTGATATCATCAATTCAAATAGGTGATCTCAGTTATTCGAAAAAGTGAAATCACCCATTTTGGTTTTTGCATTTCTTTTGTTTTTAGTTTTTGCTTGTCAAAAAATTTTGAGTCAGATTTTTTTTAGTGTATGTGGACCCCCCCCCTTTCCCCCGAAAAAAAATTCCTGGATTCGTGCATGGCAAATTCAATCATAAATAATATTAAGAAATCGTAGACTTTTATACTGTTCAAAATTATTCCTTGTTGTCATCATCTTTATAATTTAATTATATTTTTATCACGTTATTGGACATAAGCAAGATTGATTGTAGGTTGTTTTACATCCTATATATTCGAGAATTTTTCACTTATATAGAGACTTTTACTAGGGAAGGGCTAATTTAGACTGACGCTCGGCACTCAGAGCCATTGAGCAGTGAGGGTTCTTTATTGTGCCAACGCCTACAGTGACACGGGACCTGGGATTTTAAGGTCTCATCTGAAAGACCCGTGACTTTCAGTTTTAGTGCGGGGCGTTTGGCAAAGAACAGTCACTACCTATGCTGACATCTTTGGTTTGACGTGGAACGGCGGAAGAGAATCGATCGAACCCCGAACGCCCTACCACTAGGCTATCATGAACGGTAGAAATTAGTTAGAAACTTTGATAATAAATAACAAACCGACTTTAAGCGACTAAACTTATTAGTTTTACTTGTATAAACATTATATAACATCATTTAAACAAATTTAATAGTATGTCTAAAAGTAACCAATTTTTATGGTTAATGAACCGTGAAGATGTTGATGTGCTGTGCAATTTGTGTGAATTTATAAGTCATGTGTAGTTAGACAAATTCAAAGTCACATGTTGATCTTGACTTTATTTACATGTGCTTTGATTTAATATTTATACTACAGTATGTTATGTTGTTAATATGCGTATGTTGTTGTATACTCTGCATTGAGCAATAGTGGATCAATTAAAATAATAATACTATCCTTCAGCACTGTAACATAATGGTCACTTTAAAATCTAGTATTTTTTGTAAGAGAACTTGTATATAAAAATTTTTTTTTGGCTTAGATTTAAAGAATTGACTTGAACGGACAAAAAAGTGAAATTTGGGGAATTTTATTGCTTCATATTTTTTCATATTAAAACTTTTCAAACCAGAATTGAAAAAAATAATGTAAAATAATGATCAAAAAACCAATTTTTTGTCACATATACAAGAGAAGATACTCAATCAAGATCTAGATTTAATCATTTATACCCCTTTTACCATTTTGAAGCATAAAAAACTATAATGTCTTGTGATTATATATTTTAGAAAGATATTTTTTAAAAGAAATTTTACTGATAAAAATTCTGAAATTTTTTAATCCAATTGTCTATTCTATTGCCACTTTAGGATTTTAAACTAGAATGCATGTGCAATATGATGATATAAGTGAAAATATGTTATAAGCAGTTGAATTTTTCCAAAAAATTTCAGTTTGGTCGTCTCTTTTTTTTAAATTCACCCATATACAGAAATCCACTTCTGCCTCATGTAGAATAAACAGATACATAATCTATGGAAAATGGTATTTAAAAAAAAATTAATAATAATAATAATAGCAATAATAATAATAGCAATAATAATTTTTAAAAAATTGTATGTTGAATAGCATGGCATTATATTAATTTGCAATGGACAGCAAGAGTCATTATTGGGTTGCACTCCTGACATCTGATATGTACACATTCTATGGTCGATACAATGACCTTGTCAGCAAATACAATTTATCATTGAGTCAAATGCTGACTGACGTTTTTCATACTAATTGTTAGGCCATTATTTACACACTGAATTGTCGACGGATTTTTCCGTTATTTCCCAATCATGACAAGGAGCACACGGCGGGTGTGACCGGTCGGCAGGGGATGCTCACTCCTCCATGGCAACTGATCCCACCTCTGACGTTTGGAGGTCCGTGTTTGCTCTGCTCCTATTTTGTATTGTATAATGGACTTTTGAGCTTGAATACTGTTCGTTATCTCCATATATTTCATGTATTTTATTTAACATTGTTTTAAAAATTATAACATACAATAACCCATTCTTACTTTGTAAATCAATTTGTCGTTTGATATTTTTCATCGTTTAAGGCAGGTTTTTCATATTTTGAAGACCTTCAAACATGATTACTTGCAAAGTGTAATATATATAAATTGTATTTAAAAATATATGTGTTAAGTGATGAAAACTATTCCCTGAATTGACTGTAAAATCTCTGTAATTTGTTGAAAGACATAGTGTTTTGAACATCAAATAGTATCAATCATTTTTTTCAACTTATTTTTTTTGTAAAGATAGTTAAAAAGCATTGGTAATTATAAAGCAGTTTTGTTGCACTCCTGACTGCAGTAAAATTTAGAATTAAAACCATAGAACACAAAAATTCATAAAGTGTTGGCAACGTCAAGTGGAAATTGTGCAATATTTATAGTCCAATACTTCATAATTAAAACAGATGAAAGTATTTAAAATTCGCATTTTATCTGGAATTATTCCCTATTTATGCCAAAAAAGTAGCTTAAATATATATTTAGAAGATAAAATATATATTATAGCATATTTTCCTTTAGAGGACAAACACAGTAACCCACCAGAAAAATTTTACTCATCATTTTTTCTTTATTTTTATTCTTATTGGATGATTTATAATTCTAACATATTTGTTGCACTCCTGACCAAAAGCAATGGGGCCTTTAAAGTAGAATTGTGAAGTGAAAATTACATAAGAACTTGTTCTGTTGTTTCAGTGAAGTTGAGGAGGAATTACTTGAATTTTATGACAATTTTTTAGTGTGTTTATTTTTAACATTCTTTAAAAAAATCGCAAAAAAGATAAAAACACATCTGAATTGATAAAATTGAAAAAGGAAGGATTTTAGTAATAAAACTGTCAATAATTTAGTATTAAATATATAATATAGTATTAAATTATACAAAAAGATCATTATTAATTAATGAATACTTCTAAGCATAAATAGAAATGTTTTCGTCACACAACTTGAATCTTTAAAAAAAAAATGTGTTGCACTCCAGACCATAGAAATATAGATCTGAAGCACAGACAGATCCTTTAATTGATAAATCTATTTGGTAAAAATGTTCTTTGTGTCTTTATTTTCCAAAATAAAAATAAAAAAAATCATATAATGATAATAGATTTTTCATGCTTGGGAGCAAAACATCAAATGTTGCACTCCTGACATTATTGGGTATGCACATATACTTGACTCTCATTAATGCTGCATTTTTAAGTTTTAAAATGTATATCAGTTATTGTTTTACACTTCGAAAATTCTTTTTTGTCTTAATTTTCTTTCAGAATTTTACAGTTGATGTTTTTTTGGCAACACTACATTTTTTCTGTTGCACTCCTGACATGGTATAACACTTTTTTTTAAACATCAGCCATGACCACAACTTGATTAAACGAAAGTTACTACAGTCCACATTTAAAGCTAAATACTTTGAATGTTATCAGGAAAGTTTTTATTTTCATCATAAAGCATTATTATTTATTTCATAGATCTCCAAAAATATTGAAATTTCAAAATGTCACAAAGAGGTGTTGCTCTCCTGACAATTTTAGCATCATTTTTGGGCATAACTTTTTTGTTAATTGAGATATCAACGAGATATTTGGCAGGTATTTAGACACTATCTAAAGACATATGCTGAGACATAGAAATCTATTTTCATTGCCTGTATTTTTAGTGTGGGTTGATAAATATGCGTTCGGTCATTTTTTTTAATTCACCCATTTATCCTTTAGCAACGACTCTTGCTGCCTCTTGTTGATGTATCAGACATTTTTATGTGTTCAGTTATATGTATAATATTAGTAATAGTAATGCATATCATTGCACATTAAGTTGTATCAATTAAGAGTACAGATATATCTTAAATCAAGACAACCTATGTCTACATATGACACTCAAAATACCACCAATGTACTAAATGGAAGAATTGCTCTTTATTATATGTTGTATTCTGTCTGTTATCCTATCTGTAATTATTTTTGTTTGTTTGTTTGTATGTTGTTTAAGTCCCTCTCGAGAATTTGTAATTATACATGTTATATGTTTATGCCCATTGGGCCCTGATTTGGTAATAAATCCTATTCTATTCTGTATAAACATACGTTAAGTTGTTATTTTCTTGATTAGCTTTTAAATTTTTTTTAAAAGTTTGTTAATTATAGCACGTGAGTAGAGGGTTTGTATTGAACGGTGATAAGATCAGACATAAAAGAAATGGAACTGAGTAATTCTTGGATTAATAAAATTATGGCAAAAGAACGAGGGCGCTTTTGATTGGCATTCGGCAGGAATCTGGGCGCACTTGAAAAGTGAAAATTTCATTGATCTATCACACGAAATTTTAGCATTCTTTTGATCATTTGGGTTCCTGTGAAATAGGAAAGGGAAATATTTTCCCGAAATTGTTTTTTGATTTGCTAAAAAATAATTTGAAAATAGGCTAGATGATTCATTTGGTACAAAATGTCACATTTTAAAACATGTTTTTCCAAAAATTTGCTATCTCTGGGTCATCTCTCCATGATTTTCAAATGTTATTTGTATGCATTCTAATTCAAAGAAATAACAATCATTTGTAAAAAATGGAGAGAAGACCCAGAGACCATAAAAAATGAACTTTTTCCAAAAAAATTCCAATTTGTAAATGCGGTGCTTCATTGTCGTTTTAAAAGCCAAGTTGAATGTGTAGCGATGATAGCTCAGTAAAATGCGTTACCCGTCCAATGCAATGGAGTCGAAAAATTTACGGTTCGATCCTCGCATGGAGTGTTAATATTTTTTAAATGCAAGCAATCAATTCTTTTGTCAGTTTAATTTTTTTTGTACTGATTTATTTTAAAATGGATAAATTCTGGTTCTATTGCATCGAGAGCGAAAACAATTCTTCCAACCTACTAATACTTAAATATACACATGTACTTGTACTTGCATTTAACTATACCCTTATTATCTTGTAGGTGTTTATTATTTATATAAAGCATTACTATGTTAAAGTTTGATTATTAAGATAAGCGGACCTAAATATTACAATTTGACATGTTATTTCAAACTAAATATAACATTTTCCTATGTGCGTAGCTTTGAAAAGCCTTTCCAGCTGTTGTCAGTCAACCAAATCATGGACATTTAAAACTACAAATGTTTCGTACACGATTCCTGCAGATCACACGCCAAACACACCCATCTTCAAAATTTTATTCAACGATTTATCGATTATAGGATTGACTATATAAAATATTTAGTTCATCGCGAAATGAATATAAAAACGAATAACAAACTTCATGCAAACCGAAGGCTTTCATATAAAAGTGTTTTAAAATCATTTCTCCATGGACAAAATAATTTATATAGCAAATGCTTAAGATAAAATATGGGATAACGAACAGTGTTCAATCTCAAAAATTCATTCAAACAATACAAATTTATCAGGAGCAGAGTAAACACGGACCTCTAAGAGGTGGGACCAGGTGCCACGGAGGAGTGAGCATCACCCGCCTTATGCTCCTTGTCATGATCAGATGATCGGGAAAACGGAAAAATGTCTTTTTCTAGTAAAATATGCAAATATGAAACAGATGTGTCAGACTCTTTGGTATCTTTTATTTCAGGTTCACTGGGATATATCGAGTCGATATTGTTAATTGATAATACGTTGTCGATATTATATAAATACTGCAAGTAGTTGAAAGTATAATATATCTAAATGTCGAGTTGAAGCCACAGCAAGTGTTTTTTTCTTTTTATGTTTAAGATTTTGAATAAATTCTGCTTCATATGAATACAAAAATAGGTCTGCTAATAACGTGACGCAATTGGTACCCATGCATGGAAATTCCGACAGGTTGTTGGAAGGCCAGGTCTCCAAATATAACGTAGATAGTGTCAATCAGAAACTCAAGCATCTTTTTAATATCAACTTCAGAGTACTTGTGTGTACAATCAGAATGTTGGAAATGACCAATGACAAGGTAAGTAAAATTACGAGTTCCATTTTTATTGAAATAGCAGCTGTCCATGATGTTAAAAAGCCTTGACTTTAATTTATCATGGGGGAACGGTTAAAGTGTTGAAAAGTCGTACGCTTTGATTTAATTGATTTTGGTAAAATTTTGGGATTTCAAATTTTCTAAAAATTCCTTCGAGTTTTTAAGTATCCACATCTGGATATTATACTACTTCTCGAATATATTGTCGTACAGTACCTCTGAAGTCTAGGAATCCAGTAACGGTACGGGAATTCAAATTCATTTTGATTGTTGGGAATATTTAAAAGGTTCAAAACGTGACATATGATTTTGAAGAATTTCCTCCTTAAAATTGGAGCTAAGAGTAAAACTTGGATTACCACTTGCAGAATTAAATTAATTAAATCCCAGTTCCTCTAAAATGCAAATAAAATAAGGAGCCTTACAAAGACAATGTAGTTAACTGCTTTGTCAGCTGGGATCAGTACAAACTGAACGTGTTATCTATCTAATACTTCTTTACTTCTGAATTATTGAGGACAGAAGGATAGACGGTTTTCAGTTTTCATGTTGCCCCCCCCCTCCAATCGCTTAATTCGATTCAATTTTAGTGACAAACATGCTTATTTTCATGTACATACTCATTATTTTACCAACTCCAGGATTTGTGCATGAAATTTACATGCCGACAGTGCCTAGAAATATATTGATTGGAAACGTATACGATTTCTTTGGAACGGATCCAGAAGCCTGTAGTTCACCCGGCGGGTATATATAGAATGAGGAAGTCTACATCGTAGTGTTGTCACCGTAAAAAGTGATTGCAAAGTGATTGCAATAGAGACAAACACTTGCTTTGTTTTCAGTAAACAGTTGATCAATGGTAACACGCCGAGTGGAGTGCCACGGTTAATTAGAAATGGGTGTTTTCAGGTTCAAATCAAATATCGAAAATAAAATTAAACTGTTTGTTGATACATATTGTTACATGAACAACTTGATTGTCATTTTCTCCCCCGCCTCCAACCTCCAAATTATAATAATAGTGGGCGGGGACTTTTGAAATTATCATGGGAGGCCTCGTGTATCTTAAATCTATTAGACAGCATTTTTTTATTTAAAAATACAATGTTATTTCACAAAAAAATGTAAATATAAGGAATCACTGTCTATAGTCTGTCCCACGACCGGAACGTCAACACTTTTTGCAAGATATCTCAAAATATTTAAATACCTTGACCTTCAACCTAGGTTCGATCGGTAAATTGATTTTTTTCCAAACTTCCTGCATTTATCCCAACCCTCGAGGTCAACCAGTGTATTGACACGGCAAAATTTAAAGTTTGTTGAGTATGCCAGAGACATCAACGATAGTTGGAAACGTGGGATAATTTATGCATAACGGGCTTCGTCGTTTATAAAATATAAGCTATTCTGTATCGGCAGGTTAGGTAATAATACATGACCAAGTACAACATTTTGGAAATACAACCGAATTTTGTGGCCATTTTCAGCATTTGACAGGATATTTCATTAGAAATGTATAAATCTTTGTTTATGTCATTTGCAGTGAAAATGTTGTAAGCTGTTTGTATATTGTATTAGAAACTTTTCTGAAAGATTATTGATGTATAGTTTTGATACTTTGTCAGGTGAAAACCTGTCATTTGTTTAACTGATGCAAGTCCCACACATGAGAGTGCAATATATATGGTGTTGATAGTAAGGCATAGTTATCTCCAGGAAATGTTCTGCATCAAACTCAGCCGTGGAGATTGAGAGTCTTTGGTTATAAAGTATATTTATAATAGGGGACTCTGTAAAAGGCATGGTATCTTCTAATTATGATGTAAACGTCTACGGAATAAAAATACGTGAATCAGAAATACATTGTATACTGTTTTCTGAAATAAAAAAATTTTGTTTCTTGAAGCATCCATTTCTTGTGATATAGGAACACAATGAATATACAAGCATTAGCAGATCTATGTTTATATTCATACGAAGCAGAATTTATATAAAATTGTATACGTGAAGAGAGAAAGTCTCTTGCTTTGGCCTTCCATTCGTCCATATCGACTTTTTATCAATTAAAGATATACACGCTATATAAACGCGATTTTTATGTGAAACACAATGATTAAGTGGTTTGAGAAACATGATGTGCAATAAAAAATAATTATTTTCAACAAAGTTTTACTAAATAAGTCGTTGTAATTACAAAACAATTAAGCAAGATGTCCGCGGGAAATCATAGACAATGAGGTACATCATTGCATTTTGACTATGATTTTGAATAAAAGTTACAATTTGTCATTACAGAGTAGATGGTTAATACTGGTTGTTTTAAAAGATAAGTATCGGTAAGCATAAAATGTATGCCATCCGAGGCCAAAAGTTATTTTGTATACCAAACGGCCCACCTCGTTTCCTTGACGCCATTTTTGTTTATCAATCAAAAAGTAGCGACGGTGTCATAAGATGCATGAATTTAAATAGAGGCATTATTTTCCTAGTAGGATAATAAATAATTATAATTTGAGATATTTATAATGCGTTCAATTCCAATTGTGTAATTTATAATATTTTCGTAACTTTATTTGGTAAACAAAATAAATAAATTTCCAACTTTATTTTTAACTGACGTAAGTTATTAGCGTGTATATCTTTAACAATATTAATTTTCATTCCTATATTGATTTGATATATTCCTTTGAACTCAAAATGAAAGATACCACAGAGTCTGATATATTTGCTTCATATTTGGATTTTTTACTACAAAAGGACATTAATGACAACTTAACAATAAAATGTGATGACTTTAACTTTTCTATCGTCAGCTTCCCTTATTTATGTAGCAATATACCATTATCACCTGCATATGGAGTTTATGTCTTCCGGCTGATTCGATACGCAAGAGCATACTCCATGTACGAACAATTTCTAAAACGAGGAAAGCTATTGACAAAAAAGTTGATGACACAAGGATATCAATTTAAAGTCAACATTTTGCAAATTCTATGGTCGATACAATGACCTCATTGGCGGGTACAATCTATCGTTAAGTGGAATGTTGACTGGCGTTTCTCATAAAAATGTTAGGCCATTTTTTTCACACTGAATTGTCTATGGAACATTGTCTACGGTTTCCGTTTGCCCGATCATAATTAGAAGCACCCGGCGGGTGTGACCGGTCAAAAGGGGATGGTTACTCCTTCATGACACCTGATCCCATCACTGATATTTTTAGGAGTCTGTGTTTGCTATACTCCAAATTTGTATTGTTCCAATGGACTTTTAAGCTTGATTACTGTTCGTGATTCTCATATTTCAAGTAATATTTCCTTTAAACATGAAAAGAATGTATGTACCATATGGAGAAACTGAAATATAACTATTTGAAATTCACAGTAAAAATACTCGGTTTTACTATGGTAATAAGTTTCATTTATCATAACAACTTTGTTGCTACATGTATAGCATAGTGTTCCCAGATATTATTGAGAATTTTTTCATGAAATGTTTTTTTAAAAAATATTTTTGAAAGTTTGAAAATAGTTTTTTGTCAAATGAAATACTGTAAACCAACTTTCATTCGTGTCAACTTTTATTCGCGATTCGTCAGTTTGAAATCAACGACAATTAATTTTCGCGACTGACGAAAAATTCTCTACAAATGCAAAGCAAAAAAGTTGTTCGCAGCGATAAATATTCGCGAGTTAAAGTGGGTCGCGAAACTCGAGGATATTTTTTGCACGCAAATATAAGTTGGCTTACAGTACTTGCTCATCTCTTATTTTATGCTATTTTCAAGAATATCTTACTGTTTTTTTTTCTTCTTCCAGTCGGTAACTAATGTTCAGAATGAATGCTTTTGAAAAAAGAAAACCTTTTGTAGATGTTTATTATCAAAGAATTGTAAAACTAGCGATACTTCTGAAACATTGAGTATTTTACCGTCTATTATATATTGATTCACGTGAGCCTAAATATTGAAAAATGGAAAGGAACTCAGCAGAGAGAAAGAGCTGGTAGGGCTAGGAATGAAACCCCATTTTTCTACACTTAGTGTTGTTCTTGCTGAGCAAATAGCCAAGTCTTCTTTGATCTGCTTACTAGACCTACAAACTGTTTTCCTGAACTGAATTCCTCTTTCTTTTAATCTTTATTAACGTACTATACAAAGTAGACGGTAAAATACTCGGTGTTTCAAAAATATCACAAGATTTAACAACCCCTTACTAATACATATTGAAATAGGCTTTATAGTTTCAATAGCAGGAATTTTGAACATCAGAGGAAGACAGGAAGTACATGTATATCGAATAAACAATTATATGAGGATATCCAAGAAAACTGCATATATTATAAGAAAGTACAGGGTACTGTAAACCATCTATTATTTGCGGCATCTTTTATTCTCGATTCGCCAGTTTGAAATCTACGACAATTAATTTTCGCGACTGACGAAAAATTCTCTACAAATAAAGAGCAAAAAAGTTGTTCGCGACGATAAGTATTCGAGAGGTAAAGTTGGTCGCGAAACTCGCGGATATTTTTCGCACGCAAATGAAAGCTGGTTTACAGTAATGCCATTAAATAAAATAGTCATACAAAATTAAATTGTTTGTTATAAATCCAAAAATTTCAGTCAATGTATAATTAAAAAAAATTCTCAATAATTTCTGGGAACACTATAAGCCATAGTCTACTATAGTATTTTGTTTTTAACACTGAAAATCTCTGATTCTCATTTTATATAGAAGTGTTCAATGATTTAATGATACAAACTAATTAAGCAAACCATGCCATCTTTTACATTTTTACATTTGCTGAAGTCCTGGCCAAACGCAGTGAGAGAAGGGGTGTTAAAACTTACCAAATAAGAAATATCTTTGACGACCCCCCCCCCCCTCCCCATTGGTGAACTCTCCAAACTCCATATCTAATTTCCGTGGTAGTGTGGGGATAGGGATTTATTTTACTATACTGGGGCAACCAGACTTTCAATGAACATTTTCAAACTAAATTAACTATAAAAATGTACATTCAGAAAAAGAAGTGTGGGGCGGGGGGAGGGGGGGGGGCATTTCTATGTGCCTGAATGTTAAGTTCACATGAGTGAAAGTCATGTTCAGGTGAAATAATTTTTCAGAACTAATCGTATCTATTTGGAAGTTCTCGTTTTATTTTTAGTCCAATGTAGAAGAAATAAATCCTTTGTTCACATGAAAGGTCACATATAACGTAGCATGTTTTTTACTATGTTGGATCTCAGCGAGCTAGGAATAGTTCTGTCGTATAATAAACCATGTTAGATTACCCGGGTTATGCATTTTTCTGCAACAGCTGCAACGTTAATTTCCAAACTAACAACCAAAGAAAATACTTTTTGTTTAAATATGCAGTTTTATTCTTAAATATAATATACTTTCAATATTTAATCAGATAAGCCATGCTTGGGGAATCATAGATATAACTATTTTGATAGAAGGCTTGTTGCCCAGTAAAATAATGCAGTTTATTTGCTGTAAATCCATGAGTACAGAAGAAGAATTTGAAGGAGATATGCATTTTTTGATAGTGGACCATGTTGGGTCCATAGGGTGTGACATTTAAAATGTTCGAAGAGGGTTTTGATTTCATTCAATGCTGATTAAATTAAAGCAAACAATTTATATGCTTAATCTAAGATGAAAGAGAATTTCAAAGATATAATGCATTTTCAGCACGTGATCAAATTAACGCTAATCTTGGAACTGAATCCTGTATCCAGTGTAACAAATTTCACAATGCACCTAGCTATAGGGGGCTTATTGAAATAGAAATCGTATTTTCTAAATAAACTATATTCATTCAATGATTGTGACAGTGATAAATTAGGATTGCTTAGTTAATACATGTATTTTTAGATACTTCCTGACTACAGAGTATTCGATGCAGCAGACTATAATCCAAAGCAAGAATTACTCACAAGTAGGAGAGAAAAGAAACGTTCAGTTCTGAAAAAATTAAATGCAATATTTCACAGAAATAGCGTATTCAGTCCTAGTTAGGAATCAAGCTGTATAATATATAACAATTAAAAAAAAAAAAAAAACAGAAAAAAGCCTACCACTCAAGAAATGTCAAGTTGTGTATATCTATCTTGACAAATGAATTCGTACTAAGCTTAGTTAAGCTTCAGTATTAAGTTTTCAGGCATGTTTATGACACTTTAGTAGAAGAATGAATCGTCAATACACTGACCCGAATTACACTTAAAATTTATTTGTTTGAAAACTCCCTGATCTGTTAAAATGGGGAACAATTGACTAGAGTTCACAAAACTTGTGCAAAATAAGTGTCGTTCTGAATGTAGTGTTTGATTATGAATCTAGAAAGTGCTAATTGAAAAAGAAAGAAAAGGAAATATATATTTCAGCTTAGTTGAATTACTCGGAAAAAATTGTAATGGAAATTGGCATCGGTAAGAATTTAACTTTAAACCAGGAGATATGTGTTTCTAAATTTATGATAATAATAATAATAATAATAATAATAATAATAATAATACTCAACTGTTTCTAATACTCATTTATAATAATAATTAAATACAAAACGTGCATTTTTTAAAACCAGCTCAGAACACCTATTGCTTTCAACTACTTTGCATTACTTTTTTTAAAAAAGTTATATTGAATTGTGTTGAACTTTTTTCTTTATCATGTTCAGCTTTTTAAAAATTTTCTTCATTACTCCTGGACATCAAGCAGCCAAACAGATGGCATGATTGTAATAAGCATTGAGCCCTCTACCAAATTTGTGAAATTCATGGCCCCAGGGTCAGGGTTATGGAGCTAGGGCGGGGCTCTGTTGAATTTATAGTGAAATTGCATTATTACTTGGTTATTCAGCAAACAAACTAAATGCATAGTTAAGATGAGCAAAGGTGTCTCTTCAATAATTGTTAATTTCATGGCCCCTGGGTCAGGGTTTCTGGTGTTAGGGCAGGGCTCTATTAATTATATAATGAAAGTGCATTAATTATTTGAAAAGCTTCCTCTGTTCCTGGGTACTAAGCAAACAAACTAAATGCATAGTTATGAAAAGCAAGGGTACTTCTTCCAAAATTGTGAATTCCCTGGCCCTTGGGTCAGAGGTTCTGATGGTAGGGTAGGACTCTATTGATAGTATAATAAAAATGCATCAATTCTTTGAAAGTCTTCTTTCTGTTCCTCGGTATCCAGCAGATAAAAAAAGTGTAAAACTATGATGAAGAAGAGTCTCTTTTAAATTTTGAAATGTTTGCCCCAGGGTCGGGGTTCCTGTGGGATTGGGGCTCTATTAATTATATAGTGAAAATGCATTATATCTTTGAAAATCTGCTTTTGGGTATTACGTAAATAAATTAAGCATATAGATGAGATGAGATAGGGCGCCTGTTCCAAAATTAGGAAATTCAATGGGCCCTGGTTCAGGGAGTGTTAGGTCGGGGCTCTACTGATAAAATAGAGAAAAAAAACATTAACTCTTTGAAAATCTTCAACTAAGTGCATAGTTATGATAAACAAATGTGCCTCTTCCGGGCCTCTTATATTTTACTTTAAACTTCTGTGGATCCTTTACAAAGTTGTATTATACCCAGGTGACCGTTAAAATCTTTGGGACTCTTGGTTTAATCAATGAATTAATCTATTTATTTTTTCAAGTTCTTATTGTTTCAGTAGGTCCCCAACTTTCCCTTCACAAAAAGTTGAGAAGAAAAACTAAGGAAGAACAAAAAAAGTTTCCTTGTGTAACCAAGATTTCGTGATTTTTCTTTATCATTGTAACAAAAATGTTTCCCAAAATTTGCGAAGGAAAAAGTTACGATAATACTTAAAATAGAATTTTATCTGGAATCAGTTGAACATCCAGAACTTCAATCATTTTACATAGAGGAGAATGGATATATCATTGTGTTTTGGTGTCGACTGTAGAGCAGAGCGACACTTAGGATCACTTTACCCGGCGTCTGTTTGTTTGTCTGTCACACCTTATAACTTGAGAACTGTAAAAGGCATGGATCTGATATTTTGCATAACTTTTGATTTTGTAAAATACCATGGTTACCGACCTCATGACCCCTAAACTTGACATTTGATCCTACTTTTCAAAATAGTTCATTGTGTCGATATAAAGAATATTTTTAACATTTAAGAGGTAAATCTATGCTATTTAGCATAACACTGTCTGTCATAAAACATTATTAATACCAGAGTAGACTGATAGACAGATTAGAGTTCACTTGACCTTGACCTTTGATCTCCTTTGCAAAAATACTCCGGACGATTGATTAAAAGTGTCTTTTGAATTGTGTTAGGCAAGGTTTTGATAATTGCCATTTATACCACATGTCTAAGAGCTCATGGCACTGTACTTTGAAACTGTATGCTATACAGTTTCCACAAATGAAATTTAAAATAGTATGAAAATGACCAGTCACTGTAGCCTAGTGGTAGGGCGTTTGCTTCGTGATCGGGAGGCCCGAGATCGATTCTCGTTTGTCGCGCCGCGTCAAACCTAAGACGTAAACATAGGTAGTGACTGTTCCTTTGCCAAGCGTCTGGCACTAGAAGTGAGTCACGGGTTTTTAAGAAGAGACCTTAAAAACCGAGTCTTATGTCACGGTAGATGTTGGCATGATAAAGAACCCTCGCCGCTCAATGGATCTGAGTGCCGAGTATAGGTTTAAATTTGAAGCCCTTCAACAGTATATGGTCCTTATTTAGGTTCCAACTTCTTTCAGTACCAAATTTTATTCATACATTACTACAAAACCCTTATTTGACTATTCTACAACAAAAAGTGGGGGACAACCGGCCTTTCAATTAACATCTGCGAACATTTTGATGGCTGTAATTTATCGTCCAAACGCGAATACACAAATACATAATAATTTTTTTTTTTCCTTTCAATATATGTTTATTGAGAACAAACTGTCCCCTTCTTACTTATCCATTAACGTGACTTCTAAGTAGTTCGACCTCTATTTGTCATTCAAATACAAGATCATAATGTTGAAATATTTAAATATTCCTCTAATGACTTAATTTTCTTTGTTTGTCAAGGAACTTTTGTTTGGTAGGGTAAAACTGAAAATGTTCGGTTGTGCTCCCAAAACTGAACTTCCTTCCTACAGGTCTGCTAATGATTCAAGTACGTGTATTAATTAGGGCTTCCTGATATTTTTCGCGGACCAAAGCAGGCGGGCATCCAGGAATTTCTTCCAGGGATGGGGGGCACATGAACTCTAACAAGTATCAGACTAGAAAATTTTTTGACAACCAAAAAATTAAAAAAAATTCTAAACAGCTTGTCAGAATACTTGGCAGTATTAAAGTGGAATGCGTAGGCAAATAAATAGGACTATTACAATATGTATTAAAGACAAAAACTCTACAAAAACAAAACATAATGACATTTATGAATTAAACAATCCTAAACCAAGGTTTAGGGGGAGGGGGGCTGAATTCAAGCACCTTAAATCAGTGTTTAATTGTACTATAGCTGTTGCGTTATATAAAACAAAATAATAAAATAATGTGTAAGTTGTTAATTTGAATGATAAATGTTTCTTTCAAAAAAGGATACACTCATGATACAGCAGTAAAACGTCACCCCATAGGAAAGAGAACACAAGCCAAAAGTAGCAATTACAGGTGCCAAAAGTCACATATACAGCAACCAAACTAGCACTATTTTCGGAAAACTTTATATTACATCAAAAGAACAAGGTTCACTTAGGGCCTTTTTTGGCCCTGTGAATTTCTGAAAAACTGAAACTGCTTAGTTTCGGTTGACAATGCCCTAAATTTCATTTAGACCTTTGGCGATTGCAAATCTACCAAAAATGACGTAATTTTCTGGCTAGTCAATGCATTATGACATCATGAAATGCGTCATTTTCCTCATATTCTGAACAATTCTACAAAAACAGCCAATTTTTAAAGCTATTTTTTGATATTTAATATAGAGCGCAATCTCTGATCTAAAATATGCAATTATTTACTGATAGAACCGTTTCTGAGGTTTACAAAACATGATTTATTTTTTAGATCAGAGGGTGCGCTCATATTATTTTTCTTCTTTGAAAATACTTAAATATACCTGTTTTCCTTAAAATTCAAGAACATTGCAATTCCATAAAGCTTGTTTTCCAAGACCTGGCCCCAGGATCATGAAACAGACTTAGACTTAAGTCAATTTTTCAATCGCCTGTAAAATGTTTATTAGTTATTAAATTAAGCTCTAAATTTGCAGATTAAAAAAACTTATGTGAAGCAATATTGAAAAATATTTTGATTTGGTCTGCTTGACTTCTACAACATTTTAAATCAACACAAAGATTTTGACTTAAGCTTAAGACGTTTCATGATCCCAGGGCCTGGACTTTAAGAAGAAAAATTTTAATAGGAAATGAAAGCACTAAGTCTCTACTTTATCTTGCTGTTTGAAATGGAACATAGGGTTATAGTCAATAAATAGGTATATCTACAGGGCCATTTTATGCCTAAAGTGAACCTAGCTCTTTGAATCTTGTGAAACAATACAGAAAAAAATCACTGAAGATTAAAATATTATACACACTTAACTTAACAGTTTTAAAACAAATAATGCAACGTAATTTGTGTACATAATATGCAAACTGCAAATATGAATAAGCCCAATAATATACATTAAACAGGTGTAACTAAAGTAGTTACTGGATTGCTCCATATATGTGTTCAACTGACAAGCAATTCTACTACATAAAAACATCTTGAACATTAGTAATTACGTCTTAATCAATATTCTACCATGCCTGAACGTTTAATTGACCTAAACTGCCTCATTGATGTAAACCAATAGTAAGTATCCAAAACCAATATTTTCTCGAATCGCTCTTTACCAGCAGTGATTTTTAAGCTTCTCAATATTCATGACAAAACGAAACAAATATTCCTTTTGAAGGAAGTGATCTGGAATAGTAATATTCAGATTTCAAAATTGTGGCCTACGTAATGGTGCAGAATGATGATAATCGAATAAGCTAGTGTACGGGTAGACTTACTCGAAACACCAATGAAAGAATAGACATTGCTCTAAAAGAAAAGGGTGTACTTTCTGTTTGAAATTGAATAAAATTGTTGCGCACATACATAAATGAAAGTTGATTCTCGATTTAACTGTATAAATTCTCAAATTAAATGCATTAAAAAAGCTCCTTAGTACTTAACCTCTTAAGATAAACTAACATGAAACATGTGAAAAGCATAGTAAACAAAGTGAGTGTAGTTGATTAAATTTGCCGAGTGCCTCACTACTCCAGCATTCTAGAGGTTCACGACGAGACACTTTTGACTTGGCGCCGCGTAATCTCTTGCATCCATTGTAAACTTTTCCCCATTGAAACCCCAAATGGAAATAGATTGTTTAAAAATTCATGCTTTGAACATTTACGAATGACACGCAACACGCAACAATAAAATCTTCATCATTTGCAATAAAACTTACTCATAAAACAATGTTAATCTCTCGTATTAGCTATAAATCCTTTTTTTTTAATCGAAGCAGAAAGTATAACTACACTTAACGCTGGGTTTTTGGTCTTTTTTCGTCGCTTCTGTTGCTTTTATATCTTAACCTTATTTCACTTTTTTATATTAACTAAAGAATTCTGTCAATTTGGCATCAAAATTTAAATGGAAAAAATGCTTTTAGACCGTGACACAATAAAATAATTCTATGTTTTTTGTCCTTACTGTTTTCCAAATATAGAGCATTTACACTTACCTGTCCTTGGTTAAACATTAGGTATGCATGAGAGGTGGAGCTAACATTGTAAGAATGGCTCTAAAATTAGAGTAGATAAATAACAATAACATGTATAGAAATACGAGATTACTCTTTCCCATCCCCTCCTTTATTAGTCCCCTACCGGTGAAACCGGAGGGGACTATAGGTTTCCTCTGAGTCTGTCCGTTCGTCTGTCTATCTTGTCTATCTGTCCGTCTAGCTGTCTCTTTGTCCCTCTGTCTGTCTGTCAGTCTGTCCCACTTGGTTTTCCGCACTTTTTTTCTAAACGCTTGCAGATATTGAGCTGATTTTTGGTATGTGAGTGTATCTTAATGAGTTACAGATCAAGTTTGCATTTCGTTCCGCTTCAATGATTTGACAGAATTACAACCTTTTCAATTCTTCAGGGTTTTCCGCATTTTTTTTTCTAAACGCTTGCAGATATTGAGCTTATTTTTGGCATGTGACTTTACCTCGATGAGTTATAGATCAGGTTTGCATTTCGTTCCGCTTCATTGATTTTTGATGGAATTATGGCATATTCAATTTTGAACGGGAACCAGATTACACTTGCCGGTAGGGGACTAGTATTGCTAATGCAATACTCTTAGAATGCTTGTTCTGTATGGCACAAGTACACTATTAACAAAGGTTTCAAAACGAAATTAACAATATCAGCAAGTTCCATGTAAGGAAAGAATTCATGTACCTTGAATCGATGCCTGACAATTCAACGAGTTCAAGCACCTAGTTAGCACAAAACATGCTACCTTATAAGTCACGTGACGGAATTTAGTATTCACAGTTACCTGAGGTAAGAAATCACGTGGGGAATTATAATATTCAACAAGCCATAGTCCTTGGTTACAACAGGGAGGGCGAATGTAAGAAGAAGCAGTTTTTTCTCTTTTAAACCATAAGCGCATGGTTGTCTGTTAATCTCCTTTTGACACAGTAATATTAATGCAAAAATACAACTACTGTTAAACGGAGAATAATAGACAAACATGCCCCTGACTATGTATAAAGTCAGTGAAAAAGTGGGCTTCCTCATTATCGTACGGAGATTCAAGAAATTGTGATGAACCCCGCCTTTGAAAACAGCTTCGTACTTCATAAATGCTATACATTTATTGACTGGGTTCGAAGGTAACATGCGTTTTGTCGGACCCAAGAACCAAACTGTTTGCCTGAAGCCGTTAGACCGTTGCCTGAGAACGCAGTTAATAAATGTTTTGTTATACCTTTTACTTTTTATTTTAACAGAACATAATGTAAATTTTGTTTACCGCATCGCGGTTAAAACTCCAACGAATGCAAATAAGATACAGCTGACCCCCCACCCCCACGTTGTGACGTAAGCGCTCCAACATCTCATCGACAATTATATCACAAAACAAACGATTTATGTGAAATTTGAATATAGCAAAGTTTTGAAAACTCAACTGCACTGTACAGCAAGAAAAGAACTGCAAAATGTAAGTGCCGGAAAAAAAATGTATCTATCGCGTAATTTTTATCGTCAATGTCAACAATGTCAAGGTCACGCGTCCTTTATTTTTAGCGTGAAACTTGTAAACAACATTGAATTGGAGCAAGCAAAAGTGAGGAATAAGTTCTGATCATCACCTTTTTTTGAAGATTGTATCAAAATTCTCCGTCTTCCGACATTTATATCTATGGAATTGACACCATGGTAAATTCTTCAAATCTTCAGCGCATGCCTACAATAAAGAGGAAACAGTGAAGCAATATTTTTGTATTGGGTTATACAAAGATTTTTTTACTTTTATTTATCTCCATAAAAGTAGATTTTTTAGGTTCTGAAACCTGTAATTTTCTGAAACCTAATATCTTCAAGAACTGAACAAAATTTGCATATGTCATGCAGAAATTCTACTTTTGTTAATTTTTCCGTCATGGTGTCTCTTTAAGTGCAGTCATCCTTAAAACAAGTTGTCTTTTTAAAATTCGGGAATGGAATGCAGAAAAAAATAGTTTTCAGCAATGAAAATAACTGGTTTTCGTTTTCTGAATAGCAATCCGCAAAATCAATGTGAAGTCAAATCGAAAGCGCTTCTGGTGAAAATTGAAATAATGGCTACTTTGATTAATGAACACTAATGCATACTGATAAAAGTGTATGTTATGATTTTTTTTTTTACTTTTATACCCCATGCAAATACGTAGGTACCTAAGAATTACTTGTTTAAAGTTTATTTCATGCATTATATGTTCCGACCAAACCTCAGTAGGAACGAGCTCGTTAGAACAGGTCTGGGCGGCCTCCGTTTTTGGAGGATAGCTAGATTCAATATGGCACCAAATTTTTTACCATATAAGGAAACCGCATTGCATTGTGGGATAGTTTATCCTCCGATTTCAGAGGATAACACAGGTAAATTTCAAACAACTCATGCCTACCTTGACCCAAAAAGTGAAAGCACCAGAGTACACATGCAAAGGTTCCAAAATAGACTATGATTGCGTTTGGAAACTAGGTGACACCATAATCCCTTGCTCCAAAACATATAATCATCTAGGGATGAACAACAAACTCAACATTTCGGATAGAATTCTGTCAGCATGTCGCAAAGGGCAAAAATCATATTATGCACTTAACGATATTGGATCAATCTACCTTAATCCGCTCACCTTATCACATCTTTATAAGTCAGTTGTACTGCCCACAGTCCTCTACGGTTGTGAACTATGGAACAACCTTTCTACAACTGATTACCAACGCCTGAATGTTTTTCAACATTTTATATGTAAAAATGCTCAGAACTTTCCTACAAAGACAAGATCCGATATCTGTGAAAGTCTTTTCAATGTTCTACCTATTAAATCGGAAATAGACGTCCGTAAACTGCTTTTTCTCAGGCGACTTTATCGCATGGATCATCGCTCTCTCCCAAAGAAGATCTTCCTGACACGTTTATATTCATTCTTGGAGGACATTTCCAGCAAACAACATGGATTCATACCTTTGCTATTAAAATTTTATCTACTTATAATCTTACCTGCAAAACTGGCTTATAAATGGGTTATTTCCAACAAAACAGGTCTGGAAAAAGATTGTAAGGTCTTCAGTGTCTAAGTAACATAAAACACAGCGAAACAAAAGAATGTTAAACGACAGTGATTTTCACCGTTTCCTGTCTACAACCCAAAATCAGAACCCCTGTTTCGTATGGTCAGTTCCTTCAAACTCGTATGAAATCCTGTTATGTAAATTTATTTGTAAACTCATAGCAAGTCCTCCTGAACAGATTCCAGACATCTGCAGAATCTGTGGCAAAATCTTTCTAGTAGATATATTTATGCACATCACCTGTTCTTGCTCGCTGACATCGGATTTTACGTAATTGCTGGTGGGATATGACATTTCCAATTATTTTTATGTCCACCTCTCTGCAGAAATTTGTGCATTGAGAGATGACGAGATATTACTTTTTCTTCTTGGACGTAATTCTTTTCATTCACTATCTGGAAAAGATCTTCGACAGCTGTGACCAACTTTCGATACATACGAAATGTTGCCACGTGTTACAACCGAGCCCTCCTCTAATTCCAGTAGGAAATTTGCCAACCGACTTATACTCACAATTTGTAGTGACCTTTAGTTTACAAAATTGTGAATATATCAATACTATTTATTTATTATTCGACTAATTTATTTATCTTCTTATTTCCCTTTCACCTTGCTCGTTTAGCCGTTTATTGCATGTTATTTTGTTGTTTGTATCTATATTTACTATGTGTTTATTCTTGATTGTATACATGTAACTTTATGTCTTCACATAATCCTCTAATGAGGGAAATAAAGTATGAATGAATGAATGAATATCAATACAATTAAATAAGGATTTAAATAATATTACTTTCATATTTTCTTTTAATTCAAAAATAGAGAAAAAAAAACGAAACACAGATGGAAATGTATTTAAAGCGCAAAATATACTCTGGCTTATAATTAAAGCAAATAAAACAATTAAGGGATTTAATGAATAATTATAATACAAATAAATAATATAAAATAAATAATTTATTTGAATAGCATAAGTAAATCAAAAAGATAATTTTTACATGTTTACTAAGAAATTAACATGATTACCGGTATATATGTACTTTACACATACGTATATATAAATTTAACAAAAAATTACAAAAGTGTTTAAGGATTATTCATTAAAAGAAATAATAATTAAACTTGATTTTTCAAAAAAAAATTGTTTATCAAAATTTGTAAACCGCTTAACACATATTATTTATAATTACGGTACCGGAAAATCAGCTTAGTTATGATTATTGTCTCCGACAAGTAAAAGTAATAGTTGATAACTAAGCTTTTTACAGAATAATTGATTGACAGCAATTACAAAAATAATGTTATACAGATTTAATATCTAGATTTATCCTTCATCATATGAAATTTTACCTTTTATTTGTTTTGGTTAAGAGTTAACTGCCCTTTGTTTTGAAAAGTCCGGTAGGTGGCGACACGTCTATCCTCTGTTTTTAGAGGATAAAATCTATCCTCCAAAAACGGAGGCCGCCCAGACCTGTAGAAAATGGCCTCGGATGTAAGAGTCCGAGGTATGTAAGAAGTATAGGAACGTTAACCGAGGTTCTTATTAATCAGAGATGCATGGACCATGCTTCTAGCATGTTTCATTGAAACAGTCAAAGTTTCAGATGTTGCAATTTCAGAATGACCAGGTTAATATTTTTAGAGCAGGTTAAAGTTTTTAGAGCAGGCTTCTTTTCCAAGTAACTATAAGCCCTATATTGACCAAACTTGCATGGATTATACATCTAAGGTGCACATTACCAGGCTTGCTTCGGATGCTGGATTTGACCAACATTTTCCGCATGACTGACCAGGTTAAGTTTTTGGAGATGGTTCATTTTCAAGTAACTTTAAGCTATATGTTGACCAAACTTGTATGAATGATTCATCTACGGATGCACAATACTGGACTTAATTTGAATGCTGGATCTGACCTACATTATTCGGATGAGTGACCCAGTTAAGATTTTAGGAGCAGTATCATTTTCTAAAGAAACTATTAGCCCTATGGTGACCAAACCTGCATGGATGATATATACTGGTACAAGCTGACAAAGCAGGTGACAACGTTGTCTTTATTTGTAAGGATTTTTGTTTTAATATATTTTAGAGGCACTTGGATTAGTTCAGCAAATGGAAATCCAACTTATATTTTCCTTTCTAAGGAGGAAATCCTTCAAAATCATATGTCAGTTTTAAATATTTTAATTTTCCCAACAAACAAATTGAATTTGAATTACCATACCTAAACTGGATTCCTAAATTACATAAAAACCCTTACAAAGATACATAACGGGTTTCAGTAAATGTTCTACCAAGCCTTTTTTCCTTACTGCTCACTAAAATAGTAACAGCAGTGAAGGAGAAACTTTAGGAGTACTGTACAACAATACATTTGAGAAGTGGTGTAAATCAGATGTCTATACTTAAAAATTCCTAGCTATAGGAACTTTTTAAAAATTTGAAATCACAAAATTTTACCATAAGCATTAAGATGAAAACTTATTTTTCAACATTTTATACCGTTCACGGTAGCTCAGTCGGTAGAGCGAATCTCGGCCGCGACAGACCTAGGTCGATAAAAAATGGGTAGCAACTGTTCCTTCGCCATGCGCTCGGCACTTTGAAGTGAAAGTTGCGGGTCTTTCGGATGAGACCTTAAAAACCGAGGTCCCGTGCCACGGCAGGCGTTGGCACGATAAAGATCCCTCACTGCTCAATGGCCCTGAGTGCCGAGTAAAGGTCAAAATTTGAAGCCCTTCACCGGTATATGGTGACGTCTCTCTATGAGTGACAAATTCTCGAATGGGACGTAAAACAACATACAATCAATAAACACTTTATACAACCATTCACCACGATAAATTAAACTCTAAGCTTTTTGACATCATAGACATCTGCTTTTTCAATAAAAAATGGAACTCATATATTTACTTACTTTGTCATTGGTCATTTGCAAAAATATTTCGTTAAAACTACCCTTATTGTTCACACAAGTACTCCGAAGCTGATATTAAAAAGATGCTTGAGGTTCTGATTGACAATATTTATATCGTTTTTGGAGATCAAATCTTCGAACAATCAGGGAACTGTCGGAATTCCCATGCGTAATAACTGACCCCGTTATTAGCAGACTTATTTTTCTATTCATATTAAGCATAATTTATTCAATATCTCTTGCTGTGGCCTTCAATTCGACATTTAGATATATCGACGACGTTTTATCAATTCAATTAACAATATTCATTTTCATTCATAAGTTCATTCGATATATCCCTTTGAACCCAAAATAAAAGATACCTCAGAGTTTGACGCAAAGTTCTGTTTCATATTTGGATATATATTTTACTGGAAAAAGACGTTAGTGGTAACCTAACAACAAAACTATATGATACACGTGATCACTTCGACTTTTCTATTGTCAACTTTCCTTATTTATGTACCATTATCTCCTACATATGGAGTTTATGTCTCCTAGCTGATTCGACATAGAAGAGCACGCTCTATCTAAAACGAGGCAAGCTATTGACAAATAACTTGATGAAACAAGAATATCAACTGAGTTCTGATTGCTAGTATTTTTTTTAAGTTAGAGTATTCTGCTCCAGATCTTATATCAAATAAGTTAAAATTAATAGTGTATTACTCAATATGTGATCAATTCCAGCTTCTTAACATTTAAATAGGCCAAGATGTATTAACTCAAGACTGTTGCATTTATTTTTCACACTTATTCCGTGATTTCTGTTCATCAATACGATGTTGTAAATGTTATAAACGTGAGAAAATATGATACAATAAATGAAAATCATATCAAATAGAAGCTCGAATGTCAATGCAATATTAAAAAAATCATTTTGCTGAAATATGTTTTCATTCAGTGCAAATTAAAAACTCTAAGTCCAACTTATATGGCGAATTCTTATTCAAACGTATTCATTTCATTTCAGTTATATTGGGATTTTTAATGGTAATTTTGAATGCACATCTAACAATGCAACATGATACTAGTATCGTGCAGAAAAAGTCAACAGAGGAATCGCTATCTCCTGTTTTAGAAAAAGGTCAGTCATCGGAATTTACACGGTAGTCAACTCTGAACTTAAACAATAAATGTTTATATTATTCAAAGTAAACTACTAATATATTATCAATACATGTTTAAATAAGAAAATCTTCTACAGGTACAGCAAGAGACACAACCTCTCCATCAGATACAGCAAGTAGTGCTACTTCTCCAGTAGATACAGCAAGTGCCACTACATCTCTATCAGATACGACAAGAGACACATCTACATTAGATACAGCGATTGATGCTTCTTCTCTATCAGATACGGCAAAAGACGCTGCTTCTCCATCTGATACGGCAAATGACGCTGCTTCTCCCTCAGTTACAGCAAGTGACGCTACTTCTCCATCAGATAGAGCAAGTGACGCTTGTTCTCCATCATATACAGCAAGAGACACTACTTCTCCATCAGAAACAGCAGGTGACGCTACTTCTCCATCAGATACGGTAAGTGACTCTTCTTCTCCATCAGATACGGAAAGTGACACTACATCTCCAATATATACGGCAAGTGACGCTATTTTTTCACCAGACACAGTAAGTGACACTGCATCTCGATCAGATACAGCAAGTGCCCCACCATCTTCAACACATACAGAAATTGACACATCTCCATCTGATACAGTAAGTGACACATCATCTCAAATCGATACGGAAAGTGACTTTACTTTTCCATCAGATACAGCAAGTTACGCTACTTCTCCATCAAGTACAGCAAAGGCGACACCATTTCCCTCAGATACAACAAGTGACACATCCCCATCAGAAACAGTAAATGACACAATATCTCTAATAAATACGGCAAGTGACGCTACTTCTCCATCACATACAGGAAGTACCACATCTCAAACATATACAGCAAGTGACGCTCTTTCACCATCAGTTAAAGTAAGTGTCACTACTTCTTCAACTGATACAGCAAGTGATACTACTTATCCATCAGATACGGCAATTGAGATTTCTTCTCCATCAGATACAGCAAGTGATACTACTTCTCCATCACATACAGCAAGTAACACATCTCCAACATATACAGCACGTGACCCTCTTTCACCATCAGTTAAAGCAAATGCCACTACTTCTCCATCAGATACAGCAAGGGATACTACTTCTCCATCACATTCCGCAAGTGACGCTACTTTTCCATCAGATACAGCAAGTACCACATCATCTCCTTCAGATACATTTGACACATCTCCATCAGATACAGGAAGTGAGACATCTTCATTAGATACAGCAAGTGATAATTCTTCTCCATCAGGTACGGCAAGTGACGCTACTTCTCAATCAGATACAGCAAATTGCACTACATCGAAATCACATACAGCAAGTAACGCTATGACTCATATATCAGAAATATCTAGTGATATTTCAACTCATACAACAGAAAGTAGTACTTCATATCTTATAGCAGAAACAAAAAGAGATCCTACAACTCCAACAATAGAAAGGACAAGTGATACAATAACTCATACAACAGGAACAACAAGTGAAACTTCGTCAGAAAAAATAAGCGATACTACATTTCCTATAACAGAAACTAGTGATGCTACAACTTCCATAACAGACATAAGAAATGATACTTCAATTTCTATAACAGAAACAACAAGTGATACTATGACTACAACAACAGAAACAGCAAATGATCCTTCAACTGGAAGAGCAAGTTTTTTTACTACCCCTACAACAGTACCAACAATAAATACTATAAACACTTCAACAGAAACAACACGTGAGAAAGCAACTCCTACAAAAGAAACAACAAATGATACTACAACTCTTACAAAAGAAATATCAAGTGATACTCTCATTTCTACAAAAGAAACCAATGGTGATACTACAACTCCTGCAACAGAAAAAACAAGAGATACTATTACATCTACGATAGAGACAACAAGTTATTCAACAAGTTCTTCAATAAAAAAGAGTTATACTACAACCCAGAAAACAGAAACAGCAAGTGAAAATATAACAACTACAACTGAAACCAGTGATGCAAAAACTCCACTATTAGAAGCAAGTAATACTACAATTCTTACAACAGAAATAACAAGTAATACTATAGCTCCTACAACTGAAACAACAAGACATGCAATATCTCCTACATCAAGCATAACAAGTGGTACTACATCTTCAGCAACAGGAATAACAACTGTTACTTCAATTCCTACAATAGAAACAAGTGCTACTTTAATTTCTACAACAGAATCAACAAGTGATACTACAACTCTGAAAACAGAATTAACAAGTGAAATAACAACCCTGAGAACAGAAACAACAAGTGATACAGCAACTACTACAACTGAAACAAGTAGTGATGCTATTTATACTAAAACTGAAACAAGCGACACTGCATTTCCTACGACGGAAACAACAAGGGATACTACAACTACTACCTTGGAAACAACAATTTATTCAAAAACTCCTACAGTAGAAACAAGAAGTGATACTACAACGCCTACGAGAGAAACAGCAAGTGATACTACAACTCCTACAACAGAAACAACAAAAGTTGCTGCAAATCCTGCAACAGAAACTACAAGTGATTCAACAACTCCTACATCAGAAACACCAAGTGAAGCTACAACTCTTACAACAGAAATAACAAGTAATACTATAGCTCCTACAACTGAAACAACAAGACATGCAATATCTCCTACATCAAGCATAACAAGTGGTACTACATCTTCAGCAACAGGAATAACAACTGTTACTTCAATTCCTACAATAGAAACAAGTGCTACTTTAATTTCTACAACAGAATCATCAAGTGATACTACAACTCTGAAAACAGAATTAACAAGTGAAATAACAACCCTGAGAACAGAAACAACAAGAAATACAGCAACTACTACAACTGAAACAAGTAGTGATGCTATTTATACTAAAACTGAAACAAGCGACACTGCATTTCCTACGACGGAAACAACAAGGGATACTACAACTACTACCTTGGAAACAACAATTTATTCAAAAACTCCTACAGTAGAAACAAGAAGGAATACTACAACGCCTACGAGAGAAACAGCAAGTGATACTACAACTCCTACAACAGAAACAACAAAAGTTGCTGCAAATCCTGCAACAGAAACTACTAGTGATTCAACAACTCCTACATCAGAAACACCAAGTGTAGCTGCTACAACTCTTACAACAGAAATAACAAGTAATACTATAGCTCCTACAACTGAAACAACAAGTCATGCAATATCTCCTACATCAAGCATAACAAGTGGTACTACATCTTCAGCAACAGGAATAACAACTGTTACTTCAATTCCTACAACAGAAACAAGTGCTACTTTAATTTCTACAACAGAATCAACAAGTGATACTACAACTCTGAAAACAGAATTAACAAGTGAAATAACAACCCTGAGAACAGAAACAACAAGTGATACAGCAACTACTACAACTGAAACAAGTAGTGATGCTATTTATACTAAAACTGAAACAAGCGACACTGCATTTCCTACGACGGAAACAACAAGGGATACTACAACTACTACCTTGGAAACAACAATTTATTCAAAAACTCCTACAGTAGAAACAAGAAGGAATACTACAACGCCTACGAGAGAAACAGCAAGTGATACTACAACTCCTACAACAGAAACAACAAAAGTTGCTGCAAATCCTGCAACAGAAACTACAAGTGATTCAACAACTCCTACATCAGAAACACCAAGTGAAGCTACAACTCTTACAACAGAAATAACAAGTCATACTATAGCTCCTACAACTGAAACAACAAGACATGCAATATCTCCTACATCAAGCATAACAAGTGGTACTACATCTTCAGCAACAGGAATAACAACTGTTACTTCAATTCCTACAATAGAAACAAGTGCTACTTTAATTTCTACAACAGAATCAACAAGTGATACTACAACTCTGAAAACAGAATTAACAAGTGAAATAACAACCCTGAGAACAGAAACAACAAGAAATACAGCAACTACTACAACTGAAACAAGTAGTGATGCTATTTATACTAAAACTGAAACAAGCGACACTGCATTTCCTACGACGGAAACAACAAGGGATACTACAACTACTACCTTGGAAACAACAATTTATTCAAAAACTCCTACAGTAGAAACAAGAAGGAATACTACAACGCCTACGAGAGAAACAGCAAGTGATACTACAACTCCTACAACAGAAACAACAAAAGTTGCTGCAAATCCTGCAACAGAAACTACTAGTGATTCAACAACTCCTACATCAGAAACACCAAGTGTAGCTGCTACAACTCTTACAACAGAAATAACAAGTAATACTATAGCTCCTACAACTGAAACAACAAGACATGCAATATCTCCTACATCAAGCATAACAAGTGGTACTACATCTTCAGCAACAGGAATAACAACTGTTACTTCAATTCCTACAATAGAAACAAGTGCTACTTTAATTTCTACAACAGAATCATCAAGTGATACTACAACTCTGAAAACAGAATTAACAAGTGAAATAACAACCCTGAGAACAGAAATAACAAGAAATACAGCAACTACTACAACTGAAACAAGTAGTGATGCTATTTATACTAAAACTGAAACAAGCGACACTGCATTTCCTACGACGGAAACAACAAGGGATACTACAACTACTACCTTGGAAACAACAATTTATTCAAAAACTCCTACAGTAGAAACAAGAAGTGATACTACAACGCCTACGAGAGAAACAGCAAGTGATACTACAACTCCTACAACAGAAACAACAAAAGTTGCTGCAAATCCTGCAACAGAAACTACAAGTGATTCAACAACTCCTACATCAGAAACACCAAGTGAAGCTACAACTCTTACAACAGAAATAACAAGTCATACTATAGCTCCTACAACTGAAACAACAAGACATGCAATATCTCCTACATCAAGCATAACAAGTGGTACTACATCTTCAGCAACAGGAATAACAACTGTTACTTCAATTCCTACAATAGAAACAAGTGCTACTTTAATTTCTACAACAGAATCATCAAGTGATACTACAACTCTGAAAACAGAATTAACAAGTGAAATAACAACCCTGAGAACAGAAACAACAAGAAATACAGCAACTACTACAACTGAAACAAGTAGTGATGCTATTTATACTAAAACTGAAACAAGCGACACTGCATTTCCTACGACGGAAACAACAAGGGATACTACAACTACTACCTTGGAAACAACAATTTATTCAAAAACTCCTACAGTAGAAACAAGAAGGAATACTACAACGCCTACGAGAGAAACAGCAAGTGATACTACAACTCCTACAACAGAAACAACAAAAGTTGCTGCAAATCCTGCAACAGAAACTACAAGTGATTCAACAACTCCTACATCAGAAACACCAAGTGTAGCTGCTACAACTCTTACAACAGAAATAACAAGTAATACTATAGCTCCTACAACTGAAACAACAAGACATGCAATATCTCCTACATCAAGCATAACAAGTGGTACTACATCTTCAGCAACAGGAATAACAACTGTTACTTCAATTCCTACAACAGAAACAAGTGCTACTTTAATTTCTACAACAGAATCATCAAGTGATACTACAACTCTGAAAACAGAATTAACAAGTGAAATAACAACCCTGAGAACAGAAACAACAAGAAATACAGCAACTACTACAACTGAAACAAGTAGTGATGCTATTTATACTAAAACTGAAACAAGCGACACTGCATTTCCTACGACGGAAACAACAAGGGATACTACAACTACTACCTTGGAAACAACAATTTATTCAAAAACTCCTACAGTAGAAACAAGAAGGAATACTACAACGCCTACGAGAGAAACAGCAAGTGATACTACAACTCCTACAACAGAAACAACAAAAGTTGCTGCAAATCCTGCAACAGAAACTACTAGTGATTCAACAACTCCTACATCAGAAACACCAAGTGTAGCTGCTACAACTCTTACAACAGAAATAACAAGTAATACTATAGCTCCTACAACTGAAACAACAAGTCATGCAATATCTCCTACATCAAGCATAACAAGTGGTACTACATCTTCAGCAACAGGAATAACAACTGTTACTTCAATTCCTACAACAGAAACAAGTGCTACTTTAATTTCTACAACAGAATCAACAAGTGATACTACAACTCTGAAAACAGAATTAACAAGTGAAATAACAACCCTGAGAACAGAAACAACAAGTGATACAGCAACTACTACAACTGAAACAAGTAGTGATGCTATTTATACTAAAACTGAAACAAGCGACACTGCATTTCCTACGACGGAAACAACAAGGGATACTACAACTACTACCTTGGAAACAACAATTTATTCAAAAACTCCTACAGTAGAAACAAGAAGTGATACTACAACGCCTACGAGAGAAACAGCAAGTGATACTACAACTCCTACAACAGAAACAACAAAAGTTGCTGCAAATCCTGCAACAGAAACTACAAGTGATTCAACAACTCCTACATCAGAAACACCAAGTGAAGCTACAACACTTACAACAGAAATAACAAGTCATACTATAGCTCCTACAACTGAAACAACAAGACATGCAATATCTCCTACATCAAGCATAACAAGTGGTACTACATCTTCAGCAACAGGAATAACAACTGTTACTTCAATTCCTACAATAGAAACAAGTGCTACTTTAATTTCTACAACAGAATCATCAAGTGATACTACAACTCTGAAAACAGAATTAACAAGTGAAATAACAACCCTGAGAACAGAAACAACAAGAAATACAGCAACTACTACAACTGAAACAAGTAGTGATGCTATTTATACTAAAACTGAAACAAGCGACACTGCATTTCCTACGACGGAAACAACAAGGGATACTACAACTACTACCTTGGAAACAACAATTTATTCAAAAACTCCTACAGTAGAAACAAGAAGGAATACTACAACGCCTACGAGAGAAACAGCAAGTGATACTACAACTCCTACAACAGAAACAACAAAAGTTGCTGCAAATCCTGCAACAGAAACTACAAGTGATTCAACAACTCCTACATCAGAAACACCAAGTGTAGCTGCTACAACTCTTACAACAGAAATAACAAGTAATACTATAGCTCCTACAACTGAAACAACAAGTCATGCAATATCTCCTACATCAAGCATAACAAGTGGTACTACATCTTCAGCAACAGGAATAACAACTGTTACTTCAATTCCTACAACAGAAACAAGTGCTACTTTAATTTCTACAACAGAATCAACAAGTGATACTACAACTCTGAAAACAGAATTAACAAGTGAAATAACAACCCTGAGAACAGAAACAACAAGTGATACAGCAACTACTACAACTGAAACAAGTAGTGATGCTATTTATACTAAAACTGAAACAAGCGACACTGCATTTCCTACGACGGAAACGACAAGGGATACTACAACTACTACCTTGGAAACAGCAATTTATTCAAAAACTCCTACAGTAGAAACAAGAAGTGATACTACAACGCCTACGAGAGAAACAGCAAGTGATACTACAACTCCTACAACAGAAACAACAAAAGTTGCTGCAAATCCTGCAACAGAAACTACAAGTGATTCAACAACTCCTACATCAGAAACACCAAGTGTAGCTGCTACAACTCTTACAACAGAAATAACAAGTAATACTATAGCTCCTACAACTGAAACAACAAGTCATGCAATATCTCCTACATCAAGCATAACAAGTGGTACTACATCTTCAGCAACAGGAATAACAACTGTTACTTCAATTCCTACAATAGAAACAAGTGCTACTTTAATTTCTACAACAGAATCAACAAGTGATACTACAACTCTGAAAACAGAATTAACAAGTGAAATAACAACCCTGAGAACAGAAACAACAAGTGATACAGCAACTACTACAACTGAAACAAGTAGTGATGCTATTTATACTAAAACTGAAACAAGCGACACTGCATTTCCTACGACGGAAACGACAAGGGATACTACAACTACTACCTTGGAAACAACAATTTATTCAAAAACTCCTACAGTAGAAACAAGAAGTGATACTACAACGCCTACGAGAGAAACAGCAAGTGATACTACAACTCCTACAACAGAAACAACAAAAGTTGCTGCAAATCCTGCAACAGAAACTACTAGTGATTCAACAACTCCTACATCAGAAACACCAAGTGTAGCTGCTACAACTCTTACAACAGAAATAACAAGTAATACTATAGCTCCTACAACTGAAACAACAAGTCATGCAATATCTCCTACATCAAGCATAACAAGTGGTACTACATCTTCAGCAACAGGAATAACAACTGTTACTTCAATTCCTACAATAGAAACAAGTGCTACTTTAATTTCTACAACAGAATCAACAAGTGATACTACAACTCTGAAAACAGAATTAACAAGTGAAATAACAACCCTGAGAACAGAAACAACAAGTGATACAGCAACTACTACAACTGAAACAAGTAGTGATGCTATTTATACTAAAACTGAAACAAGCGACACTGCATTTCCTACGACGGAAACGACAAGGGATACTACAACTACTACCTTGGAAACAACAATTTATTCAAAAACTCCTACAGTAGAAAGAAGAAGTGATACTACAACGCCTACGAGAGAAACAGCAAGTGATACTACAACTCCTACAACAGAAACAACAAAAGTTGCTGCAAATCCTGCAACAGAAACTACTAGTGATTCAACAACTCCTACATCAGAAACACCAAGTGTAGCTGCTACAACTCTTACAACAGAAATAACAAGTAATACTATAGCTCCTACAACTGAAACAACAAGTCATGCAATATCTCCTACATCAAGCATAACAAGTGGTACTACATCTTCAGCAACAGGAATAACAACTGTTACTTCAATTCCTACAACAGAAACAAGTGCTACTTTAATTTCTACAACAGAATCAACAAGTGATACTACAACTCTGAAAACAGAATTAACAAGTGAAATAACAACCCTGAGAACAGAAACAACAAGTGATACAGCAACTACTACAACTGAAACAAGTAGTGATGCTATTTATACTAAAACTGAAACAAGCGACACTGCATTTCCTACGACGGAAACGACAAGGGATACTACAACTACTACCTTGGAAACAGCAATTTATTCAAAAACTCCTACAGTAGAAACAAGAAGTGATACTACAACGCCTACGAGAGAAACAGCAAGTGATACTACAACTCCTACAACAGAAACAACAAAAGTTGCTGCAAATCCTGCAACAGAAACTACAAGTGATTCAACAACTCCTACATCAGAAACACCAAGTGTAGCTGCTACAACTCTTACAACAGAAATAACAAGTAATACTATAGCTCCTACAACTGAAACAACAAGTCATGCAATATCTCCTACATCAAGCATAACAAGTGGTACTACATCTTCAGCAACAGGAATAACAACTGTTACTTCAATTCCTACAATAGAAACAAGTGCTACTTTAATTTCTACAACAGAATCAACAAGTGATACTACAACTCTGAAAACAGAATTAACAAGTGAAATAACAACCCTGAGAACAGAAACAACAAGTGATACAGCAACTACTACAACTGAAACAAGTAGTGATGCTATTTATACTAAAACTGAAACAAGCGACACTGCATTTCCTACGACGGAAACGACAAGGGATACTACAACTACTACCTTGGAAACAACAATTTATTCAAAAACTCCTACAGTAGAAACAAGAAGTGATACTACAACGCCTACGAGAGAAACAGCAAGTGATACTACAACTCCTACAACAGAAACAACAAAAGTTGCTGCAAATCCTGCAACAGAAACTACTAGTGATTCAACAACTCCTACATCAGAAACACCAAGTGTAGCTGCTACAACTCTTACAACAGAAATAACAAGTAATACTATAGCTCCTACAACTGAAACAACAAGTCATGCAATATCTCCTACATCAAGCATAACAAGTGGTACTACATCTTCAGCAACAGGAATAACAACTGTTACTTCAATTCCTACAATAGAAACAAGTGCTACTTTAATTTCTACAACAGAATCAACAAGTGATACTACAACTCTGAAAACAGAATTAACAAGTGAAATAACAACCCTGAGAACAGAAACAACAAGTGATACAGCAACTACTACAACTGAAACAAGTAGTGATGCTATTTATACTAAAACTGAAACAAGCGACACTGCATTTCCTACGACGGAAACGACAAGGGATACTACAACTACTACCTTGGAAACAACAATTTATTCAAAAACTCCTACAGTAGAAACAAGAAGTGATACTACAACGCCTACGAGAGAAACAGCAAGTGATACTACAACTCCTACAACAGAAACAACAAAAGTTGCTGCAAATCCTGCAACAGAAACTACTAGTGATTCAACAACTCCTACATCAGAAACACCAAGTGTAGCTGCTACAACTCTTACAACAGAAATAACAAGTAATACTATAGCTCCTACAACTGAAACAACAAGTCATGCAATATCTCCTACATCAAGCATAACAAGTGGTACTACATCTTCAGCAACAGGAATAACAACTGTTACTTCAATTCCTACAATAGAAACAAGTGCTACTTTAATTTCTACAACAGAATCAACAAGTGATACTACAACTCTGAAAACAGAATTAACAAGTGAAATAACAACCCTGAGAACAGAAACAACAAGTGATACAGCAACTACTACAACTGAAACAAGTAGTGATGCTATTTATACTAAAACTGAAACAAGCGACACTGCATTTCCTACGACGGAAACGACAAGGGATACTACAACTACTACCTTGGAAACAACAATTTATTCAAAAACTCCTACAGTAGATACAAGAAGTGATACTACAACGCCTACGAGAGAAACAGCAAGTGATACTACAACTCCTACAACAGAAACAACAAAAGTTGCTGCAAATCCTGCAACAGAAACTACTAGTGATTCAACAACTCCTACATCAGAAACACCAAGTGTAGCTGCTACAACTCTTACAACAGAAATAACAAGTAATACTATAGCTCCTACAACTGAAACAACAAGTCATGCAATATCTCCTACATCAAGCATAACAAGTGGTACTACATCTTCAGCAACAGGAATAACAACTGTTACTTCAATTCCTACAACAGAAACAAGTGCTACTTTAATTTCTACAACAGAATCAACAAGTGATACTACAACTCTGAAAACAGAATTAACAAGTGAAATAACAACCCTGAGAACAGAAACAACAAGTAATGCAGCAACTACTACAACTGAAACAAGTAGTGATGCTATTTATACTAAAACTGAAACAAGCGACACTGCATTTCCTACGACGGAAACGACAAGGGATACTACAACTACTACCTTGGAAACAACAATTTATTCAAAAACTCCTACAGTAGAAACAAGAAGTGATACTACAACGCCTACGAGAGAAACAGCAAGTGATACTACAACTCCTACAACAGAAACAACAAAAGTTGCTGCAAATCCTGCAACAGAAACTACTAGTGATTCAACAACTCCTACATCAGAAACACCAAGTGTAGCTGCTACAACTCTTACAACAGAAATAACAAGTAATACTATAGCTCCTACAACTGAAACAACAAGTCATGCAATATCTCCTACATCAAGCATAACAAGTGGTACTACATCTTCAGCAACAGGAATAACAACTGTTACTTCAATTCCTACAATAGAAACAAGTGCTACTTTAATTTCTACAACAGAATCAACAAGTGATACTACAACTCTGAAAACAGAATTAACAAGTGAAATAACAACCCTGAGAACAGAAACAGCAAGTGATACAGCAACTACTACAACTGAAACAAGTAGTGATGCTATTTATACTAAAACTGAAACAAGCGACACTGCATTTCCTACGACGGAAACAACAAGGGATACTACAACTACTACCTTGGAAACAACAATTTATTCAAAAACTCCTACAGTAGAAACAAGAAGTGATACTACAACGCCTACGAGAGAAACAGCAAGTGATACTACAACTCCTACAACAGAAACAACAAAAGTTGCTGCAAATCCTGCAACAGAAACTACAAGTGATTCAACAACTCCTACATCAGAAACACCAAGTGTAGCTGCTACAACTCTTACAACAGAAATAACAAGTAATACTATAGCTCCTACAACTGAAACAACAAGACATGCAATATCTCCTACATCAAGCATAACAAGTGGTACTACATCTTCAGCAACAGGAATAACAACTGTTACTTCAATTCCTACAACAGAAACAAGTGCTACTTTAATTTCTACAACAGAATCATCAAGTGATACTACAACTCTGAAAACAGAATTAACAAGTGAAATAACAACCCTGAGAACAGAAACAACAAGTGATACAGCAACTACTACAACTGAAACAAGTAGTGATGCTATTTATACTAAAACTGAAACAAGCGACACTGCATTTCCTACGACGGAAACGACAAGGGATACTACAACTACTACCTTGGAAACAACAATTTATTCAAAAACTCCTACAGTAGAAACAAGAAGTGATACTACAACGCCTACGAGAGAAACAGCAAGTGATACTACAACTCCTACAACAGAAACAACAAAAGTTGCTGCAAATCCTGCAACAGAAACTACAAGTGATTCAACAACTCCTACATCAGAAACACCAAGTGTAGCTGCTACAACTCTTACAACAGAAATAACAAGTAATACTATAGCTCCTACAACTGAAACAACAAGTCATGCAATATCTCCTACATCAAGCATAACAAGTGGTACTACATCTTCAGCAACAGGAATAACAACTGTTACTTCAATTCCTACAATAGAAACAAGTGCTACTTTAATTTCTACAACAGAATCAACAAGTGATACTACAACTCTGAAAACAGAATTAACAAGTGAAATAACAACCCTGAGAACAGAAACAACAAGTGATACAGCAACTACTACAACTGAAACAAGTAGTGATGCTATTTATACTAAAACTGAAACAAGCGACACTGCATTTCCTACGACGGAAACAACAAGGGATACTACAACTACTACCTTGGAAACAACAATTTATTCAAAAACTCCTACAGTAGAAACAAGAAGTGATACTACAACGCCTACGAGAGAAACAGCAAGTGATACTACAACTCCTACAACAGAAACAACAAAAGTTGCTGCAAATCCTGCAACAGAAACTACAAGTGATTCAACAACTCCTACATCAGAAACACCAAGTGTAGCTGCTACAACTCTTACAACAGAAATAACAAGTAATACTATAGCTCCTACAACTGAAACAACAAGACATGCAATATCTCCTACATCAAGCATAACAAGTGGTACTACATCTTCAGCAACAGGAATAACAACTGTTACTTCAATTCCTACAACAGAAACAAGTGCTACTTTAATTTCTACAACAGAATCATCAAGTGATACTACAACTCTGAAAACAGAATTAACAAGTGAAATAACAACCCTGAGAACAGAAACAACAAGTGATACAGCAACTACTACAACTGAAACAAGTAGTGATGCTATTTATACTAAAACTGAAACAAGCGACACTGCATTTCCTACGACGGAAACGACAAGGGATACTACAACTACTACCTTGGAAACAACAATTTATTCAAAAACTCCTACAGTAGAAACAAGAAGTGATACTACAACGCCTACGAGAGAAACAGCAAGTGATACTACAACTCCTACAACAGAAACAACAAAAGTTGCTGCAAATCCTGCAACAGAAACTACAAGTGATTCAACAACTCCTACATCAGAAACACCAAGTGTAGCTGCTACAACTCTTACAACAGAAATAACAAGTAATACTATAGCTCCTACAACTGAAACAACAAGTCATGCAATATCTCCTACATCAAGCATAACAAGTGGTACTACATCTTCAGCAACAGGAATAACAACTGTTACTTCAATTCCTACAATAGAAACAAGTGCTACTTTAATTTCTACAACAGAATCAACAAGTGATACTACAACTCTGAAAACAGAATTAACAAGTGAAATAACAACCCTGAGAACAGAAACAACAAGTGATACAGCAACTACTACAACTGAAACAAGTAGTGATGCTATTTATACTAAAACTGAAACAAGCGACACTGCATTTCCTACGACGGAAACAACAAGGGATACTACAACTACTACCTTGGAAACAACAATTTATTCAAAAACTCCTACAGTAGAAACAAGAAGTGATACTACAACGCCTACGAGAGAAACAGCAAGTGATACTACAACTCCTACAACAGAAACAACAAAAGTTGCTGCAAATCCTGCAACAGAAACTACAAGTGATTCAACAACTCCTACATCAGAAACACCAAGTGTAGCTGCTACAACTCTTACAACAGAAATAACAAGTAATACTATAGCTCCTACAACTGAAACAACAAGTCATGCAATATCTCCTACATCAAGCATAACAAGTGGTACTACATCTTCAGCAACAGGAATAACAACTATTACTTCAATTCCTACAATAGAAACAAGTGCTACTTTAATTTCTACAACAGAATCAACAAGTGATACTACAACTCTGAAAACAGAATTAACAAGTGAAATAACAACCCTGAGAACAGAAACAACAAGTGATACAGCAACTACTACAACTGAAACAAGTAGTGATGCTATTTATACTAAAACTGAAACAAGCGACACTGCATTTCCTACGACGGAAACAACAAGGGATACTACAACTACTACCTTGGAAACAACAATTTATTCAAAAACTCCTACAGTAGAAACAAGAAGTGATACTACAACGCCTACGAGAGAAACAGCAAGTGATACTACAACTCCTACAACAGAAACAACAAAAGTTGCTGCAAATCCTGCAACAGAAACTACAAGTGATTCAACAACTCCTACATCAGAAACACCAAGTGTAGCTGCTACAACTCTTACAACAGAAATAACAAGTAATACTATAGCTCCTACAACTGAAACAACAAGACATGCAATATCTCCTACATCAAGCATAACAAGTGGTACTACATCTTCAGCAACAGGAATAACAACTGTTACTTCAATTCCTACAATAGAAACAAGTGCTACTTTAATTTCTACAACAGAATCATCAAGTGATACTACAACTCTGAAAACAGAATTAACAAGTGAAATAACAACCCTGAGAACAGAAACAACAAGTGATGCAGCAACTACTACAACTGAAACAAGTAGTGATGCTATTTATACTAAAACTGAAACAAGCGACACTGCATTTCCTACGACGGAAACGACAAGGGATACTACAACTACTACCTTGGAAACAACAATTTATTCAAAAACTCCTACAGTAGAAACAAGAAGTGATACTACAACGCCTACGAGAGAAACAGCAAGTGATACTACAACTCCTACAACAGAAACAACAAAAGTTGCTGCAAATCCTGCAACAGAAACTACAAGTGATTCAACAACTCCTACATCAGAAACACCAAGTGTAGCTGCTACAACTCTTACAACAGAAATAACAAGTAATACTATAGCTCCTACAACTGAAACAACAAGTCATGCAATATCTCCTACATCAAGCATAACAAGTGGTACTACATCTTCAGCAACAGGAATAACAACTATTACTTCAATTCCTACAATAGAAACAAGTGCTACTTTAATTTCTACAACAGAATCAACAAGTGATATTACAACTCTGAAAACAGAATTAACAAGTGAAATAACAACCCTGAGAACAGAAACAACAAGTGATACAGCAACTACTACAACTGAAACAAGTAGTGATGCTATTTATACTAAAACTGAAACAAGCGACACTGCATTTCCTACGACGGAAACAACAAGGGATACTACAACTACTACCTTGGAAACAACAATTTATTCAAAAACTCCTACAGTAGAAACAAGAAGTGATACTACAACGCCTACGAGAGAAACAGCAAGTGATACTACAACTCCTACAACAGAAACAACAAAAGTTGCTGCAAATCCTGCAACAGAAACTACAAGTGATTCAACAACTCCTACATCAGAAACACCAAGTGTAGCTGCTACAACTCTTACAACAGAAATAACAAGTAATACTATAGCTCCTACAACTGAAACAACAAGACATGCAATATCTCCTACATCAAGCATAACAAGTGGTACTACATCTTCAGCAACAGGAATAACAACTGTTACTTCAATTCCTACAACAGAAACAAGTGCTACTTTAATTTCTACAACAGAATCATCAAGTGATACTACAACTCTGAAAACAGAATTAACAAGTGAAATAACAACCCTGAGAACAGAAACAACAAGTGATACAGCAACTACTACAACTGAAACAAGTAGTGATGCTATTTATACTAAAACTGAAACAAGCGACACTGCATTTCCTACGACGGAAACGAGAAGGGATACTACAACTACTACCTTGGAAACAACAATTTATTCAAAAACTCCTACAGTAGAAACAAGAAGTGATACTACAACGCCTACGAGAGAAACAGCAAGTGATACTACAACTCCTACAACAGAAACAACAAAAATTGCTGCAAATCCTGCAACAGAAACTACTAGTGATTCAACAACTCCTACATCAGAAACACCAAGTGTAGCTGCTACAACTCTTACAACAGAAATAACAAGTAATACTATAGCTCCTACAACTGAAACAACAAGTCATGCAATATCTCCTACATCAAGCATAACAAGTGGTACTACATCTTCAGCAACAGGAATAACAACTATTACTTCAATTCCTACAATAGAAACAAGTGCTACTTTAATTTCTACAACAAAATCAACAAGTGATACTACAACTCTGAAAACAGAATTAACAAGTGAAATAACAACCCTGAGAACAGAAACAACAAGTGATACAGCAACTACTACAACTGAAACAAGTAGTGATGCTATTTATACTAAAACTGAAACAAGCGACACTGCATTTCCTACGACGGAAACAACAAGGGATACTACAACTACTACCTTGGAAACAACAATTTATTCAAAAACTCCTACAGTAGAAACAAGAAGTGATACTACAACGCCTACGAGAGAAACAGCAAGTGATACTACAACTCCTACAACAGAAACAACAAAAGTTGCTGCAAATCCTGCAACAGAAACTACAAGTGATTCAACAACTCCTACATCAGAAACACCAAGTGTAGCTGTTACAACTCTTACAACAGATATAACAAGTAATACTATAGCTCCTACAACTGAAACAACAAGTCATGCAATATCTCCTACATCAAGCATAACAAGTGGTACTACATCTTCAGCAACAGGAATAACAACTGTTACTTCAATTCCTACAACAGAAACAAGTGCTACTTTAATTTCTACAACAGAATCATCAAGTGATACTACAACTCTGAAAACAGAATTAACAAGTGAAATAACAACCCTGAGAACAGAAACAACAAGTGATACAGCAACTACTACAACTGAAACAAGTAGTGATGCTATTTATACTAAAACTGAAACAAGCGACACTGCATTTCCTACGACGGAAACGACAAGGGATACTACAATTACTACCTTGGAAACAACAATTTATTCAAAAACTCCTACAGTAGAAACAAGAAGTGATACTACAACGCCTACGAGAGAAACAGCAAGTGATACTACAACTCCTACAACAGAAACAACAAAAGTTGCTGCAAATCCTGCAACAGAAACTACAAGTGATTCAACAACTCCTACATCAGAAACACCAAGTGTAGCTGCTACAACTCTTACAACAGAAATAACAAGTAATACTATAGCTCCTACAACTGAAACAACAAGTCATGCAATATCTCCTACATCAAGCATAACAAGTGGTACTACATCTTCAGCAACAGGAATAACAACTATTACTTCAATTCCTACAATAGAAACAAGTGCTACTTTAATTTCTACAACAGAATCAACAAGTGATACTACAACTCTGAAAACAGAATTAACAAGTGAAATAACAACCCTGAGAACAGAAACAACAAGTGATACAGCAACTACTACAACTGAAACAAGTAGTGATGCTATTTATACTAAAACTGAAACAAGCGACACTGCATTTCCTACGACGGAAACAACAAGGGATACTACAACTACTACCTTGGAAACAACAATTTATTCAAAAACTCCTACAGTAGAAACAAGAAGTGATACTACAACGCCTACGAGAGAAACAGCAAGTGATACTACAACTCCTACAACAGAAACAACAAAAGTTGCTGCAAATCCTGCAACAGAAACTACAAGTGATTCAACAACTCCTACATCAGAAACACCAAGTGTAGTTGCTACAACTCTTACAACAGAAATAACAAGTAATACTATAGCTCCTACAACTGAAACAACAAGACATGCAATATCTCCTACATCAAGCATAACAAGTGGTACTACATCTTCAGCAACAGGAATAACAACTGTTACTTCAATTCCTACAACAGAAACAAGTGCTACTTTAATTTCTACAACAGAATCATCAAGTGATACTACAACTCTGAAAACAGAATTAACAAGTGAAATAACAACCCTGAGAACAGAAACAACAAGTGATACAGCAACTACTACAACTGAAACAAGTAGTGATGCTATTTATACTAAAACTGAAACAAGCGACACTGCATTTCCTACGACGGAAACGACAAGGGATACTACAATTACTACCTTGGAAACAACAATTTATTCAAAAACTCCTACAGTAGAAACAAGAAGTGATACTACAACGCCTACGAGAGAAACAGCAAGTGATACTACAACTCCTACAACAGAAACAACAAAAGTTGCTGCAAATCCTGCAACAGAAACTACAAGTGATTCAACAACTCCTACATCAGAAACACCAAGTGTAGCTGCTACAACTCTTACAACAGAAATAACAAGTAATACTATAGCTCCTACAACTGAAACAACAAGTCATGCAATATCTCCTACATCAAGCATAACAAGTGGTACTACATCTTCAGCAACAGGAATAACAACTGTTACTTCAATTCCTACAATAGAAACAAGTGCTACTTTAATTTCTACAAAAGAATCAACAAGTGATACTACAACTCTGAAAACAGAATTAACAAGTGAAATAACAACCCTGAGAACAGAAACAACAAGTGATACAGCAACTACTACAACTGAAACAAGTAGTGATGCTATTTATACTAAAACTAAAACAAGCGACACTGCATTTCCTACGACGGAAACAACAAGGGATACTACAACTACTACCTTGGAAACAACAATTTATTCAAAAACTCCTACAGTAGAAACAAGAAGTGATACTACAACGCCTACGAGAGAAACAGCAAGTGATACTACAACTCCTACAACAGAAACAACAAAAGTTGCTGCAAATCCTGCAACAGAAACTACAAGTGATTCAACAACTCCTACATCAGAAACACCAAGTGTAGCTGCTACAACTCTTACAACAGAAATAACAAGTAATACTATAGCTCCTACAACTGAAACAACAAGACATGCAATATCTCCTACATCAAGCATAACAAGTGGTACTACATCTTCAGCAACAGGAATAACAACTGTTACTTCAATTCCTACAACAGAAACAAGTGCTACTTTAATTTCTACAACAGAATCATCAAGTGATACTACAACTCTGAAAACAGAATTAACAAGTGAAATAACAACCCTGAGAACAGAAACAACAAGTGATACAGCAACTACTACAACTGAAACAAGTAGTGATGCTATTTATACTAAAACTGAAACAAGCGACACTGCATTTCCTACGACGGAAACAACAAGGGATACTACAACTACTACCTTGGAAACAACAATTTATTCAAAAACTCCTACAGTAGAAACAAGAAGTGATACTACAACGCCTACGAGAGAAACAGCAAGTGATACTACAACTCCTACAACAGAAACAACAAAAGTTGCTGCAAATCCTGCAACAGAAACTACAAGTGATTCAACAACTCCTACATCAGAAACACCAAGTGTAGCTGCTACAACTCTTACAACAGAAATAACAAGTAATACTATAGCTCCTACAACTGAAACAACAAGACATGCAATATCTCCTACATCAAGCATAACAAGTGGTACTACATCTTCAGCAACAGGAATAACAACTGTTACTTCAATTCCTACAACAGAAACAAGTGCTACTTTAATTTCTACAACAGAATCATCAAGTGATACTACAACTCTGAAAACAGAATTAACAAGTGAAATAACAACCCTGAGAACAGAAACAACAAGTGATACAGCAACTACTACAACTGAAACAAGTAGTGATGCTATTTATACTAAAACTGAAACAAGCGACACTGCATTTCCTACGACGGAAACAACAAGGGATACTACAACTACTACCTTGGAAACAACAATTTATTCAAAAACTCCTACAGTAGAAACAAGAAGTGATACTACAACGCCTACGAGAGAAACAGCAAGTGATACTACAACTCCTACAACAGAAACAACAAAAGTTGCTGCAAATCCTGCAACAGAAACTACAAGTGATTCAACAACTCCTACATCAGAAACACCAAGTGTAGCTGCTACAACTCTTACAACAGAAATAACAAGTAATACTATAGCTCCTACAACTGAAACAACAAGACATGCAATATCTCCTACATCAAGCATAACAAGTGGTACTACATCTTCAGCAACAGGAATAACAACTGTTACTTCAATTCCTACAATAGAAACAAGTGCTACTTTAATTTCTACAACAGAATCATCAAGTGATACTACAACTCTGAAAACAGAATTAACAAGTGAAATAACAACCCTGAGAACAGAAACAACAAGTGATACAGCAACTACTACAACTGAAACAAGTAGTGATGCTATTTATACTAAAACTGAAACAAGCGACACTGCATTTCCTACGACGGAAACACAAGGGATACTACAATTACTACCTTGGAAACAACAATTTATTCAAAAACTCCTACAGTAGAAACAAGAAGTGATACTACAACGCCTACGAGAGAAACAGCAAGTGATACTACAACTCCTACAACAGAAACAACAAAAGTTGCTGCAAATCCTGCAACAGAAACTACAAGTGATTCAACAACTCCTACATCAGAAACACCAAGTGTAGCTGCTACAACTCTTACAACAGAAATAACAAGTAATACTATAGCTCCTACAACTGAAACAACAAGTCATGCAATATCTCCTACATCAAGCATAACAAGTGGTACTACATCTTCAGCAACAGGAATAACAACTATTACTTCAATTCCTACAATAGAAACAAGTGCTACTTTAATTTCTACAACAGAATCAACAAGTGATACTACAACTCTGAAAACAGAATTAACAAGTGAAATAACAACCCTGAGAACAGAAACAACAAGTGATACAGCAACTACTACAACTGAAACAAGTAGTGATGCTATTTATACTAAAACTAAAACAAGCGACACTGCATTTCCTACGACGGAAACAACAAGGGATACTACAACTACTACCTTGGAAACAACAATTTATTCAAAAACTCCTACAGTAGAAACAAGAAGTGATACTACAACGCCTACGAGAGAAACAGCAAGTGATACTACAACTCCTACAACAGAAACAACAAAAGTTGCTGCAAATCCTGCAACAGAAACTACAAGTGATTCAACAACTCCTACATCAGAAACACCAAGTGTAGCTGCTACAACTCTTACAACAGAAATAACAAGTAATACTATAGCTCCTACAACTGAAACAACAAGACATGCAATATCTCCTACATCAAGCATAACAAGTGGTACTACATCTTCAGCAACAGGAATAACAACTGTTACTTCAATTCCTACAACAGAAACAAGTGCTACTTTAATTTCTACAACAGAATCATCAAGTGATACTACAACTCTGAAAACAGAATTAACAAGTGAAATAACAACCCTGAGAACAGAAACAACAAGTGATACAGCAACTACTACAACTGAAACAAGTAGTGATGCTATTTATACTAAAACTGAAACAAGCGACACTGCATTTCCTACGACGGAAACAACAAGGGATACTACAACTACTACCTTGGAAACAACAATTTATTCAAAAACTCCTACAGTAGAAACAAGAAGTGATACTACAACGCCTACGAGAGAAACAGCAAGTGATACTACAACTCCTACAACAGAAACAACAAAAGTTGCTGCAAATCCTGCAACAGAAACTACAAGTGATTCAACAACTCCTACATCAGAAACACCAAGTGTAGCTGCTACAACTCTTACAACAGAAATAACAAGTAATACTATAGCTCCTACAACTGAAACAACAAGACATGCAATATCTCCTACATCAAGCATAACAAGTGGTACTACATCTTCAGCAACAGGAATAACAACTGTTACTTCAATTCCTACAACAGAAACAAGTGCTACTTTAATTTCTACAACAGAATCATCAAGTGATACTACAACTCTGAAAACAGAATTAACAAGTGAAATAACAACCCTGAGAACAGAAACAACAAGTGATACAGCAACTACTACAACTGAAACAAGTAGTGATGCTATTTATACTAAAACTGAAACAAGCGACACTGCATTTCCTACGACGGAAACAACAAGGGATACTACAACTACTACCTTGGAAACAACAATTTATTCAAAAACTCCTACAGTAGAAACAAGAAGTGATACTACAACGCCTACGAGAGAAACAGCAAGTGATACTACAACTCCTACAACAGAAACAACAAAAGTTGCTGCAAATCCTGCAACAGAAACTACAAGTGATTCAACAACTCCTACATCAGAAACACCAAGTGTAGCTGCTACAACTCTTACAACAGAAATAACAAGTAATACTATAGCTCCTACAACTGAAACAACAAGACATGCAATATCTCCTACATCAAGCATAACAAGTGGTACTACATCTTCAGCAACAGGAATAACAACTGTTACTTCAATTCCTACAATAGAAACAAGTGCTACTTTAATTTCTACAACAGAATCATCAAGTGATACTACAACTCTGAAAACAGAATTAACAAGTGAAATAACAACCCTGAGAACAGAAACAACAAGTGATACAGCAACTACTACAACTGAAACAAGTAGTGATGCTATTTATACTAAAACTGAAACAAGCGACACTGCATTTCCTACGACGGAAACAACAAGGGATACTACAACTACTACCTTGGAAACAACAATTTATTCAAAAACTCCTACAGTAGAAACAAGAAGTGATACTACAACGCCTACGAGAGAAACAGCAAGTGATACTACAACTCCTACAACAGAAACAACAAAAGTTGCTGCAAATCCTGCAACAGAAACTACAAGTGATTCAACAACTCCTACATCAGAAACACCAAGTGTAGCTGCTACAACTCTTACAACAGAAATAACAAGTAATACTATAGCTCCTACAACTGAAACAACAAGACATGCAATATCTCCTACATCAAGCATAACAAGTGGTACTACATCTTCAGCAACAGGAATAACAACTGTTACTTCAATTCCTACAATAGAAACAAGTGCTACTTTAATTTCTACAACAGAATCATCAAGTGATACTACAACTCTGAAAACAGAATTAACAAGTGAAATAACAACCCTGAGAACAGAAACAACAAGTGATACAGCAACTACTACAACTGAAACAAGTAGTGATGCTATTTATACTAAAACTGAAACAAGCGACACTGCATTTCCTACGACGGAAACGACAAGGGATACTACAATTACTACCTTGGAAACAACAATTTATTCAAAAACTCCTACAGTAGAAAGAAGAAGTGATACTACAACGCCTACGAGAGAAACAGCAAGTGATACTACAACTCCTACAACAGAAACAACAAAAGTTGCTGCAAATCCTGCAACAGAAACTACAAGTGATTCAACAACTCCTACATCAGAAACACCAAGTGTAGCTGTTACAACTCTTACAACAGAAATAACAAGTAATACTATAGCTCCTACAACTGAAACAACAAGTCATGCAATATCTCCTACATCAAGCATAACAAGTGGTACTACATCTTCAGCAACAGGAATAACAACTGTTACTTCAATTCCTACAACAGAAACAAGTGCTACTTTAATTTCTACAACAGAATCATCAAGTGATACTACAACTCTGAAAACAGAATTAACAAGTGAAATAACAACCCTGAGAACAGAAACAACAAGTGATACAGCAACTACTACAACTGAAACAAGTAGTGATGCTATTTATACTAAAACTGAAACAAGCGACACTGCATTTCCTACGACGGAAACAACAAGGGATACTACAACTACTACCTTGGAAACAACAATTTATTCAAAAACTCCTACAGTAGAAAGAAGAAGTGATACTACAACGCCTACGAGAGAAACAGCAAGTGATACTACAACTCCTACAACAGAAACAACAAAAGTTGCTGCAAATCCTGCAACAGAAACTACAAGTGATTCAACAACTCCTACATCAGAAACACCAAGTGTAGCTGCTACAACTCTTACAACAGAAATAACAAGTAATACTATAGCTCCTACAACTGAAACAACAAGACATGCAATATCTCCTACATCAAGCATAACAAGTGGTACTACATCTTCAGCAACAGGAATAACAACTGTTACTTCAATTCCTACAATAGAAACAAGTGCTACTTTAATTTCTACAACAGAATCATCAAGTGATACTACAACTCTGAAAACAGAATTAACAAGTGAAATAACAACCCTGAGAACAGAAACAACAAGTGATACAGCAACTACTACAACTGAAACAAGTTGTGATGCTATTTATACTAAAACTGAAACAAGCGACACTGCATTTCCTACGACGGAAACAACAAGGGATACTACAACTACTACCTTGGAAACAACAATTTATTCAAAAACTCCTACAGTAGAAACAAGAAGTGATACTACAACGCCTACGAGAGAAACAGCAAGTGATACTACAACTCCTACAACAGAAACAACAAAAGTTGCTGCAAATCCTGCAACAGAAACTACAAGTGATTCAACAACTCCTACATCAGAAACACCAAGTGTAGCTGCTACAACTCTTACAACAGAAATAACAAGTAATACTATAGCTCCTACAACTGAAACAACAAGACATGCAATATCTCCTACATCAAGCATAACAAGTGGTACTACATCTTCAGCAACAGGAATAACAACTGTTACTTCAATTCCTACAATAGAAACAAGTGCTACTTTAATTTCTACAACAGAATCATCAAGTGATACTACAACTCTGAAAACAGAATTAACAAGTGAAATAACAACCCTGAGAACAGAAACAACAAGTGATACAGCAACTACTACAACTGAAACAAGTAGTGATGCTATTTATACTAAAACTGAAACAAGCGACACTGCATTTTCTACGACGGAAACAACAAGGGATACTACAACTACTACCTTGGAAACAACAATTTATTCAAAAACTCCTACAGTAGAAAGAAGAAGTGATACTACAACGCCTACGAGAGAAACAGCAAGTGATACTACAACTCCTACAACAGAAACAACAAAAATTGCTGCAAATCCTGCAACAGAAACTACTAGTGATTCAACAACTCCTACATCAGAAACACCAAGTGTAGCTGCTACAACTCTTACAACAGAAATAACAAGTAATACTATAGCTCCTACAACTGAAACAACAAGTCATGCAATATCTCCTACATCAAGCATAACAAGTGGTACTACATCTTCAGCAACAGGAATAACAACTATTACTTCAATTCCTACAATAGAAACAAGTGCTACTTTAATTTCTACAACAGAATCAACAAGTGATACTACAACTCTGAAAACAGAATTAACAAGTGAAATAACAACCCTGAGAACAGAAACAACAAGTGATACAGCAACTACTACAACTGAAACAAGTAGTGATGCTATTTATACTAAAACTGAAACAAGCGACACTGCATTTCCTACGACGGAAACAACAAGGGATACTACAACTACTACCTTGGAAACAACAATTTATTCAAAAACTCCTACAGTAGAAACAAGAAGTGATACTACAACGCCTACGAGAGAAACAGCAAGTGATACTACAACTCCTACAACAGAAACAACAAAAGTTGCTGCAAATCCTGCAACAGAAACTACAAGTGATTCAACAACTCCTACATCAGAAACACCAAGTGTAGCTGCTACAACTCTTACAACAGAAATAACAAGTAATACTATAGCTCCTACAACTGAAACAACAAGTCATGCAATATCTCCTACATCAAGCATAACAAGTGGTACTACATCTTCAGCAACAGGAATAACAACTGTTACTTCAATTCCTACAATAGAAACAAGTGCTACTTTAATTTCTACAACAAAATCAACAAGTGATACTACAACTCTGAAAACAGAATTAACAAGTGAAATAACAACCCTGAGAACAGAAACAACAAGTGATACAGCAACTACTACAACTGAAACAAGTAGTGATGCTATTTATACTAAAACTGAAACAAGCGACACTGCATTTCCTACGACGGAAACAACAAGGGATACTACAACTACTACCTTGGAAACAACAATTTATTCAAAAACTCCTACAGTAGAAAGAAGAAGTGATACTACAACGCCTACGAGAGAAACAGCAAGTGATACTACAACTCCTACAACAGAAACAACAAAAATTGCTGCAAATCCTGCAACAGAAACTACTAGTGATTCAACAACTCCTACATCAGAAACACCAAGTGTAGCTGCTACAACTCTTACAACAGAAATAACAAGTAATACTATAGCTCCTACAACTGAAACAACAAGTCATGCAATATCTCCTACATCAAGCATAACAAGTGGTACTACATCTTCAGCAACAGGAATAACAACTGTTACTTCAATTCCTACAATAGAAACAAGTGCTACTTTAATTTCTACAACAAAATCAACAAGTGATACTACAACTCTGAAAACAGAATTAACAAGTGAAATAACAACCCTGAGAACAGAAACAACAAGTGATACAGCAACTACTACAACTGAAACAAGTAGTGATGCTATTTATACTAAAACTGAAACAAGCGACACTGCATTTCCTACGACGGAAACAACAAGGGATACTACAACTACTACCTTGGAAACAACAATTTATTCAAAAACTCCTACAGTAGAAAGAAGAAGTGATACTACAACGCCTACGAGAGAAACAGCAAGTGATACTACAACTCCTACAACAGAAACAACAAAAATTGCTGCAAATCCTGCAACAGAAACTACTAGTGATTCAACAACTCCTACATCAGAAACACCAAGTGTAGCTGCTACAACTCTTACAACAGAAATAACAAGTAATACTATAGCTCCTACAACTGAAACAACAAGTCATGCAATATCTCCTACATCAAGCATAACAAGTGGTACTACATCTTCAGCAACAGGAATAACAACTATTACTTCAATTCCTACAATAGAAACAAGTGCTACTTTAATTTCTACAACAAAATCAACAAGTGATACTACAACTCTGAAAACAGAATTAACAAGTGAAATAACAACCCTGAGAACAGAAACAACAAGTGATACAGCAACTACTACAACTGAAACAAGTAGTGATGCTATTTATACTAAAACTGAAACAAGCGACACTGCATTTCCTACGACGGAAACAACAAGGGATACTACAACTACTACCTTGGAAACAACAATTTATTCAAAAACTCCTACAGTAGAAACAAGAAGTGATACTACAACGCCTACAAGAGAAACAACAAGTGATACTACAACTCTTACAACAGGAACAAGTCATTCTGCATCTCCTACCACAAACACAACAAATGATACTTCATCATCAATAGCAGAAATAACAACTGTTACTTTTTCTCGTACAACAGAAACAAGTGATATTCTAACTACTACAAAAGAATTAAGTGATACCCTAACTACTACAACAGAAACTACAAGTGATACAACAACCCTGAAAACAAAAACAACAAGTGATATTTTAATTTTTACAGCAGAAACAACAAGTGATACTATTACTCCTACACCAAAAACAAGTAATTCTTTAATTCCTGTAACAGAAAAAACAATTGTTACTACCAATCCTACAATACAAACAACAAGAGAAACTAAAATTTACCAACAGAAACAACAAGTGATACCACAATTTCTCCAGCAGAAACAACAAATAATACTATAACCCTTACAACAGAAACAACATGTGATTCTACAACCCCAACAGCAGAAACATTAAGCGATTTAACAACCCCTTTAATAGAAACAACAACTCATTCTATGTCTCCAACAAGAAACACAAGTGATACTTCATCTTCTTCATTAAAACCAAATTCTGTTACTACAAGTCCTACAACAGAAACAACAAGTGATGCAACAACTTCTGCAACAGAAGCAGTCAGTGACATTACCACTCTTTCAATAGAAACATCAAGTGATACTCCTACAACTGAAACAACAAGTCATACAACAAACACAACAAATGATACTGCATTTTCTACAACAGAAACAGCAATTGGTACTACAACTCCTCCAACAGAATCTACACGTAATACTACAGCTCCTACAACTGAGAAAACGAGTCATGCACCATCTCCTACAACAACCATAAGAAGTGATTCTGCATCTTCTACAACAGAAAAAACAAATATTATTTTAACTCCTACAAAAAAAACAACAAGTGATAATTCAACTACAACAGTAGAAACATCAAGCAATTCTATTAGAACTACAAAAGAAACAGCAAGTGATAATACAAGTCTTACAACAGAAACAACAAGTTATACAACAACTCTTAAAACAGAAATAACAAGTCATACTGCATCTCCTATAAGAAACACAAGTGATACTACATCTTCAACAATAGAAATAACAACTTTTACTTTGACTCCTACAACAGAAACAAGTGATATTTTAACTTCTACAACAGAATCAACAAGTGCTACTAATATTCTTGCAACAAAATCAACAAGTAATACTTCAGTTCCTACAACAGAAACAACAATTGTTACTGCCAATCCTACATCAAAAACACAAAGTGATATTATAACTTTAACAACAAAAACAACAAGTTATACAACAATTCTTGCAACAGAAAAAACAAGTAACACCACAACTACTACAACAGAAAAAACAAATGATACTTCAACTCTTACGTCAGAAACAACAAGTGATACCACAACTTCAACAACAGAAACATTAAGTGATACAACAACTCTTTCGACAAAAACAACAAGTGTTGTTATAATTCCTACAACAGAAACAACAAAAAATACGACAACTCCTTCTATAGAAACAACTACTGATACATTACCTCAAGGTGGTCCAGGAAATAATGTAATCCCCGTGGAACCCATTATTGGTTAGATATGCATTTTTGCAGATGATACTTTTTTATTAATTTTCTCTCTCTATAGATACAAAGAGACAGATTTGGAAAAACTGCAGTTTATTATGGTCGGATATGTGCACATTTTTTTAAAAAAAAAATTGTAATACGAAATTGGCCTTCGTAATTAATTTTTAAAATGCTCTCTTGTTGTAATAAATACGGGGTGTTTTATAATATCTCTCCCCTTTACAAACAGATTGATTTATTTAGAAGGTTTAAATAAATTCAGAAAATTTAAATTCAACATTTTTTTCCTGGTAGATGCATTTGTAATTTTATTTCACAATATTACTTCGGTTAAGTTCCTTAAAAAAGCGCATGCTTTTCATAATGCGTTGTAAATGAAGTTCTCTTTGATTACAAAAAGTTAAGGGGCCGAATGGGGTTTTCATTGAGCAATACTAATTACAATTAAAAAAAACAAACAAACAAACTGATTTTAACGACTTTTCAACCGATATGTAGATATGGATGTCGTAATAGTGTGTTTGTGACGTTATGATGAAATGTTCTTTAAATGGGGGTCATAAAAATGTTATAAAGAAAACGTTTAAAACAAATGTTCGTGAAATTTTAAACACAGACAATTTGAAAACCTCAAAATCATTTTCTGATATTTTTGTATAATTCATTAGTATCTGAGATATATTTTGTAGTACTCCATAACACAGGAAAATTTAGTAAATCTTTACATTCTGGAAACCAAGATAGAATTTTGTGTTTTTTACATATAATTTACAATATTGTATTACTATTCATATATTATTATTTGATCAAAATGTCTATTGTAGTATTTGTAAAATTTGCTTTGAAGTGCAAAAAACTAGCACTTTCCTGCATAATCCTATGGTAAATGTACCTGTATTTTGAGACAGTTTCTAAAAAATACCCAGACGACAGATTTTCCCCAAACTTGGCATGTATATTGAATTCAATGTCAGTTACATATGATATAAAATTAAAGAGTTTTTCTATTGTAGTTTTCACACAATAAAACCCCATTCAGCTCCCATAAACGCGATGTCTATAAGGTTCAGATCACTGCAGCACAAATCATTCTAATTATCGTTGTATTCTCAATTTTTTTTTTTTTTTTTACAAGACATCAAATCTATTTTAATGTTTTTTCCTGACTGATTTGGATATATCTTTGAATCATCCTGAATCATCCTAATAACAGTTAGTTGGTGAACTGAATCACTTCAATACTTTGTTCACTAGACAGAAACATAAAAAATTCAGTGTTTTTATGACGTTATCTGTGACATCATTACGTTGAAAAAAAAATCTTAATTTTCCTAAGATGTTAAATTGTTTTCGTCTTTAGAATAATGTTTCGTTTTCTAAAATATGATAAACATTATTAAAGATTTTACAGGCAACTCTAATAGAGACAGATACATGTATTATGAAAAACCCTGTATTTCGAAACTAATGATATACGTATGTGCATATTTAGGGAAAACATAATTATAATATTCATTAGGTTTCCGACTTTTTTATACTTACGGATAGATAGGAAGTTATATATTCCGAATGAGATGTTTATTTTCAATTTTCATTTACTCTGTATATATAGACGCCATTACACGATAAAACATGTATATATGAGATGGATCACAACCTGTAAATAAAAAAAAAAGAAAAGATTTTCTAAGAATACAAAAGCTAATACAATTACACTACTTTGTACATATTTTAGTATTATAAATATTTGGAAACAAAATTGATGTTAGTCATAAAATTTTTTTTTTTTCAATTCACCGGAATTTTTTTTAAAAAAGAAAATAAGTACTTTGTATATGAACCTGTATTTAACTGTATTTTCAATTCCTATGCTTCTTTATTTTCAGTTGCAGGGGCTGTGTTCCAGATCCATTTCATATTTATGTTTAGCGGTGACGTTTTTAGCAGTACTAACTTCAATGAATCCCTGAAACGACAGGTGATCACAACTGTGATACATGGTTGATAATACCAAATAAAGAACAGGAGCATACAAATAAATGTACACATGAAAAATAAATATGAATGAAGCGTGAATTTATGAATGATTTCTTTGTAGATGAACAAATATATATTCTGTGGGTTCGAAGATGTAATTGATGATATACATGTAAGGTAACTACCTAATACATTTCACAACAACAATTCATTGACTCGAAAAAAGTAAAATAAATATATTTACTATGCATGTTTATTTATCTTAATTTTTCATAATCTCAGATTTACGATATACATTTTGCACTTTTTCACATTCTAGAATTTCTATAACAAACGCCAAAAGCAGGCGAAAACGAAATATTCATCTTCGAACTGATGGCACCAATACTGTCGAAAACTGGACTTTAGAGTATATGCATATAGTTTTATTGTTGTTGTGTGGACAAAATCTACTCAAGCTTTAAGTTTGATATTTATATTTTCGAAAATTAATTTCACATTGAATTGTCTGCGGATTTTTCTGTAAACCTGGTGATGGCAAGGAGCACATGGCGGGTGTGACCGCGGTCGAAAGAGAATGCTTACTCCTTTCTGGTACCTGATCCCACCTCTGATGTTTTTAGAGGTTATTTTCCTCTGCTCACAATTTGTATTGTTGCAATGGAATTTTGATCTTGATTACAGTTTGTTACATGTATTTTTATATTTCATAACTAAACCAAGTGAAGTACAAATCTAACGTCATAGTGATAACTTGTTTTAGAACCGCACTTCATTACCCAAAGATTCTGTTGGTTTAATAGTCTAAAAAATCAGGAAAAACAAGGATATAGTACAGTATTATGAAATTCAAGCAAGGCAGTCCACTAAGTGTACTTTTCTCTGAGATTTTTATTAAATTTAAACGGTTTTTTTTTTACATCTTTTTATTACGTTTTGATACCTACCTACTTTCTCTCTGTCTATTGTAGACCAAAGGTGAATACGTCTGCTAGAATAGACATTGACATTAGTGTGGCAAAATTGAGAAGTAAACAACAAAGTTTGCGAGAGCTGGAACAGGCAATCAAAGAAAACATAAAATCCAATCTGACACAACTGAATACTACTGCTGGACAGGTCTTAAATGAAACAGAACCAGAGGAAATTATACAAAGCCTGCACAAACAAATAGAAGGTTCTCTCTCTCTCTCTCTCTCTCTCTCTCTGTGTGTGTGTGTGTGTGTTTTTATAAGGGGGTGAGGGTAAGTATTTGTGTGTGAACTGATTTCATCATACTTGCATAACGTGTTTATCTTTTAAAAGGGAAAACTGAGTGTGATGCTATTTCTACGGGACGACTTTGTTTTCCGGGATATGACTGTCGGGCGTTAAACTACTCAGCTGAATGTGTCCATAAATGTACCACCTCGGGGTTGAGCTGTAGGAACAATGGACACTGCTATTTTGACACCCTAGTTCAGCAGACTGTGTGCAGGTACGTGTCAGTAGGCTATTACGAAACATTTAGCAATTATCACAACAATCTTAAGACTCTTGAACAAAATTATCCATGAATCAGAAACCTAAAGAGGCGTTTCTAATTATTCTTATGTATAACTGATTGGGACCTTCTTCGATTAGAATAACAGAATAAAACAATTTCGGGATTGTTTATGACACAATGGTAACTTGATCTTTGTTTAACAACAGATGTCAAAAGAGTTTAATGACGATTTATTACGGACCCAAATGTGAAGAGAAGACTGGGAGATTTGAATACGTTGTTGGTCTGTCTGTCGGTATCGTTGGAGGATTGATACTCATAGTTTTACTTACTGTGTGCTGCAGACGTATCTCTAAGCCAAGGAAGACTGACAGGTGCCAAAAATTGTTTCTGCCCTCCCCCTTTCATTCATGTAAATCATCTGGTGTTGTAGAATTGAAAAGAACAACGAAAGAGTACACATCCGTATAGTCACTCGGTGTTTACATTTCATAATGTACCATGCTACACAAATTTACTGTATTGCTTTTCAGGGAAAAATATGGAGAATGTGACGCAGACTTCATAAAGAATGAATTTGAACTTAACGAGCTGAATTCCCAAATATCTATGGAAGAATCTAAAGACCTGTACAGATATTCCGGAGGTCTTAGTGTTAGGAACAAGGTATACGGCAGTAGTCTTCTTAGTTTGCTAATCAAATAAAAAACTTATACAAAAATCAGGTAAAATATTATATGAATAATTTGTGTCACAGATGTATGAGCAATTTGGAAGTCAAAGAAAATACATTTTTGAGTCACCGATGTATGTACCAAGGAAAACATTGTCTAGGCCCCCAAGTCCTTATCTCAGTGATCCAGTGGTTTTAGGGAAAATCGATTCATTCAAAGATGTGAGTAAAAGCAGGATGTCGACCAGATTGTCAATGCTCTGAGTATTTCTTAATGGTAGCATACACCTTTATACAATTACTCGTACATGATAAAAAAAAAATGAATATTAAAAGCTAAATTTTCTTATTTCATGTAAAGGTTTATTAATTTTCCAAACTATTTCCTGCAGGAGGAAAGTCTTAGTATTGTGGATTATCATTGTATTTTGATATGTAATTTCAGTACACTATAAAAAGACCTAAAGTTTTCAGTGAACCAGTGAATGATCTCGACAGTCCATACTGTAGACCACAGACACACCAACGTCCTTATAGTCAGATAGCAGCATCTGGTGAAAGTTATATGGTCCGTAATGTTCCATAGAAAAATCTACACTTCAGATAGAGGTATTTTTTTCGTGTAAACCAAAATTATGGTGATTCTTGAAATTTGCAAAATTAAAAGCTTAAAATCGAATGGGAAAAAATGAAAATTTGTTGATTTAAATGCAATTTGGTGACCTCGTAAACCGTAGCCATATATTGCCTATAAAAGAATTTGAGAGCATGAGAGAAGACCGTTACAAAAAATATATGAAGGTAGATTTGTTCGGGACAAAAAATTTGCGTGGTTCATCAGCAAAATTTCTCTTCTGAACATTGTGCGCATTTAATTTGTTCACAAAAGCATGATAGTTTTTTCTTTTTTTAGCTTTATGCATGATTAGAGTCTTGGATAATAAAGTTTTATAAAATCTTTGTATACCAGCGTGCTCATGTTATGAACATATTACACACACGTGTCGAAAAAGTGATTGTATGTTTTAATAGATAGTTTTTAACGAACTTGAAGTCAAAGTCTAAGTCCCTGAGCTGTAAGTCCTCAGACATTCAGGAATCCTATTGCTTTGGGTTTCTTGTCTGTCTCTGTGCGCTATGTTTCGTTAAGAGGTCATAAAACGTATAAACATTTTAAATTTCTTTTCGGAAATAGCAGTACCAATATCAACCATAAATTTTGGATTTCATGGTTCTAGCCTCCCTTGTGCAGGAAGGGTAAACTACGAGAAAACCCATCAAAATTCCTGCAATCCTTAAATATCTTCTATATTTCTATAAATCCGACGGAAAAATGTTTACATGCTTATAACGAATACTTAAGCCTCAATCAAAATTATGAAATTAATGGACCCAAACATAGGCTAAGTTGATGCAATATATGTTTTGCAAGTGCATGCCACCTTTGACAATCTTCTTTACTCAAAGTGCGCAAAATGTTTCAATTATCAAATAAAAGTTGTGCAATATTTGTTTCCTAGGTATATATAACCTAAGAACAGGCTTATATGGTCAAAATTTCTATTAAGTGTTACTCTTGAAGAATTTTTGAAAATCAAAAATAGCATGTTTGAATTTAAATAGTATATAAACTTGTAACTGTTTGTTCTCAGTTTATGCTCTAGGGTTCTGGATAAAGCGCGCGGTTGATTCATGCATGGAAAATTCATTACAAATTTGACAATCTTTTTTAGTCCAGTACATCTAGCATGCAAAATGTCAACATGATTATATTAAGCAGTTAACCGTCTACCAAAGTTGTACAAGCCCTTATATATAAATGGAAAACTGTTGACATGATAACAATGAGCACTTATTCCCCTACCACATTTCTGATCTTCAGTTTCCTTGGTTTCAGGTTTCAGGCCTAGGACTGAGATAAGTTGATATATGTTATATATAATAAGAAATAAACTAGTTCTAACTGTAACGGAAACCTTTACAGATGTTCCCAAACGCTCCCAAATTCCCTCTTGATGCCCCATTCTCTGTAAATTTTATTGAATAGGGCAGATTCTTTAATTTGTAACAGACTTTGAACTTATTTTCCAAAGTATTTTTAATAACAATGCACAAAATATAAGTTTAATCCAATCAAATTTCAGTGGACGTGCAAGCATGTCCTTGTGCTCAAATGTGATAGTACCATAATGTAGGAACGCATTATAGCTATCTATATTCTAAAGAAGCTTATAAGCTAAGAAGAAGACGAAACATGGTAAAAACAATATGCTCCCAAATTTCGTTTGGGGAACATAATTACACTTTTTGAAATCCTGTTTACTCTTTGACATCTAAGGAGTAAACTCCGGGGTTTAGACCATGGGTTTTGGCTCATTATTGTATATTCATTTTTTTTAATCATGGACTTCTGAGAGAGAGATCGTATATGAGCACTTAACTTTCTATAGTAATTGTATAGCATATGCACAGTAAACCCTCTAACAAAATTGTTAAACTCTTGGTCTGTAGCTAGGTCCAGGGTTGAGGCCCCAGTGTATAACAAAGTTGGTTATAGAATGAAAATTCGTTACATATATTTATTTGAAAATATTCCTTATTCCTTGACATTTGGGAAGGACAACATGCGCTTGATTAAATTAATTTTTAGCCCTTAACTAAAAAGTCTAGTATATATATATATATATATATATATATATATATATATATATATATATATATATATATATATATATATATATATATATATATACATGTAGCTTGCCTACGTATAGTGAGGTCGCCAATTACGGGTTGTCTCAGTTCTATCCTAGGCCCTAGGATAAGGCAAAACGGACCATATTTATTTTTAAAAAGCTGTCATATCTTTAAAGGCCGTCTTTACTCCTAAGCATCTAGATGACATTTATACAATGTAAAAATCTGCAAATCCTCTTCCAGAGTTCCAATGTAAGGTGGCACCGAGTTGGTTGCTTAAGGAATTATTATAATCAGTGACCGTCAAGCTCAGTAGAAATCTTCAAGTTGTTGATTTGCATCATATTGCAGAAAATATGAAAAGTTATGGATCATTTCATTTTAAATCAATTTTTATACAAACGTTAGGAAGATGTATATATGAAAATAAGATAATTGCTTCTGACATATTTCAGGCAGGACAGAAAAAGTAACCATGAAAATATGTTATGGTTTCCGTGGAGTTCATCCAATGACTGTCTTATTTGACTGAACTCTAAGGCATACTGGTTTATTGGACGAGATTATTTTATCCAGACATTCCACTTTACATCTTGAATGTTGAATTTTGTGTCGTAATTCTATATGTGTAAGCCTCAACTTTAGCCATAGTTTATATATGCCTATTCTTTCCAAAGTATATTATTGCTAAACCTTGTCTTGATGGTATATACAATGCATATTTCTTAGTTCATATATTGAAATAATCATTTTTGTGTCGTAAATCATAGGCCAGAGCTGTGATGAATTGAATAAAAACATGAAATCAAAGATGTCATGAAGGAACTTGGCCAAAGTATGGTCACAGAGATAGAGAGAGAGAGAGAGAGAGAGAGAGAGAGAGACTTGCAAAGTTCTCTATAATAGTATCTTGTGATAAGTTGTATCAGCCCTTTGACCAATGTTGAAAGAAACAGAGATATAAGAAAAATCTTAACAAAAACAAATACTATAGTAAAATATAGTTTAATGTACATGTTGTTAATGTATGTAAACTTGTTTACAATAGTATGAAAGATTTTGCTATTATAATACATGTAGTAAATCAAAGTATTTTTACTATGAATTTTAATGTTTCATTAAATTTCATTTTCTCAAGTTTAAATGCAATTTTTTTTTTGTTAAAAGGAAATATTACTTGAATATTCATATATCACTTAAAATTTACAGTATTGTTGTGAAATTAATTTTCTGATACGGTTACATGTATCGATGCGTATTTCTTTGTTGAATTATAGAAAATTAACATTTGAAATCGTTTTTCACCTACCTCCTATGGTCATATATATAAAAGATAATATCCGGAAAAAATATTTTTTTGTAAAAAAAATCTATGATTAAGTATCATATTCAACAAAATTATATGGCTGATCGAGATGGGTGTGTCAAAATATTTAATGTATAGTTTTACTTTTTTGATAAAATATTTACTACATGTATATGACATATGAAATGTTCTGACACGTTGGACTAAATATTATTGCTAAAGTCTATAAATATATTTCTAGTTCTAATGATTAAGAAATCACTTATAACTAATTCTACCTGCATCTGATTTAATGTTAATTTTTTTAATATCTACCTATAAATTTGACAAATCAAAGGCTCAATTTTTCTAAAGAAGTTTTAAAAAAATTAAGTTTTTCCCGTATGGAATTTTGAATCCTATTGTGATGGTTTATAACTTTTATGAATGAACTCCTGTTTTGTACACAAATTTCTTGTCATTAACTGAATAAATAACATTGTTTATTCTTATTTCAGTGTTTTGTCTATGCTTGCCTTGAGCAAAAAGAAAAAAAAGAAAAAAAAAGCTCAGTCTTCTTGGCAACGTTATATGACCCCCAGACCATAAATTACTCAATATTTACATCCATTGAATATTTTCTCCTTTATTTCTTAATAAACCATTGTCGTTTATCAATCGTTAAACGCCACTTAGCTAGACTAAATCTATGTATAGATTTCTTGAGTAGTGGCTCCTCCATCAATGAAACGTACAATTCATTTCAATAATACAATATTTAACCTACTTAATCCTACTTTAGGCGATTATTTATATAGACATAAAAATAAAAAATAAAATGTCTTTGTTTGTTAGTAAGGGAATTAACGTTGCAGCTAAAATGCCGAAAAAAATTACATAACCCGCATTTTTTTCTGCAAGAGCTGCAACTTTAATTTGAAATTCATTAAAAACAACCAAAGAAAAGCATTTATTGTTTAAATAACGCTTCCAACATCTTACTACTCAGTTACACACATCACAATAGATTGTTAGTCTTTACAATTTTACACATAAAAACTTATCTAAAGTATGTAAATCTTATACGGTACCAATTTTGATGCGCATTTCGACAAATTATGTCTCTTCAGTAATGCTCATGCCGAAACGTTGAAAATCCGAAATATTTAAATGAAAAAAGAACTTTGAATTAAGAGCTGAAAAAGGGGTGTCATAGACTGGAGCCAAATACGTCGAAGGATCAGAGCTATGCATGAGGGAGATAATACTTGATTTTGAAATAAATTTCTGAAGTTACCACATCAATTAAATATTTATCCGTATTTTCAAACTAGTACCGAAGTACTTAGCTACTGGGCTGTAGAGACCATCGGGGACTAACAGTCCACAAGCAGAGGCCTCGACCCAGGGGTCATAATGTAAATCATATAAGGAACCAATTTTGATGCACCTGAGATGCGCATTTCGAAAAATTATCTCTTCAGTGATGCTCACACTGAAACGTTGGCAATCCGAAATATTTAAATAAATAAGAATAAAATTTTACAAAGAACGAACTACTGAGATATTTGTCATCAAAAACTACATTTTGTACATGAGAAGAAGAAAACTCTCCCTATTGCCAATAATTCAACATTTAGATATAATTTTCATTCATATATTTTTATTCCTTCGTTTTTGTTTCCTATTGATATATTTATTTTATATCACCCATTAAATTATGTTTATGTATTTAGGAATAAAGATTTAAAAAACACTAAAGATTTGACGTGTTATAACTTTGCACCTATTTAACTTTATTCACTATAAGCAGGGCATATCCAATGAACCATACACCTATTTTTGGATGTTTAATAATCAATAAAATCAGAATAAACATTTTACTCCAGGATACATTATTTTTTCTATTGGATTGCATATATTTCAAGACCCAAAAAGAAAAGATTTTTGTCCGTGATTAGTTCTGTTCTCCTGGTTTGATTTCGAGGAACTTCTGGAAATCTGTATAATTAAATAAAAAAGTAAATTAAATTGCAGAATCATACAAAAGTTAACGTTGTAAAAATGATACCAATATAAATCAAGGATGATTCTTGTCAATATTCTATTATCTTTTCGAAAAACATGAACTGTTTATGACATTTATTTTAGATTTAACAAGATGTGTTTGTGAAACACTGATGCCCCCGTATGGCAGCTTATGGCGAAGGTTAAAGTCTCTCAAATGCAAGTCAAACTCCAGGTCAAGAGATCAAAAATGTTGGTACCCAAAGAAAAGTCTTGTCTCGAGGAATATACCTGTGAAATTTGAAAGCCCTAGCTCCAACTGTTCAAAAGTTATGGTAAAGATTAAAGCTTTTTTTAAAAGTAAGTAAAACGTCAAGGTCAAATGGGGCCCCAAGGGAAGGTTAAAAGTGATACACATGTTCGTGAAATGTGAAAGCCCTAGAACCAAACGTTCACATATTATGGCCAATGTTAAAGTTTTTTTAAAAGTAGGTCAAACTCCAAGGTCAAGGTAAATGCCAAAATTGTTCGTATCCAAAGGAAAGTCTTGTCCCAAGGAATGCAGGTTAAAGTTTTTCAAAAGTAGGTCAAACTCCTAGGTCAAGGTCAAAGGGTCAAAGTGGTTGGTATCCAAAGGATTGTATGTTGTTTTAACGTCCCATTCGAGAATTTTTCACTCATATAGAGACGTCACCATATACCAGTGGAGGGCTTCAAATTTTGACCTTCACTCGGCACTCATGGCCATTGAGCAGTGAAAGATCTTTATCGTGCCAACGCCTGCCGTGACACGGGACATCGGTTTTTAAGGTCTCATCCGAAGGACCTGCAACTTTCACTTCAAATTGCCGAGTGCATGGCGAAGGAACAGTTGCTACCCATTTTTTATCGACTTTGGTCAGTCGCGGCCGAGATTCGAACTCACGACCTCCCGATCACCGACCGAGCGCTCTACCGACTGAGCTAGCGTGAAGGAAGATCTTGTCACAAGGAATACACATGTGAAGTTTGAAACCCCAAGCACCAACTGTTCAAAAGTTATGGCCAAGATTAAAGTTTTTCAAAAGTAGGTCAAACTCCAAGGTCAAGGTCAAAAGGCCAAAGTTGTTGGTTTCCTAAGGAAAGTCTTGTCACTAGAAATACACGTGAAGTTGAAACCCCAAGCACCAACTGTTCAAAAGTTATTGCCAAGGTTAAAGTCTCATAAAATTTTGCAAAAGTGGGTCAAGAGGTCAAATATGATGGTATCCAAAGAAAGGTCTTGACACAATGAATACATATGTGAAATATGAAAGTCATAACGCCAACCAATCAAAAGTTATGGGCGAGGTTAAAGTTTTTGCGGACAAACAGACAGACGGATGGACAGGGCAAAAACTATATACCCCAGAATCTTCGATACGAGGGCATAAAAATATCTTGAAAAGATTCGAACAGCGTGTTAATGTTCAGGCAATGGATGTTCCCATAGTATGTTGAATATATATATATATATATATGTGTGTGTGTGTGTGTGTGTGGGGGTGTGTGTGTGTGTGTGTGTAGCACTAAAAATGACCAACGACACGAACAATAAAACATGTCAAATTTTCGGGACGACCTGTCCCTTCCTCAGGACAAAGAAAGAAGATAAGAAGTCATAAATACAAAGGAAACAGAGAAACAAAAACAACTAGCACTACTACTAAACTACCAAACACTAAATATTTACAGTGTTACATGTTAAATTTGAAGTTTATAAACAGTTATGAAGAAAGAAATTTGACAATTTTTATTGTTCGTGTCGTTGGTCATTTTTACTGCTTTATATAAATTTCCATCCGTGACCTTGTATCTACTTAGTAGATCCGACACTTAGGATTTACGGTGTTGTTGGTTTTTAGTGCTTTATATATATATATATATATATATATATATATATATATATATATATATATATATATATATATATATATATATATATATATATATATATATTTGAAGTACATTTATCACTGGAAACGTCTTGGCCTGGCCTGAATGAAATTTTCAAGAAAGGAAAAAATTATCTTACCTCTAATGTAACTGCTGGAGAAGGGGTACTAAGAACAATGGCGGGAAAAAAAAGAATCTTCGTCTCCAGGCTTCCTTACGTCAGAGGCACGTGACTCTGTGGATTCCTGACGCTTATTCTCCTGACAACGAGTGGAAAGGTTTAGTATCAGTCACAATTGTTTTTGATAGGGTTTGGAATGTTTAATCTCAAATACAAAGAAAGTCTGTCAAAATATGCATGTTGTGTAATATATTTACTTGTCTGAAGTTGTCCGAGTTGTCTGATGAAATTGTGGAGCACCCTGGTGACTCTAACATTTCAGACACGTTGACATCTGCAGGATTAGGGACCTTGAAAAAGAAAAAAATATAGGATGCATTTAAACTCCAGGAATCATTAATCAGAAAATAGGCACCACTATGGAAGCGACCTTCTAAAAAAAAAAAACCTTTCATCACCTTTTGGAAAAGCATGTTACAGGAATGGTAGTGTTTTATTTTATTTTAAAAATAAGAAATCAATCTGAAATGCTTCTTTTTTCTAGAGCTGCAAAATATACTGTAATAGGAAAATTTTCGCCCTCGTTTTATTTTCGTCCCTTTCGCCCTCGTCGGAAGTGGGCGAATTTTAAATGGGGCGAATTCAAAGTAAACAGTATTATATCTTAAACAAAACTGCTTCTGTGCGAATTTAAAATGGGACAAAATTGTTTGCAAATGTAAAAGAGCAAAAATAACACTGGGCGAAAATAACCCTCTATACAGTACTTCTCGTTTTTTGAAACAAACTTACACTTTTTGCATATTATTCCTAAAACAATACTAAAGGACTATATAGGCTCATTCTATGATTTATAAAACAATGTTACCAGAATTTTTACTACTGGATCTACATCTAAACTATTCGGATTGAACTTTGTAGATTTACGGTAATTGAAGTCCATGACTTGTACACCGCCCGACTCTGACAGGAAGTCCGTCTCTAATGTAGATTTATCGTCATGTCTCCTACATCATTAAATTGCGTGAAAGTGAGGAAAGATTGTTTTATTAATTTAAAGCTATCTGCTTATTTGAACATGTATCAAACTGAACGTTAAATTAAAAATACTTTATTGGAATTAAGGATTTGTATAATTTTTTTCTTTAAAATGATAAAAATGATATTTTCTTAGAATTTATTTTGCTTAAACAAGGGACAAAGACTGATATTATAATTGGTATTTAGTTAATGTAACAAGGTAAAATGATTTATTTAACCTAAATTCTTTGATACTCTCATGGTTTCGTCTACAACAGAGAACTGCAATAAAGACCAAAACAATCAGTAGAATCGCCAATCCTAGAGTGAATCCTATCACGGTCTCTAACTTCCCCGTCTGGTCTTCGCAGTTGGATCCATAATACAGTGACAGAAAAGAAGATTGACACCTGTTGGTATAAATATTTACCTGTAGTAAAAATAATTTTTAAAATATTATCATAATTTCAAATACTTGATGAATAAAGTTTCATATATTTACTATCATACATATTTCATAACTAAAAAATAATAGAAATGGATTCTTGACAAAAACTAATACAAAATATTCATGCGATGAAAGTCTTTTAATAACAGTCCTGTGACTATTAAATGAATGAATGAACATTTTACATGATCAACATAGAAATATCTTCAAAATTTTAGACCTTGTTAACGTTCAACCGGTAATAATTTTCATAATATACTGATATTGACTGGGAGGAACTTTTTTATTGATGTTATTTTGCAAGATAAGGTAAAATGCAAAAAATTATATTTGTAATAAGACTGCTAAAAATTTAGAAAGACACCTTGGCAAGAAAGGTTTTAAGTTTCAAAATGCAGTTAAAAAAGATCGAATCTTTTTGACTTCTGTCCTCATGAAAGGTGCGTTATGATGAATTAGACAAAAAACAAAATTTTCTAAGTACCTATTGCTAAAAAAGCAATTCTTGATGATATGATGAAATGACTACCTACCTACAAACTGTTTTATTTTTCACAGAGTCAAAATTGCAATATCCATTGTTTTTACATTTATTCTCTTCCAGATCACATTTGTGGAAACATATACCGGTGAAGTGGTCATGATCGAGGGCACGGCATGCATAACCTAGTGGGCAAAGCTTCCCAGAGGCAGAGCACTCAGTTATATCTGGAAGTTTGATAAGAATTACCACTGCTGTCTAGTTAATGAATTAGTTCATAAATTATAATTGTTTAGAAGGAGCTTAGTCGGGTCCCCATCCCTGGCAGCTGCCAGATTTTTTTCTCTGGATGTTAGAGTATATATTTTTATAGATAAGGATCAGCGAAATTAATTGATTAAGAATATAAATTAGTTCATAAATTAGTGCTATAATTCTCCTTTCAAACTTTAAAGTGATCTGTTATGTGGGTTGGAAGTATATAACATTTTCATAAAAAACAGGTACCCCTAGTCTGGATTTTCAGTTGTTTCTCAATTTCATCCGATATATTAACAGCATGCCATGTCAGAGATGTGAAGTTTAAGATGTTTTGTCGAATACTATTAGAAATGTCGGTTGCAAAATCTGTTATTGTCTTGTTTTGTTCCCGAAGTTTTAAGACTGGGATTCCAACATCAATTGTACATGTAATATTGATCTTGGCTTCACTGAAATAAAAAAAAACCCAGCTTATTAACGCTGAAACAGAATAAAGCATTTACTAGAAGTGTTCTTCAAAATTCTTCGGAAAGATACGAATGCTAAGAAAAAAATCCAGTTTGTATCAATGGAGTTTATCAGACGGCTTTCTCGGATGCTTTATACTCAGTTTTCATGGATAGGAAGGACATTAAATAGTGTTTAAGCCTTTCCCTTTGGTTGATTTCTTGCTATAAAACATTGAAATTAATTATGTGCTGGAACTATCCTTTTTATGACAACAAGAAGAAATCCCTTATATGTTTACAGAATCAAAACGTTTAATGTTTTCTTACTGCTTTAACATTAGAGAGACTGGATTCACATAAGTATATATACTTGTATACAGAAATAAATTTGTAATTCTTACTCGATCATTGTGTTCGACTGTCTTACTCTACGACTGATAGACCAGGGACTGTTCTCCTCTCTCCGATACCTTCGATGTCTACCATGATAGCTACAAGGAGTTCCACACTGTTACATTTCTAATATACAGATAATATTGCTCATTCCCCGTATAATTCAGGATTCCATTAACCGAATGAACTTTGACTTCATAAAGCCTAATAATGCTAAACATCTCTTCTTAAACACATTTTGAGGAAATACCACCTTACAGTGTATATTTGGTAAGTTTTGTATATATTTATTTGAATAATTTGAGAATTTTCACCATCTTACGTCTTTTTTAAAACACTGGTAATGTATGCAATTTTCTTTTTTAAGACCACCTGATGGTGGTATAATTTTGAATTAAGAATATCTTGAAAAATTATCAATAGATAAGGTATTTTGTAGAGGTGCATTGCGCATGACCTTAATACAGCTTTGACTTCAAATTGTGAATCGCATGAAAGAGTTATCCAAAAGAATACTATAAAAGCAGATTCATTCTAAGTAAATACCTCACAAGAACAATAACGCTGCACTCGTATTCAGTAAATACATATTGGTTCAACTGAAAAGAGAGAGAGTATAACTTTAGAATTGCTGTCCACAAAACTCACAATTTCCAAAGATTTATTATTAAGATATATATATGTATAGCAAATTAACAAGTTATCTGCAGAATCAGTCGTACCTTATAGTAAAAACTAGTTCTGTACAATTCTTCAGAACTATTTCTATCCGTGGTGATAAGCATTGTAAATTGTAGGCTCAGGGTGTTGCTTAGTCCTGGAAAAATGGAATTGTTACTATCAGTGATTCTGGGTATTGTTTATTTAGAAATTCATACTGCAACAGATAAAAATGATTAGATAATGAGCATTGTATTCAAATGAATAACGTTCCTCTCCGGATATTCAAAACATATTTTTTGAAACTTTGAATTTCGAAAGTACATTATCTCAGATAAATCAATACCGGTTTTATAACAATTAAGAAATACCTAGTGAAAGTATTTCCGTTGGAACAAGCGTTGTCCTGGGAAACGTAACTGTGGTTTTCACTGGACGTTGGGTTGTTTGTTGGGCAGACGTACTTAAAATAGTTGTCTTGGAATTGGTCGTCAGAGGTGTTATAGAACTCGGCGTACTTGATGAAGACTCTGTTGTTTTGATTTGGGTAGACGATGGCTGAGAAATATTATTTTCTATTAACATGGTATTTTCCGAAATATCCATTGTGTGTTCGTTTGAGGAACTCTCCACTGCTGATGTAACTGTGGTTGTATTATAAGATTCTTTTGTTGATTGTTTTGGTACATTTGCAGAAGTTAGTTCTTGTTCCAATGTTGTTGGTAGTAATGATACTGACTGTATTGTTGTGTTGTGAGTTAGGATTATGGGAGTAGAAGTTTGTGTTGTGTGCCCAGAAATATTTGTGGTTGTTGATTGATTTGCGGTATTTTTAATAGTCGAAGTTTGTAAAGTGTGACTAACTATAGTTGTGGTTGAAAGTTGTGTTGAGATGTTATTTGGTGTTGTCATGGGAGTTGATATTCCTTCTGTATGATTAGATAAGTGTATCGTTGTTGATTTTGTTCGGTTGCTGGTTGCGGTTGTCATCGTAGTTGAAGTTTGTATTGTGTGGTCGGGTGTGTTTGTGGTAGTTTGTTGTGTTGTGTTGCTGGTTGTCGTGGGAGTCGATGTTTGCGTAATATAGCTAAACTTGTTTGTGGTTATTGCTTGTTTTGTGGTGTTACTTTCGGCTGTTGAAGCATTCCAAGTTTCTGTAGTGTGAGTGACTATGGTTGTGGTTGGTGGTTGTATTGTGGTGCCTGTTGTGATTGTCATGGCAGTCGACATTTGTGCTGTGATTGGTGGTTGTGTTGCACTGCTAGAAGCGAATGTCGAGGTAGTTGATGCTTGTATTTTGTGGTCGGTTGTGGTTTTTGATTGTGTTCTGTTGTTGGTTGCAGTTGTGGTAGTTGAAGTCTCTGTTGTGTAGTCGGGTGTGGTAGTAGTTGATTTTTGTGCTGCATGGTATCGTGTTGTTGTTGTCGGTGTTCTGTTGTTAGTTGCAGTTGTCGAGGTAGTTGATGTCTGTATTGTGAGATCTAACATTGTTGTAGTTGCTTGATGTGTTTTGTTGCTAGTTGCAGATGTTGTGGTGGTTGATGATTGTGCTTTTTGGTTTGATGTGGTTGTGATTAGTGGTCGTGTTGTGGTGCTAGTTTTGGCTGTCATGGGAGTCGATGTCAGTGTTGTGCAGTCGTGTATTGTTGTGTTTGGTGGTTCTGTAGTATTGCTTGTTGTCTTTTCTGTGAAGCTAGATGTAGTGGTGATTGTTTTATATATTGTCGTTATATTTTTTGATGCTTCTTTTGATGTTGTTTCTGGTGTCGTTGGTGTTGGTTTGTATGTTGGCGTTGACGGATGTGTTACAACCATTGATGTTGTTATATTTATTGGATCACCATCTATCACGACGGAGTTAGATGTTATTGAATCAGAAGAATTCTTCGAAGCTGAAGAACACAATATCAAAACCAGAACTAAAATTCCGATAAAGAAGTCAAGAATACGCATTTTACCTGAAAAAAAAAATAATAATGTAAATCAATACGTTTCTTTTAAATGCAACCTATCTGTATTTAAACAGATACGTATAAACTATAATGGATAGAAATGCAACAAATCCAAAATTAAATATACTATCAAATCAAAATTTGCGTAAAACAGAAAACCTTCATATTTGTCTTTACTATGAATGTAGACATAAATTGCAAACAACTGTCATTGATAAGTTGCATCATTTAAAACCCTTCTCTTTTTTATCAAGCACCTTATTTCACTGATTTTGGCTTGGGAACCTTTAAAATCAATATTCTGGTTCTAAACTCTGATACTTATGGCTCTCCAAACGAAACAGTCATAATGGTTTCTCTCTTTAGCTATGTCTATCAGTTCTAAAAGCTATCAATGTTGAAACTCTCGAACCCTTGTTCTTGATTCAAGGTCAATCTTCAGTATGTTGTTGATGATAACCTCAGAATGTGTCATAATCTTCACACAAGAATAATTTTAAACTCTCGATTAAAATATATTCAATCCCTTATAATTGTTAATGATTGCATTTTAGAGCTTTTATTTTGTTTAAGGACATATTGTTATGATTGGGAAAGTGACGCTTTAAGGAAAGCAACAACAATGATAAATGTCTTCTCTTAAATGTTTTAAATTCGATGTTCCTTTTCTTTTTAAAAAGAAAGAAAGGGGAGGGGTATCAGCTGTGCCTACTTGTACTTCTTTCGAAAAAAAAAATTTAAAAAGAATTTTACGGACTCATTATTTACAAACAATATACTTACAGAATGGTATGGTTGACGCCCTACAGTTGAAATTTCAGCAATGCTAACGTGCACTGAACTGATTATTAAAAAAAAAAAAAAAAAAAAAAAAAAAAAAAATTTGATTATCGATTTAGAGACAGGTAAATTTTTGATAACGGGTAGATTTTCTTTCCACATTCAAGATTTTTTTGACAAGCCAACCTTACGTAATTTATCAGAAGTAAATTCCTTTGATATCAGAAATCCAATGAGGATTTTAAAGTAGTACTGTATATTGGTCTTAGGAATAAATCACAGGTTAATGACAATGAAATTTTATTTCTACACGAACACAGTCTTCCTCAATTGTTTCTAATTTAAACATTTATACATGAACTTAGGATTTTGTTAAATGACAGCTCAATCAGTATCTCGTACATGCAGTTCGACATGTTCAACGATGGAATTTCAAGAATATAATTTATTACTGGTCCGGTTGAAATGTGATTCATAAATTAGTACACTTACATTCAAGGCAACATAGTAAAAAAAACATTGTTCACAGAATTTATTAAGACAGTGAATTTTATCAATATACACAATCAATATCAAAACACATATATGTAATTTTTAAAATTTGTACCTGCATATTTAATTTGTGTGTGTGTGTGTGGGGGGGGGGGGGGAGGTGTGTGTGTGTGGGGGGGGGGGGAGGTGTGTGTGTGTGTGTGTGAGGGTGTGTATGTGTGTATATAATTGTTTGTGAGACCTATAATTATAATGCTTTGAAAACTTAATAAGAAAATCTTTAAAATACCAAAAATTTCTTGCATGGTAAAGCTTACTTCATTCAGTTTGGTTTACTAATTATCATAATGTTACAATTTACAGACAATATGCTTTCCGATCCGCGATCTATTAATATTCTAACAAAATCGTAAAAGATAACTATCAGAAATAATTATTTTAAATTATTGCATGAACAATATATCAAGATTTACATTTCCAAATATTTTTCCTGAAGATTCCTTGTAAATTAGAAAAAAAAGTTTATGTTCTCATGAATTACCGTGGGATGACCAAGAATATTTCCATTGTGATGTGATTGAATTAAAAAAATAGTGCAATTTTTTTTCAAAACTGATCGTTGAATGACAAAAATATGTGGCAAGTCATCAGAAAATAATGTAAATATAAGATATGAATTATTTTTTGAGAATGCATGAGGTACATGAACTATAACACTTCACGACTGCATATTTATCATGAAGCACTAACGCGCCTCATGAAATATGTTGGCGTGAAGCGTCGTAGATCATTTCCTCATGAATTCTCAAAAATTAAATTCATCTCTTAAATAAACACTCTAGAGTAACTCTGAAAGTCCATGAACAGCAAAAGTAAAATAAACTTACATTGCAATGTATTGCATTCATAAATTGAACAGCATACGATTGTTTGCTTATTATGCCATTAAAAGATGGCTCATATATGTGAAATTAAATTCCCGTTATGATATGGAACAAAAAAAACAACAACACATTTCCTAATTCCTTTTCTTGAGTTTCAGAATGGAGTTCTGTTTTCAGTTGTGGTATACGTGGCTGGTACTGGTCTAATTCCCTGTAAGATTAATTTTACTTTCTTACTTACACTCAATAAGTGTAAATATATATATATATATATATATATATATATATATATATATATATATATATATATATATATATATATATATATATATATATATATATATATATATATATATTTCAAATAATGTTTGAGATGCAAATCTTAAACAAAATTCATTTTATTTCTTGAATGCATTTCTCGCTTTAATCTTATCAAAGTTTTACCGTTTGAGATTTGTACAGATGTGTCTCTCTGCTGACGTAAGGGCTTTCAAAATTCTCCATTGGTTCACTGTAGATATGTGGTCTCTGGATCGAAAACTAAAAAAAAAAAAAAATAAATAATCATATTTAAAAAATAGATAAATATCCCATCGGTCACTGTATTTTTTGTAATTTCTACATTACATTTGTGAATAAAGAATTATTGAACGGAAGAATTCACTAAATTAAGTTGCAAGTTATCTCATTCAAGGCGCATGTCTTCTTAATTATGATGTTTGTCGAGATGATAAGAAATACAGATGAACATAAATAAAAAGCATGCATATTTTAACATTATTATCCTGCATATTGGCTTATGTTGCATTTTACATGTTACATGTGTGCTAGTGTTGTATTTGTAACTTACCTTGATCTTTCTGAAGAAGAATAAATTGCACATAGGAAACAGAAATATGGCACGATTATATTGTACTCACGTTTCTGGTTGAATCAATGCTAGCCATTGATGAGCGTTCTCCACCGCACACTCTCGGGGAGTGGTGTGATTTACTTTGAGGCAGGTAGATCTCTAACTCTGGAACCCTTGGACTTTGATTCCAAAGGCGTTCGTAGGCCTGAAAATATTACTTTTACCATCTTCATTTTTGTTATTGAGATTTTTTCATTGTCAAACAAATTGTTTAAAATGTTTTGGGAAAAAAATACTCTACGCTTCGCTTGCCGGTATCAGGAATTATTTTGACAAAACTAAAGCTGTCCTAACGAATTGATACCTCCCACATGGTATGGTCAGAGCATTTACAATACCAAATGTGAATTATTATTGATTTATTGCATGCACTTTTTCTGTTGTGTAGTTTTGTTTTTCATGGTCCCCTTCCCCTCAGTTATATGCATCGTCTACTATTTTCCATTCACAAAATTACAAAGGAGAGAAACTTTTGCACCTCGAATCAACGTTGAAATAGTATCACTGCAATTTTTTTTGTGGTATTCCTTTTTACCATGAATGAGATTTCTATGTAAAGATATAGAACGTACACAACTTTTGCACCTCCAGTCTCCGTGGCCTTGATCATGTACAAATAAAATTGAGGGACAGTCATGTCACATCTATATACTAGAATCTAGGTGGGGTTTCTATTAGAGTTGGGCAAAAACTGACATACTTCAGTGACATACCAAAATTATGTCCTTTGACGACCTTCATAATGGCTGATACGTTTGTAATGAAATACAGCAATAATAAATGTAAAGCATTGCAGGGAGTAAAGATCACGAAATATTTCACTTAATGGTCTTAGAATCTTAACTTAATTGGTGGATATTTGCATACTCTCTGTTTTCTCCAACTATATATGAACCTGCACTCGCCAGTTGCGTTGATAGCACTATGAACGCAACTTCTGCTATAAGTGCAGGTTGTTCCTTACACTGGCGGAGTACAAGCTTCTCCACTTATACAACACATTCAATGTTGTGCAAAAGGAATACATTTTAGCTTTTAATGAAATCCTCCGGGGAAAAAGAAATTTAAAATGATTAAAATTGCAGATTGAGGTGTATTTAACTTTTAAAAAATTAATTTTAGTCAACGTATTTAATTGTATAATAAAACTTTCTATAAATTAAACAGGGCTCTATAGCTTCAATTTATTTTCATTTTTAAGCATATAGTTACAAAGAACAATAACTCTTCTTGATAGGGTAGTTTTACGTTTTACTCAGACAAAATGAAATTTCTGTAATAGTGTACAGGTATCTATTTATAGAACGATTTTAACTCTTAAGAAGAATTTTAAGAACTTAAAAAACAAATGAAAAAATTCTTTAATTAAAATCAATATAAAAACATTCTCTTTTTGTTATTAATAATTTTTTATCAGAGAGTTTCGATGACATCATGACGCGTCACAACAGCATCAAAACAAAAATTTACGAGAATATTTGAAGATAAGTAACTGTGACGAACAATAGAAATTGTCAAATTTTCTGGACGACCGGACAGTTTCATGCTGTATATAGTCATCATGAAACGTTTCATTCCATTTCCACTTTTCTATGTTTATGTTTTTTTTCCTGTTCGTTCAGTTCATGGGTACAACCAGAATTTAAGGCTGCATATAATTGGGGTTATGGTCTGAAAACTGTGTATGCCAGGCGCGGATCCAGGAATTGAAGTTAGGGGGGGGGGGCGCAGAAGTAGGCAGGGGGTCTGGGGGCCAGGGCAAAGCCCTGGTGGGGGCCCAGGGGACGAAGCCCCCGGAAGCTCCTGGATTCTAGAGATTTTGTAGGGTAAAAATGAGGTCTACCGAGTAGACATTTTTTTTCATTTTCTTGACGAAACTATGATTCACGCTAACTTTGACAGTTTAAGGGGGGGGGGGGGGCGGGTGCGCCCCCCCCCCCTTAAATCCGCCACTGTATGCTCTCCTACACAGAAATCTATCACATTAGGAAAAAATTCCTCTTCTGTTATCATGTAGTCAATTACACTACTTCCTAGCTCTGTTTCACATGTATATCTACCAATCTCTGTCTGCATGTAGTCTGCCATTCACGCTTAAATGATTTACACATGTCCAACAGCATTGTATCGAACGAATTTTTTGTTTTGTCTTCAGAATAGCGTTCCAATTTATTGTCACACACATAAGATTGGTCATCATTCTCCGGTGCAACAAAATCGTCCCTGATATACAGTGTAGTCAGGCGATACAGACGTACGAGCGTTTAAGTCTCCCATTATAATAACTTTTCCTATATTTCGGAATGTAGCTATGTTTTGGGAAAGTTTATCAAAGATGTTTTCAACGTTGGTTATAATATTGTATACGGGGGATTTCTCCGGGGGTAGGTAAGCACAGCATAAATATATATCCTTATCAAGTAAGAAAAAGTATTTATCAATTCTAAACCACATGATCCCATCAATATTTGACAACACTAATTGAATACCTTTATGTAATTCATCTTTTATAAAAACAGCAATGTCACCACTGTTACGCTTAGCCCTCTTATGGATGAATTTTCTTGGTTTGTGATACATCACATAGTTTTCCATATCAATTTTACTATTGTTGTTAGTCCAAGTTTCTTGTAGGCATATTATTTCCCAATAAATCACTTAATTCTTTGTTTTCAAGTTTCTGTGTTGTCAAACCTTGAATGTTCCACGACATTATTTTGATACTTCCACCGGCGTATCCCTGGTCTGCATTAGTGTCCCTTTGTAATATATTTTGACCCCTCTCTCTTGGTCTGCTGAGTCCAGGTGGTTTGTACTCTTCACCCTCAATAATAAGTTAATCATATTTTAGGAAAGCAGTTTTATCCTCACGCTTTGCTCGAGTCATGACCGGGATAAGTTTTTTTCGTCTGTCGACGATTTCCCTGGGATACTGTTGGGACATTCCGTAAGATGTTTCCTTTAGTTTATAGCCATAACTTTGTACCGCCTCTTTTTCCTTTTGGAAAAATTAAGGCTCTCCGGGGGGGGGGGGGTAATTAGTCAGGTCAGTATTTGAGATGTTAATTGCTGTTAAGACAACATGTCCTTACCTAACCTGTCCTGTGTTTCTTTAATGATTTTAATTAAATGATCGTTGAGTACCGTGAACTGATTATAATGAGTCCTTACCTCCTCTATCCTTTGCAGTTACCCATCAAATTATATTATTGAACACACATTGTAAATTAAAGTTCAGACATAGGTTTGATTATGGTATACAATGCAGAATGAACTTGCGTGACATCTCCTCTGATTTTTTTAATGTATCTGATACTTCGGGCATGGGTTTTTTAAAGTTTTTTTGACTATTAAACTTGAAATAAATTATAAATAGTGTTATAAACAATATATAAATATAAACATAATCTTACTATATGTAACATATTTCTAGTCTTGTTTATTTCAGAAGAGCTTTCAGTGATGAAAGATGTCAAGAATTTTTTTTATACGATTAACCGATTAATCGGTCGGAACGTCTTGCGGTTAACCGATTAGCAATTCTGCATTCGATTGCCATCCCTAGTAATAAACAACGATTATTCAGTGATCATGCGCGCATCATGGAATATGGCAACAGAGAAATTGCTATTCATAACGCCATGTTCACTGACTAACTTTGTTTATTCCTTGAATGCTATTTTCATATTGCATATATATCTTCATACGTATAATCTACGTAGTCCTAATCCTGTACCTGATTAGTAACTCCTGGAGTACCTGTATATCGATATAAATTCTGTGAGTCTTCTGTCAGACGTAGACTAGAGGTAAAGTCTCTCATGTCGAGTTTACTCGTAGCGAAATAATCCCCCTTTTTACTGTAAAAGAATCGTATATTTTTGAAAAACTATAAACAAATAATTTTGAAAATTTATCACCGTCACATGGATAACACAGTAGTTGTTAAAGCCATTAAATAAACTAAATAAACAACCTCGGGCTTTAGTACTTTTGTAGTAAAGCTGTCTTCTAATTGTTCTTTGATATATATTTATGATCATATGAAAATAAGCTCACCTTTTTTCTTGTTCATCCTTACAGGATCGCCTACAACACAAGATAAGTATGATGACAAGTATAAGGCCTCCTCCACCACCAACAGACAAACCAACAACAAACTCCACAGTCCCTGTTCTCTCCTCACACTGAGGTCCGTAGTACATGGTCACAAGACTCCTCTGACACCTGGCACAAAAATATTCTGATTTTTTTTTCTCTCAATTGCATTTATTTGGAAGTTAAAGTAATATAAACTATGAAATTTTTAGCTGAAACAAGATTCATAAATACATGAAGATATGTACTGCTCATGTGGAAAATAACTTAAACACTTCCTATAATATTGAATACGCAATGCCAAACTTATTGCGAAAATTTTTAAAAAACTTGTACCAAAAATGATCTTGGGAATGTAAGTGACTTTACATATTCAAATTTTAATAACAACATGATTTAAATATCATTTTGGATACCTGAAATTATTTGGTACGAGTAATAGCACGACCTACCTACAAGCTGTCTGGCTGAGAACTGTGTCAAAAAAGCAATATCCCCTGTTATTACATGGTTTATCTTCAAGGTCACATTGATGCACACATACCCCGGTGTAGTGGTCCGCAGGGGACACAGCACAACTGTAACCCAAGGTACAAAGCTTTCCCGTGGCTTTACACTCTGTCAAATCTTCAAGTTTCAAATTATATAATTTGATCCAATATGACTTTAATTAAGGTTATATCTGATTCTTCTAAAAGCATTTTATTCTACACTAAAAATACCATTTGTTTGGTGTTCCAGACTCTCTTGGATTTCCATGGATGTATCAAACACTTCATAGGAACTAGAACTTATGTGATCTATGTTTCCTCGAAAATTCTTTGAAATTAATCCAGGTAATGCCTTAACTGATATATTTTGTTCTCGAAATTTGCCAACAATGATGTCTGCATTGATATCAATAGTATAATTGGTCTTTCTGAAATATATGAAGAGCAAGGTTTACAACTTTATAATTAAGTTGAAAATTAGTTTAGTTGAAAACGCTTCAAACACCATTTAGATCCGTTGTGAGTATATTTATGTTAAAAATTACGTAATTCTCTTGCTGAAAAAGGACTTATGACATTGTCAAGATTTACAAAAAAATATTATAATAATAATAATAATAATAATAAAATAAAACTAGAAAGTCTGCTATTGCAAGCAATAGGGTATGTCGCCCCGAACTGGCGCGCGCGTGTGTGTGTAAGGGGGAGGGTAGTAAAACTGTACAACAACTTTTTTGACTTAACATTTATTAGTTAACCGAATTTTATTTGAAAACTGCATGCAAAAATAAAGCATTACTCAAGAGAAAAAAATATCAGTGAAAAACGACACTTATCAAAAATATACTTGCTGTATACAAAAGAAGGAATGTCAAAAATTGTTGTTTTAATATATTTTATAATAGTTGTGCAAGTTCATTTCATTTCTTAAAATACGGTAGCAATGCTCAATAATGTATAACCTGTATAATTATACTATTAAAAGAAAGAAATATCGTTGTCTTATAATTTCATAAAGTATTATCTGTTAATTGGATTTTAAAATACATTGCATAATGTCATGAAATTGACATCAGAAATCAAATGGAAATTTAAATTTCTGTTTCTAAATAGACATTTCATTTTTTCATGACTAAAGCAATACCCATTAGCTAAGCTTGGACAACCATCAACTCGTATCAGTCCTTTCAGTACTTTGATTAAAAGAAACTTCTGAAAGCATACAATGGTCACGTGACCGCCACTTTTCATAAATCATTTGTTTCTTACCTGGCTTCAGCGACAAACTTTGAAAAAATAAAATATCCTATGCACAACTAGGGTTGGTGATTTTTATTTCTGTAAAGTTTTAAGGAAGATTTTGAAAGCCATCTACGAGAACGCTCAAGTACAAAACTAAGGTGAACCAAAATATCATTTCGTTCCGGTGGCTGAAGCGATGGACCTGCTCCAATTTTTTGTCGGAAAACAATTTGATCCAGTAGTAGGAATAACCTTTAAAGTTTCCAAAAGATTGCTTGCGTAGCTACTGAGAAAACTAGAAATTAAAGAATTTTCACTTTTCGTCCGTTTCCATGGCAACGGTAAGAATTTAGAAAAAATTGAATGTTGACTGCACTCCTAGAGTTTCTAATCATAATTTCTGTAAAGTTTCAACAAGATTGTCCGAGCCACCTCTGGATGTGAAAAAAAGGAACATGGTGTGAAAAAAAGGACATCAATCAGCCAAACTCGTCCATTATATTTATTAGGACCCGACACTCTAAACCAAACTTTTCGACATTGTTTCCTTTTTGAAACATAATTGTATATATATATTAATATAGTAAAGAGTGTTTCGGCGGTTTTTAACGGGTGCTTGCCCTAAGGCCCGCCTCTTCAGGGGTCCACCTTAGCAATATTAGTCTTGTAGTAAACGTGATCTAATAATTATATCGCCTATGCTTTTGTCCTTGCTATAAGCTATAATTGGATCCGATGTAAATATTTCTTTGCATCTTATGTCTGTTTTCATTTCGTTCCAATATTTTAAGATGCGTTTTTTTAATCCCTTGATTCTAGGATTGTATTTTGTAACCATAACTAATTTATTTTGGAGTTTCGATTGTTTGTTGCTTTTATTAAGGATCTCATTTCTGAGGCTTCTGGAAAGAACTAACTGACGCCATCCAGAAACAAGCCTCGCAGAAAGTTATAGATTTCCTCGAGAACCAAATAAAGGAAAAAGAAAACGAGGCGAACAGGATTAGGACGGAAACAATTAAGAAGGTAGGATTTGCTACCCAAGAAAGCGCGTCCATTAGGAAACAGCTGGACACAGATATACTGCAGCTCAATGATGAGAACACCAAGGAACTTGAGGAATTTCGTAGGCATTTGAGCTCTATGCAGCAAAACTCATCCAATCCTAAGACTGCAACAGTGTCCAGAGCCCCAGGAAAAACCACGCATCAGCCCCGGAAGGACTGGAATTACAGTAACCGAAGGAACACATTCTCAGGTTATCGTCCTCAGGAAAAGAGAGGTCACTTTAGGAGACGCTATTACCCATATTAACATTCTACACAAGTAGGACTCGAAACACCTTCTTCTTGGTGATTTCATACATATTCCGTGCATATTATAATTTCTAACAACAACATGGACATCTAAAATTTGGATTATACTAACTGTATTTACATGCGGTACCTAAAAAAATCGTTTTCTATTGATATCCTTTAATACCCGAGAGAACTGTGAGTACAACCAACAAAATTGACACTTCGGAATTGGAAAAACTTTTTACTAGTAAGGTTTGTTATATATTCGAGCGGATTATAATTAATTTACATTATGGATTTTATATATTGTACAAGCTATATCATAATATACGAACAGTCAAATACTTGTACATTATAACTATTCAGACTCTTAAAAAATCCATTGACTTTTTTCAAAGAATTTTGTCTCTGTTATTTTGTATATATATTATTCTTCATATTATAATCTTAAATAGAATTTGGATTTTTTGTTTTCTTACACATTTGACCAGCAACGTGGTCAGTCATTGGTTGATTGTAGTAGCTTCAATCTGATTGAAAGGAGGCGTGGCTTTTCGCCTGTCCACGTTTCTCTTAGCTCGAGTTTCTGACATTGCTATAAGATCAGTGCGAATAAGCACCACAGGATTAATTTTTGTGCCATCCGTTTGTTTGCTTTGTCACTTATCTACGGAAATTCCATTATCAAATGCTTACATACCTTATGCCCTCTACTAATGTGCACAGAAGTATTATAGACGTGGTGATACTGATTTTCAATTGGCACTAATTAGCCTATTATTATTAATTACTTATGTGCCTTATACCCTCTATTAATACGCTCAGACGTATTATAGACGTGGTAATATTACTAAATTAATTTGTACTTGTTAGTTTTCCCTATATTAATACGCTCAGACGTTTAGTAGACGTGGTACCTTATTTATAATTATCGGCAAATTAATTTATCATCTGAGATAATTATCTCAATCTTTAACAATATATATACCGTCCCTTACAATGGCGCGACGCTTCAAACGTCAGGATAAACAAAAGAAGAGTGCGTTGAGAGCATCTAATGCATGTGCTCATAAACAACGTATTCACAAAGCAAGCGTTTTAAATGCAAAAAAGTTTGTTCTCAAATATCCTCATATTGTCTCAGAGATAATGAATATATACTACTAGCTAAAGGACTTAAATTCATTCCGTCACCACAAGAAAGCAATGTCAAAAGGTTTCTTCTTAAGGATTTTGACGAATTTGCGAGAAAACTCAGATGCAAATTCTTTTTTGATACCCGAGAAGATAAAAAACTTCATCTCTTCAGAACATCAACTGGTTATAAACCTGATCTGGCATGTGGCTTACTTGAAAATTACATTGATAAAACCAAACTAGAAATATCATCTATGCCAATAAAACAATATCAGGATAATCTAACTAGCCAGGAAAGAGCAGCATTGGCATCATTAAAAAACAACTGCCATATCGTCATTAAAAAAACTCATAAAAGTAACACTGTAGTCATCATGGACAGAGAAAAATATATCACTGAAGCACTACGTCAACTTAAATCAAAGCACTATATTGAAGTTGACAAACCCGATTTGTCATATTTATATAACATCATACAAGAAAAAGTATGGGATATGCATATTAGAGGAACACTGGACAAAGAAATATATCGTTATCTTAATGAAAATGAGTCGTCCCTTAAATGCGGACATTTATACTTGCTCCCTAAAATACACAAGATCAAAGATAATATCCTGACTGCCCTCATGAATGGCACATGCAGCCTCAGACGGTTACCACCTGGGCGACCAATTATTTCACAAAGCGATACACCAACACATAGAATTGGTTCTTACTGCGATTACTTTCTAATTCCGATAGTCAAAAAAACAATCGACCTACATAAAGGATACAACTGACTTTATCAATAAAATTATGTCTACCATCGCAGATCATACTGATAACTTATGATGTAACAAGTATGTATACTAACATGGAGTTCGATGAATTATTATGCGCTGTTGAAGAAGCCTACAGAAATAACGAAAGAGTCTTATCAGATCTACCTCATCCCGATGTCTCAGATCTCCTCTTTCTTGTAAAGTGCATACTCGAAAATAATTATTTTGAATTTAATGGAAAATATTACAAACAAATCATCGGGTGTGCAATGGGTTCAACTGTTTCCCCGGAGGTATCTGATATTAGAATATTCCAGATAACCCAATCAATCATGGCGCAGTTTCAATATGCTAATAAAGTCTTGTTTCATGGCCGATTTAGAGATGACGGTTTCATCATTTTCAATGGTTCTAAGACTGAGATTCTGGAGTTCTTTGAACTTGGCAATCAGTGCCACCCGCACTTAAAATTCACTTTTGAAATCTCTGTTCATTCAGTGAACTTTTTAGACACAACAGTGTATAAAGGAAGAAAATTTCAAGAATCCAACAAACTAGATATCAAATCATACACAAAACCAACAAACAATTTTCAGTATCTACACAGAGAAAGCGCTCACAACCCAGTATTCAAAGGTTTTATCAAGGGTGAGTGTATAAGACATATGAGAAATACCAATGATACTACAACACTCAGTATAATTCTACAAGACTTTAAGAAACACTTGTCAAAGAGAGGCTACTCTGATACAGAAATAGACCCTATCATCGCAAGCATAAGTGAAGCAGACAGAAATGAGATCCTTAATAAAAGCAACAAACAATCGAAACTCCAAAATAAATTAGTTATGGTTACAAAATACAATCCTAGAATCAAGGGATTAAAAAAAAAAATCTTAAAATATTGGAACGAAATGAAAACAGACATAAAATGCAAAGAAATATTTACATCGGATCCAATTATAGCTTATAGCAAGGACAAAAGCATAGGCGATATAATTATTAGATCACGTTTACTACAAGACTAATATTGCTAAGGTGGACCCCTGAAGAGGCGGGCCTTAGGGCAAGCACCCATTAAAAACCGCCGAAACACTCTTTACTATATTAATATATATATATATACAATTATGTATCAAAAAGGAAACAATGTCGAAAAGTTTGGCTTAGAGTGTCGGGTCCTAATAAATTTAATGGACGAGTTTGGCTGATTGATGTCCTTTTTTCACACCTTGCGTAGCTACTGAGGAAATAGAAATTAAAGAATTTTCACTTTTCGTCCGTTTCCATGGCAACGGTAAGAATTTAGAAAAAATTGAATGTTGACTGCACACCTAGAGTTTCTAATCATAATTTCTGTAAAGTTTCATCAAGATTGTCCAAGCCACCTCTGAGAACATATGTGAGCATAATACAATTTTTTGATTTTGGTTCTATTGTAAATGTGTGCGACCTATTCCAGTTCTTTTTTAAAAATGGAAATCACTTTGACACAATGCAAGGAATCATCCATTAAAGTTTCAAAATAATTGCTTGAGCAGTTACTGAGAAAATCAAAGTTAAAGAATTTTCACTTTTCCCCTGTTTCCATGGCAACGATTGATAATTTGAAAATTTTAAATGCGAATCGCACAATTACAATTACTGATAATTATTTCTGTAAAGTTTCATGATGAATGATTAAGGGGCCAATGAGAACACTCCCGGACAAAATTCGTCACTTTTGGTACGTTTCCATGGCAACGGTAGCCATTTTGAAACTGAAAGTCTGCACTGCACAAGTACTGCTAGTGATCGTCTTTTGTGGAAAGTTTCAGGAAGATTGTCCAGCCATCTGCGAGAAAATCCCCGGACACAGTTTTTAGGCGTACAATAGCAATATGTCGCCAGACTTCGTTCGGGGCGACATAATTAGAGCCGAGCTCATTGCAAAGCAACGAGTGTAGGTCTTCCGGCGGAGCTGCGGACAGGAAGAAGTGACCTGACTCAAAATCATGCCACACTCTAAGGATATAAGCACTCTTGTAAGGGGTATCAACTTACAATGTATCGCTAGTAAAAAGAGGAATGTAGGTGAACTTGAACGTGTCCAAATGACCTTCCGTCAAGCCATGACACACTCTGGTTTTGAGTAAACCCCATCTGTGTGTTACACATTCACACATTCTTTCAGACCATACATCCAGTCAAAATATCTTATCCTTAGTGACCTTGAACTTGAGTCAAGGCCATGTTTCACTAGTAGAAAGACGGTAACGAATTTACAGTTTCTCTGTCAGTGACCTTGAACTTGTCCAATTGACCTTGACCATCAAGGCTTTAACACACACTGGTTATGAGCAATCCCAATCTGTGGGTTTCTGACTGGATAAGTTCAGAAATGTTCTTTCGGACAATACATCGGGTCAAAACATATCCTCCATAGTCATAATTTATTAGGTTCATTCACAATGATTTTAAGATTCATTGTGTATGTTTTATGTCCAGTTTGGATATTGAACAAGATGAGTTTGTAAAACACTAATGCTCCCGTATGGCAGCTTATGGCAAAAGTTAAAATTTCTCAAATACAAATCAAACTCCAAGGTCAATGTCAAGAGATAAAAAATTATTTTACCCAAAGAAATGTATATCTTTTCTGATGGAATATAACTGTGAAATATGAAAACTCTAGTATTAACTGTGGAAAGTTATGGCAAACATTAAGGTCTAGGACAAATGGTCAAAATTAATGGTGCCCAAGGGAAGGTCTCCTCACAAGAAATAGACTTTAAAATATGAAAGCCCTAACACCTACTGTTCAAAAGTTATGGACAAGGTTAAAATGTTTAAAAGTAGGTCAAACTCCAAGGTCAAAGATAAAAAGTCAAAACTGTTAGTATTCGAACAAAGCTCTTGTCAAAAGATTTATACATATGAAAAATGAAAGACCTAGCAGCAACCATTCAAAAATATGGACAAGGTTATAACACTTAAAAGGAGGTCAAACTCCAAAGTCATATAAAGTGAATGAAATAAAGTAAATAAATCAAAGTTAAAACTGTTGGTACTCAAAGGAAGCGCTTGTCATACATGTAAGAATTATACATGTGAAATATGAAAGGCCTAGCACCAACCAATCAAAAAAATATGACGAAAGTTAAAGTTTTTTTAAAAGTAGGCCAAAGGCCAAGGTCAAAGGGTAAAATTGTTGATATCCGATGAAAAGCGTTGTCGCAAAGAATACCCATGTGAATTGTCAAAACCCTAGTCCTAACCGTTCAAAAGTTATTGCCAAGGTTAAAGTTTTTTAAAGTGGTAAAACTCCAAGGTCACAAGGTGAAAAATATTTATTCCCAATGAAAGGTCTTGTCACAAAGAGTTTCAGATGTGAAGTATGAAAGCCCTAACACCAACTGTTCAAAAGTTATGGCCAAGGTTAAAGTTTGGTAAAATTTTGCAAAGTGTGTCAAACTAAAAGGTCAAGAGGTCAAATGGCATATGAAAGCCATAGTTCCAACCAATCAAAAGTTATGGGCAAGGATTAAGTTCTTGCTGACAAATTAAGTGAAAATAAGACAGAAAGATGGAAGGACAGGGCAAAAACTATTTGCCCCCGAACCTTTGATTACGGAGGCATAAAAATGTCGATGTCTTTAGGTTTCTGTGCTTGCCTGAAATTTTAAGTCCTTTTAGTAAACAGGAGTGCAAGTTGCATTGCATGAACGATACGCATTCACATCATATTCAATGACGCATACCATATAATAAATAAAGAAATATATTTAGTATCCATGTTAATTATTTATGCTGATTTCATTTGAAAATCTGAAAAAATTCTTTAATATTCTAATGAGTTAAATTTTTGACTAGTAGTGATACGAGATTCAGGTGTCATTTATTATCCTTACAAACAGAGATACATTGCTGGGCCCAGCAATTGCTCTACCCCCTCATCTTTACTCCTTACTCGCGTGGCGCAGTGGTAGAGCGTCTGCTCTAGAGTCGCGGAGTAAGGAGTTAATCCTTACGTCGCGGGTTCGAATCCCACTGTGGGACGTGGAGACCGGTCCTTCGGATGAGACCGTATAAACCGAGGTCCCGTGTCACAGTAGATGCTGGCACGAAAAAGATCCCTCACTGCTCAATGGCCCTGATTGCCGAGTATAGGTCAAAATATGCAGCTCTCCACCGCAAGTGGTGGCGTCTCCATATGAGTGAAAAATTCTCGAGAAGGACGTTAAACACCAAACAAAACAAAATACTCCTTAACAAGTTTTCCAAAACTTTATATTCTTAATATTAAGAATTAATATTCTTATGAAGCAGAATTTATTCAAAAACTTCTACATAAGAAGAGGAAATCACTAGCTGCGGCCTTCAATTCGACATTCAGATATATCGACGATATTTTATCAATTAACAATAGTTATTTCCATTCGTATGTCGACTCGATATATCCCAGTGAACTTGAAATAAAAGACACCACAAAGTCTGCAACCTCTGTTTCATATTTAGATGTTTTACTGACTATAGACGATAAGGCCAATTAACAACTAAATTGTATGACAAACGAGATGACTTTCGTAAATATTATTGTCGTTATAATGACCTTGTTAGCAAATATAACCTATCATTGTGTCGTATATTGGCTGACTTGTTTCATACCAATTGTTAGGCCTTTGTTTTTGTACTGAATTGACTACGGATAGTTCCGTCTACCTGATCAAGACATAGGACTCACTGCGGGTGTGACCGGTCAACAGGGGATGCTTGCTCCTCCTAAGCACCTGATCTCACCTCTGGAATTTCCAGGGGTCCGTGTTTTATGGCCTCTTTACATATTTGTATTGTTTATTGATTTTTTTTTTAGATCGATCACTGTTCGTTATCTTTATCTTTTACATTGATCCTTTAATTTTTGTAACCTGGTTCAAATTATTGCTGCGAAATATTGAAGCCCCCTCCCTCCCCCCCCCCCTGGACAAAGGAAAAATTGTTTGATTGACCCCTGCGCCGTGACCGTCAATCATTGTAGAATCGATCTTGTTAATCATTCTGTAGCAAATTCTGTAGCATTTTTTAATGTAAGATATTTATTGCAACAGGAGTTTACATTTTTAAATGATTTTTTGCCCGATGAACTTTCTCTAAAACTTCCGGCTGTCGATAGGATAAAAGAGGCTCCGAGGTATTCAATCAATTAAACTTAAGATACTGCAGATCATGTAAAACATGAGCTATAAAAGTATAACATGTAGAGATGTTTGTCCTGGCATACATAGAGAGACTGACACTCAAATAGCATGTTCAACGCAAGTGCAGCAATAAGAAACTCTCCGATAGTTTTTTTTAAATTGCTACATGCTTTTTAATTTCTACAGATATTTGTATGTGTTCGAAGATTATTTTGTTATGTGTCAAGCTTATGTTATGATGTTTGTACTTTGTAGTAATGGTTTGCCAAATACTAATTTTTTAGCTCACCGGAGCTGAAAGCTCAAGTGAGCTTTTCTGATCACATTTTGTCTGTAGTCCGTCTGTCTGTAAACTTTTCACATTTTCGACTTCTTCTTCAGAACCACTGGGCCAATTTCAACCAAACTTGCCACAAAGCATCCTTGGGTGAAGGGAATTCAAGTTTGTTCAAATGAAGGGCCACATCCTTTTTCCAGGGGAGATAATTAAGAATTAGTGAAAAATTAATAGCATCTTTTAAAAATCTTCTTCTCAAGAACCACAGGGCCAGGAAAGATGAAACTCATGTGAAAACCTCCTCAGGTAGTGTAGATTCAAGTTTGTTCAAATCATGACCCCCGGGGGTAGGGCTGGGCCACAATGGAGGATAAAAGTTTTACATAGAAATATATAGGAAAAATCTCTAAAAATCTTCTTCTCAAGAACAGCAAAGCCATGGTGAGTTATATTTATATGGAAGCATCCTCAGGTAGTGTAGATTCAAGTTTGTTCAAATCATGAATCCCGGGGGAAGGCCGGGGCCACAATGGAGGATCAAAGTTTTACATAGAAATATATAGGAAATATATAGGAAAAATCTCTAAAAATCTTCTCAAGAACAACAAAGCCCTGATTGGTCATGTATATATGGAAGCATCCTCAGGTAGTGTAGATTCAAGTTAAGTCAAATCATGACCCGTGGTGGGGCCACAATGGGGGATCAAAGTTTTATATAGAAATATATAGGAAAAATTTTAAAAATCGTCTCAGGAACAACAAAGCCCTGATTGGTCATATTTATGTGGAAGCATCCTCAGGTAGTGTTGATTCTGTTTTGTTCAAATCATGACCCTCGGGGTAGGGTGAGGCCACAATGGAGGATCAAGCTCTTAAATAGAAATATATATGAAAATTTCTTCTTCTGAAGAACTGCAAAACCATGATTAGTCATTTTGATATGGAAGCATCTTCAGGTAGTGTAGATTCTAGTTTGTTCAAATGATGATCCCGGGGGCAGGATGGGGCCCAGTGGGGGATCGAAAGTTTTAAATAAGAACATAGAGGAAAAAAAAATTCTTCTCAAGAACAGAAAAGCTATGTTTAGTCAGATTGATATGGAAGCATCCTCAGGTAGTGTAGATTCAAGTTTGTTCAAATCATGACCCCTGGGATGGGAAAGAGCCACAACTGAGGATGAAATTTTTACAAAGGGAAATTTATGGGAATTTTTTATAAAGAATCTTCTCAAGTACAACAAAAGCATTTGTTAAATTGACATGGAAGCATCATCAGTTAGTTAAAAATTTGCACACACCCCAGTAATCTTTTCAATACTGAACTGATTTGTGCTTTTGCCTAGCCAGTGTGCTCAGGTGAGCGATATTGCCCATGGGCCTCTTGTTTTAAAATTATACCGAAAAGAAGGTACTTGTTTTAGAGCTAAGCTGTCGCTCAAGTCGTATTCTTGTTGTGTAGATATAGAGGTCTATGTATATATATCATCATAGGTAAAAGTACTATTGATGAAGATCCCATCCTTTCTAAGCTAGATTATGCTTCCTTGTCACGACCCTTGTTTATTCTATAGTTATGCACCCCACCCACCCTTCTTGAGTTCAAATGCTTCAGTCTTTTTTTTTTTTTTTTGCATTATAACTTAACCAAGATGTCAGGAATGGGGCAATGGTAATGTGTAATGTAATTGACAGAAATTAATTACAAATTTCGATGTAATTTAAAGTAATCTGTAATTGGACCTATTTTCAATTACATGTAATTGTAATTTAATTAATTACTTTTGAGAAAAGCATAAAATTCACAATTACTTTTCAATTACATTCAATTACAATGGTGTTTAATAAATGAGAAATACGCCCCCCCCCCTCTCAAATCCCGTACACTTTATTCAAGAAAGGTTAACTGATTTTTTTTTGTTGGACAAAATGGTCTATAATAAACTTCAAAAAAAAAAAAATTATGTATTTCCTTCATTTAGTGAATTGCTGTTTCCTCTTTAAAATGCATTTTCTTCAAAAAAAATTAATCATATTTATCTCCCTGTTTATAACGTACAAATAAAATTAATAATCAAGTTGTTTATGAACTGGCACTTAATGGTTTGTTCCCGTTTTGCACACATTTGAATTTCAGGTATTGAAAAAATGCGTGCAAAACGGGAATTTGTCCAGGTAAGATAATTACTTAATTGCTATAGTCTGTATCATAGTTGTGAATTTGGAGAAAGAGATTCTACGGAAAGAATAGGAAGAAAAACTGTTATTTTTTTACTTGATGTTTTGACTTAATTCTTGAAATAATCATTTTAAAACATAAAAAAAAAACACAAAACTATATTTATAATCACAAGATACTAACTAGACAGGTTAATTTAAGATTGAATTCATTTTACTTATTCATTTTATCTTTATGAAATAAAGAAACATGTGAAATGCGATAGGGATATTTGTCTAAACCACCCACTTCATCTTCGGTTGGATAAGTAAAATTCTCATAATATATTCCCTTAAATATTTATTATAATGCATTGGTAAAATACAAGTAAATCCCAGACGAAGATCAGACTATAATTGCTATCAAAACATATTTCACACCTTTTGTTCTATACCTAATTATCAAATGTGTGCAAAACGGGAACACACCAACTTAATATATCTAGTCCAATGGCTTCTAATCCTTTAGTTGCCATACCTACAGCTTGTGTTAGAAGTGATTAACAGGTGCTAATTAGTGCCCTAGGGTCATGTACATATTGACACTGAACTTAATTAAGCATAGATTTTACACTCATTTTGACTTTACCTAAAGGTAGTTTTGTACACACACATTAACCATGTCTTCCCACAAATCTTTTTTTCAAAATATATATTTTGGGGTTACAACTCCAAATTTTCTATTTTAATAAAAATTTGTGAGAATTAAGGCAGTAGTTTGACACACAATATGTCAAATACTAACATTTTGAGATATATAACTTAATTAGGATGATGAAAAAAACAGGAAACAAGTCAAAATGCATCCATTGTTTTGCATAAATATATCAGAAAGCTCAAAAATGGACACATGAAATTAGGGAAAAACAGCATCCAGGTCCTGTAAAAGGACCGTGTCCCAGCTGAAAATTGGCTCCTTTTCCCCAAAATTCAGGTAACAATTCCCAACTGATGACCAAATTCAATTTTTTGATGCTGTTTATATATAGAAATACACATTGTAACATGTTTTGAAATTATAATCATTTCTAAAGAACAAGTCCACTATTTAACTCTTTAATCAACAAATAAATATAAGTCAACAACATTTCCCAGTTTTGACACTTTTTAGCACACCTGAGCCGAAGGCTCAAGTGAGCTTTTCTGATCACATTTTGTCTGTTGTCCGTCTGTCTGTCCGTCTGTAAACTTTTCACATTTTCGACTTCTTCTCCAGAACCACTGGGCCAATTTCAACCAAACTAGCCACAAAGTATCCTTGCGTAAAGGGGATTCAAGTTTGTTCAAATGAAGGGCCCTTCTTCCAAGAGGACATAATTAAGAATTCGTGAAAAATTAATGGCATCATTAAAAAATCTTCTTCTCAAGAACCACTGTGCTTGAAAATATGAAACTTATGTGGAAGCATCCTCAGGTAGTGTAGATTCAAGTTTGTTCAAATCATGACCCCCGGGGGTAGGGTGGGGCCACAATGGGTGATCAAAGTTTTACATAGGAATATATAGGAAAAATCTTTATAAATCTTCTTCTCAAGAACAGCAAAGCCATAATTGGTCATATTTATATAGAAGCATCCTCAGATAGTGTACATTCAAGTTTGTTCAAATCATGACCCCAGGGCTAGGGTGGGGCCACAATTCGCAATCAAAGTTTTACATAGAAATATATAGGAAAAATCTTTAAAAATCTTCTTCTCAAGAACAGCAAAGCCATGACTGGTCATATTTACATGGAAGCATCCTCAGGTAGTGTAGATTCAAGTTTGTTCAAATCATGACCCCCGGGGGTAGGGTGGGGCCACAATGGGTAATCAAAATTTTACATAGGAATATATAGGAAAAATCTTTAAAAATCTTCTTCTCAAGAACAGCAAAGCCATGATTGGTCTTATTTACATGGAAACATCCTCAGATAGTGTAATTTCAAATTTGTTCAAATCATGTCCCCCGGGAACGGGTGGAGCCACAATGGGCGATCAAAGTTTTACATAGGAACACATAGTAAAAATCTTTAAAAGTCTTCTTCTCAAGAACAGCAAAGCCATGAGTGGTCATATTTATATGGTAGCATTCTCAGGTAATGTAGATTCAAGTTTGTTAAAACATGACCCTGGAGGTCGGGTGGGGCCACAATGGGTGATCAAAGTTTTACATAGGAATACATAGGTTAATTCTTTAAAAATTTTCTACTCAAGAACAGCAAAGCCATGATTGGTCATATTTAAATGGAAGCATCCTCAGATAATGTAGATTCAAATTTGTTCAATTCATGACATCCCACCTCCCCCCCCCCCTCCACCTCCCAAACCATTTTTTTTTTTATCTTTTCAACCTTCAAGACTGAAGTGATTTCTGCTTTTTCCTAGCCATAGTGCTCAGGTGAGCTATGTGGCCCCTGGGCCTCTTGTTCGATTAAAAATTCACAATTAGAAGGGTACAGGACCCTGTACCAAAAAGGGTCAATAATAAGTCCTGAAACTTGCTATTTGTCAGTATTCTCGTCACAAAATCCCCAGTGTAAAATACCGGGGTATCTTCATTGTGGCAGAATTTTTTTTTAAACCTGATAGATGCAATTAGGTTAGGGGACGCAATATTTAAAAATTTCATTAACATCTAAACAATGTTTACTTAATGTAAACAAAAAAAGTAAATGAATCTGTATGACTATTTATCATTGTTTATTTTTATACGTTTTTTTTCTTAATGTAATGTGTAATTTAATTAATTACATTTGCAAAGTAACTGTAATTTGATTAATTACATTTCAAAATCCTTGTAATGGTAATTTAATTGAAGGTTTTGGGCAAGTAATTATAATTTAATTAATTACTTTCCTATGCAATTGACCCCATCCCTGCAAGATGTCCGTATTTTTTTTGTGTGAAGTTTAGTTTTTAAAAATACGAATTATACAGGCTAAAAGGATATATGTATTTATGAAAATAATGCAATTTAATAATTAATTGTTAATCAGATTCCAAAATAAACGTGCAGTGGCGATATTCAAAATTGACAGGAAGTCGTTTGACTTTTTAATACAGTCACTTAAAGATGTGGTCAAGACTAAAGATTTTGAAAGGTTTGGTAAATACACAACATGCACAACATGAATTATGATCAGGTCAGGTGGTAAATACTTCTTTTACAAGAATTGACACGCGAGGCACCTGCATGGACTTCGTGTAATTACAGTAGAAAATTAAAAATTAAAAAAGATTTAAAGAAAAGAAAGTGATTGATATAGTAAATATAACGAAGAAAATTAAATAATATTTGGTATAGGTATAGGCAATTTGATTAGAAACACAGCGACTATCAGAATTTCGTAAAAAAGATCTGTTAGATTAGAATGCAGGTATAGGCGAATGTATGTGTATTAAAGGGGTTTGTTAATTCATTTTTGGACAAAGGCTTCAAAACCAGTGACCCGCTGCGTGTACAGGTACACATCAGTGAATGCTCGGATTAATCCCAAAGTCGGCGGACATTAATTTATTTTAGTTATCTAAACACAATATTATTTCCAGAGACATATATATTTTTGTGTCTCAGATTTGTCTTTCTTGTCATTACCCGTATACGTACACAGGCGTGTGTTGTAACAGCTGTTCATAAACGCTGTCAATTAATATATGATCAGAGAAGACGAGATATCTCCCAGTAATTTATTTCTGATGAAAAAAAAAGGTGAAAATATTTCGACTGACACCTTAGTATCTATACCTGTGTAATAACGATGCCATAAATCGTGACGACAACTGCCCGGGAGAATTTCAATAAAAACAACTCATTATCAACTCAGCAGACCATCATGCGATGCCGAAATTGAAGCAAAATTCTTTTCTGAATATATAAGATAATTTTAACCATTCTGCTTAAATTCAGAAAAATGTCATTACTTTCAAATGATTTTATTGCGTGTTAAATTTTTTAATGCCAGAAAAAAGGACATTTTTGAGTGCAAAAAGGTCAAATAATTGACTATGGAAAGTAATTTGAAACTTTTTTATTGTCACGAATTTTAATGTGACTACTCAAGATGAAAAAGGTTGTGTTTGTTCCCATAATTATTTGGGAAAAATATTAGAGGAAAAACTTTGAAAAAAATTGATTTATGTATGAAATATATGGAGATAACGAACAGTATTCAAGCTCAAAAGTCCATTATACAATACAAAATAGGAGCAGAGCAAACACGGACCTCCAAACATCAGAGGTGGGATCAGGTGCCATGGAGGATTGAGCATCCCCTGCCGACCGGTCACACCCGCCGTGTGCTCCTTGTCATGATCGGGAAATAAAGGAAAAATCCGTCGACAATTCAGTGTGTAAATAATGGCCTAACAATTAGTGTGAAAAACGTCAGTCAGCATTTGACTCAATGATAAATTGTATTTGCTGACACGGTCATTGTATCGACCATAGAACTTACGAAATGATGACTTTAAACGAGGCAGCTGATATTCTTGTTTCATCAACTTATTTGTCAATAATTTACCTCGTTTTAGAAATTGTACATACGTAGAGCATGCTCTTGCGTATCGAATCAACAGAGATATATACTGTATTTGACGTACAGTGCAAAAAAAGTCATATTAAATGCTCCGTAGCGCGAAAAGAAGCGCCTTGCCCTCTCTCTTTTTCTTTTTGATTAAGGAATGGGTATAGATTCTAAAAATATACTTGATAAAAAAAATTCTCAATACTATTGATAACAAGATCCAACCTCCTTAGGAATTCTTTTTCATTAATTGCCTATGAAAAGTATCGGGTAATATAACAGTTACCTAATCAAGCAATATATGGAAATAAATTTCCCTCGGTACTTTTACGGCCAGGAACACGTTAAGTTCCTTTACAGTACCGTTGTCAGAGACCTTTAAAGTTAAGAATTGGTTCGTTGTCATGACCTCACAGGTGAGGTTAAGATGATGTCCGTCCGGTGTCATAACTTCAGAGAACTAATGATTAGTTTAATTTCATTTTCCAAGTGAGGTAATTGATTACAATCCCCCAAATTGCAATGGGGAACAGAACTCACAATATATTTGTTTGTACATCAAAAACGTCAGATATTAACGGGTTATATTACAGTAGTTTGCGTTGGCGATACATCACCCTGCTTAAAACATATTTTGATTTGTTTAAATTTTCTTTGAAATGAACATATTTTTCTTTTATACAATAAACAATACCCAACACTAGGTACAGGTAATATTATGAGGTATTGTTAGCCCCTGAATTAAAAATCAAAGCAAAGAAAAACTGAAAATTTTTGCTATAATTCAAACTATGTCTGACAAGTTATGAAAATTCAGTCCGTTGTCATTGGTCCGTTGTCAGAATTGCACAGTATACAACATTGGTAAACTACTGTTTAATGTATTCTATTTATCAATTATACCTGAAAATAAAGGGAAAAGATGTTGGAAAGGAAAACCGGTACATGTATCATTTCGCCGAACGAATATGTAATTTGTCCGATCAAAATACTAATTTGTCCGAACAAATATCTAATTTGTCCGAACAAATATCTTATATTATTCGTCCGAACAAATAAATATTTTTTTTTATCTGGCACTCCAACGGGGCCGTAGGTTTCGAACAAGTGCTATTAATAGAAAATTTAAAAGCATGTTTCATCGATAACATGGCACTGATTCTTCTAAAATTGTTTCTATGAGAAAACCTTAATAATTTAAATTAAATTCAAAGGACCAATCTCATTATAAAATAAAAATAATTGCATATATCAATGGGTGGATGATTTAATGACAATGGAATTTAAGATTTACTGAGCTTCAAAGTTAGAATCTTTTTCTGTTCCATGTCCACAATTTCCGATTATCATCTAAAGCATCCCTCAATAGGCGGTCAGTAGTGTACAAGGGACATGAAGCAAGCAAGCAGCCAACCAGCAGACTTTTGCATCGTTTATAGCTGGCAATATTTCACTTTATGACTCATAAAATTATCCTTACTTTTTACGAATAGTAAAATAAAACGCATACTATCCAGTATGTATATTATGATTTTTGTTTTGTACTGCTGATACATGCAAGTACCTAGTAGAATTGGAATTGAAATTACTTTATTGCATTTTTTTTAAATTTCAAATTGTTGAACTTTGAGCTGCTTTCAGACAACCAAAAAATTTAAAATTATTACTACAATCATCATGATATTTAATTTAATCTGTTATCTCTTCATGCATATAGCATCGCTTTTGAAAGGTTGGGGAGGGGCTAGGACAGTTATTGGTAATTTACCTGAAATTTCTTTGAACAAACTACATAGAGAGAAGAAAATCCTATTTAGGGGGTGGCTTAATTTCCAACTTCTTGAACGAGAGAATTGATTCTACTGAAACAAAAAGCGGGGGGAGGGGTTGGGGCAACCGACTTTTCAAAGAATACTTTCATACTAATTAAATAAACGGTATAAGTTTAAGGATATCCGATCCTCAACCTGGATGAATAACTCTTAAATTTATTACTTTATTTAAAAAGTCTCAAAATGAAACTTGAAATTGAGATCTTTTTTGCAACAATTTTCACTTTATGCATCTTAAAATTCATATGATTCAAAGTTCTTTGAAGTTTTAAAAACGGTCTTGTAAAAAGTTGACATTTGTACCCCATAAAAGAAAAAAAATGAATTTATTTTTAGAGAAATCAAATTTTCTTTAGTCTAGCATTAGATACCACTGCTTATTAGCATGATATGAAATAAGATGTGGTATGTGTTGTCTAGCAATGATAGCACAAGCTTTTTACACTATGTAATATATGACAATTGAAGTAAAAAGAACTAAAATACCTAGTAAGCATAAAAAAGATGCAATTTTCTCCAAATGCCTGGATACCTATATTTTTTTTTTATCCCAAATTATATTTGTTGATCAATTTTCAATTAGAAAATGCATAACTGGTGTTTCTATTCGCATTTCCTGAAAATATATTTGAGATTTGATAATTTTCCCTATATAACATGATTAACTATAATGATGAACTTTGAAGAAATTCCATGGGTAAATTCACGTAACTATGTGAAATCAGAGACATTTTTGTGAGCATTTTCAATTACTTAAAAGCTGATTTTCAGAACCTGAGGATCGGACTACCTTAAGTTGGGGACCACCATCTCTCCCGAAATTATGTGCCTCAAGAATAAATAAATCTGATCATTTCCGCACCATTTCATAGACAGACTTACATGTTAAGACAAGTGACACCGGACCATATCAACTTAACATGTACTGACAACGGTCATTTTGCCTATATAAATGTCAAGTTCTCTTATAGTATGCGTTCTGCAAAAGGCTGTAATATATCTAATGAAATGAAAATAGAGCTACTTTTCAAACTACGAAATTAAAGTGCTTTTTTAAATAAATCGATGACAAAAATATATTTTTTTCACCGCACATCCATGCTTTTACACCATGGTATGTATTCGCCAATCAAAACTACTCGGAATATATATAGGATAACAGAGACATGACTTTTTGTCATGAATACTGAATGCTGTATCTGTTTCCCAATACTTAAGTGTATTCCTGGAATTGAACAAAAACATGATTTTTTATGCATTCAGTAAAAATTCTTGTATATTTTGAATGACACCGGACAGACATTATATCTTAACCTCACCTGTGAGGTCATGACAACGAACCAATTTTAGTGCTTAACTTTAAAGTCCTCTGACAACGGTACTGTAAAGGAACTTAACGTGTTCCTGGCCGTGACTTTGAACAGCACATTGTTTTTTTTACTGCCCTGGGTCGTTGTCTGCGGACAATTGAACACAATGAGCTGATCCATATACAGGGGGAAATTCATTCTGATATATTGTCTGTTTAGGCATTATATAAGTATAATATACACCAAAACACAAGTTAATTTTTTTGTGTTAGGATTACATGTTAACCTGGATTAAAACGTCATACTTACAAGTCCGTTAGATTTGATTTCCTTACTTTCCGAATAAGATTATTTGCTTCTCTCCTGTACCACCGATTCTTCCTCGTAGGTTGGCTTCAATGAAAGACTACTTTTAAAAGCTTGCATAAATATATATTAGGGATGGCAACGAATATTCGAATATTCATTCGATGAGTTGATATTCGAATATGAATTTAAGATTCGAATATTCGGTGTTTTTCAGATTTCATAAAAAGAAGTACTGTGATTAATAAATTTTTATTAGAACAGTGCTGGAATTATCCCTATTTAATTTACTAGCGATCAATTTCGATCGCCTGATTTCTTTCACTACTTTCTTATCTTATAGATATGCTAAATTACATGTATTTTGTTTTGAGTAAGGTGTTAAAGAATTGTACAATAATGCTTTATGTATAATACAAAAAGTACTTTCATAGTTTTTATTAGATACGATCGGGTCTAGAATCGAGGACAACAAAATGAAATCTTAGAATGTCTAAAAGGCGTGAAAAGTACATATACTTATAAAAATAAAATTAATTTATCATTGTATGAATGTCCGATAGAATGAGTCTGTAATTAATATTGTAAAGGGTTTAATTTCAGATAAATGTGTAAATTACTTGATGATCTCGGGTTGTACATAATCCTGAATTTTATATTCATTATCGGGAAATTAGTTAATTATATAATTACCTAGAAAAATTGTCTATGGAAATATTTGTTTAAATTGTATCAAAGATAATAATCATATCTCTTATTAGGCAGTATCAAAGATAATAATCATATCTCTTATTAGGCAGATAATTGTAATTTATTACACGTATTGAAATCTGAACAGTATACCGTTACGACTATAATCTTGCCTTTTGTAAGACGACTGGTTCCTCAGTCGGAGCTACTATAAATACACATGTTTCAATTGTTAAAATTATACTTTTCTACAATTAAATTAATTATTTAATTTATTTCAAACATTGGCAAATATCAAATGGAATTTCTTATTGTACACCTACAAAAGTCTTCGTACCGTTTTTCTTCCAATATAAGTATACCTACGCTAAACCTTTCATGTGAGTAGGATGATGCATATTTAAAAACAGATTTTATTTATTTTTTCGAATATTCGAATATATTCGAATACTTTCATAGAATATTCGAATATGAATTATTGACAAAATTGACATCCCTAATATATATATATATATATATATATATATATATATATATATATATATATATATATATATATATATATATATATATACAGTAGACACTGTGGGACGTGGAGACCGGTCCTTCGGATGAGACCGTATAAACCGAGGTCCCGTGTCGCAGTAGGTGCTGGCACGAAAAAGATCCCTTACTGCTCAATGGCCGTAAGTGCCGAGTATAGGACAAAATTTGCAGCTCTCCACCGGCAAGTGGTGGCGTCTCGAGTGAAAAATTCTCGAGAGGGACGTTAAACAACATACAAACAAACAAACAAACAAATATACAGTAGAAATTGTCATGAAGATTTCTTCTCCGGAAGCACAGCTCTGACACAGACAGCTTTAACAGCCCCGTTACAGGCGACTGCATAGATCTCATCAGTTGTAAAGTTTGTTCCAAACAGTATGTTGGGGAAACTGGAGATGACTTTACCAGGATGAACGTGAACTAGACCCAATTCCCGATTGTAACAAACAAGTTCATTCTCTCTATATACATGATATAATGTAAATTTTACCGTTAATTCACATTATCAATTCTGGAACAACCCACACACGGATCTATTGCTTACATTTCTATTTATTATTTCTTTTATCCAATAAACAGTCCTAAAACATTTCCAAATTTATAATACATCAAAATTCATATGGTAAACCCTTCCATAAAATAATATCATTTTTCTTTGGTTTCTTTTTCTCATGTATAGTTACGCTATTTTGAGAGAATGACAGTGTACGATTTACTGCTTGGTCGATAATTAATTCGTTCAATTATGTAAAACGCACTTCACCAGAGTACACCCGACAGACCGGACGTATTTCATAGAGGTCCAGATTTCTTTCGTTACAACTGGTTATAAACTTCAAATTAAACATGTAACATTGTAAATACATTGTGTTTGCTAGTTTAGTAGTATTTGTTTAATTTGTTTTTATGACTTCTTAACTTTTTTCCTTGTCCTGAGGAAGGGACAGGGCGTCCCGAAAATTTGACAATTTTTATTGTTCGTCATTGTTGTTGGTCATATATATATATATATATATATATATATATATAGAGGATATTCAATGTTTTGTAGATGAATATGGAATTTATTTCACGAGTGGGACAGGATTTTTGATATTTTCACGAGTGCGAAGCACGAGTGAAAATATCAAAAAATCCTGTCTCATGAGTGAAATAAATTCCATATTCATCTACAAAACATTGAATTTTCTGTTTATTACATTTTCTTTGATTTTCCCTTTGCCTCTGTCTTTTCTTAAAACAGTGTCATAGGCTTGACGTCATAGTTGAGCGGTTGAGACGTCATAGCTTAGAAGTTGTGTGTCAGATTGAAAACATTACATAGCATGGATTTAAGCAACATTTAGGAAGAAATTTGCAGTTTTAGCTCTATCAAGATGCTTAGTTACTATCTCTATCTTATGACAGGCCAGAAATTATTTTTTACTTACTTTGATATCCTTTCACACTGTGAGAGAATATCATTTTTGGTATCCTTTCACCCTGTGAGAGAATATCAGAATATCACTTTTATTCAATAAATAAATCACAGTATTTCACTGTTGAAAATGTAATAAATATATATATACGAGGGGTGATCAAAAAGTTCGCGAACTATCTCTATATTTACAAAACCACAATTCAGATCAGAGTGCAATTTGGCACATATATAGTCATACACATGTTCTATAAATAACAGATGTTGAATAATGTTTTGCTCCGTGTTTATGACGTCACAATGTGAAAATGACGTCAATATGTAGGTCACTTGTGACAAAAAATGGTTGACTTAGTCGTACTCGAGCAACGAACGGCTGTAAAGTTTATATCTTAGAAATTCCTTTGCAGTAGAATATGATAATTTGTACAAGGTTTATGAAGATAAAAGACTTACCAGAAGTTCAATCATTAATTGGATTGATTGTTTAAGTGAAGGCAGGGAGTTGGTTAAAAATGATGTTTTTCTGTTGCCCAGCGAAAGCAAGCCGGGGAAAAGATGTGTCCTTAGTTGAGCAATTTTTTATGAAACATCGTCAAGTTACAATTAGAAAAATGGTTGAATATCTTAACAATAATATAATTATTAAATCCCTAAAATATCGTTTACTTTAGACTTTAAACATATTAGATATGATAAAAAGAAGGCGCCCATACTTTATCCACATTGAATAAATGACACTCCCGAGACAAAGGACTCGAGTTGTGATGGGTCACCATACTAATTGTAAGAAGGGATATCCTTATCCACCCATCCTATTGCCGAAAGTTGGCCATTTCTGACAGATGGACTGTTCTTGTAATTAAAATTACTTGCATGGTAAGAAATATAAGACTCGGAAAAATCTTTTAGCTTCTGTGAACAGACTACTACGGAGCATGTCACGTGACTGCCTGGATCACGCGATTCGCGCATGGACAGAACAATGGCAGATGTGTATTAAAATCGGAGAGGACTACTTTAAAATATCATGAACACTGAAACCTCATTTTATTTCTTTTAAGGAAGTAATTCAATTAGTTCGCGAACTTTTTGATCACCCCTCGTATATGCTATTTATTGCAAAACGCATGGAAAGTGAAGCACTTTGTCGAACTAAAACAAGTACATACCTGACATTTAGAATAACAATGCCCCTAAAGCCGTCAAATACGTATCGACTGAACTGTAAAGAATAAAAATTCGCTTGAATTAGAATTCATTTTCGACTACATTTCATTACACGACTAATTTACAAATTTCGATATTGTTCTAATTGTTCTCCTTAAGGATGAATTAAAATTTACCTTTTCGATAAGGTAATCCCGACTGAAGTTATTAAAACCACTTGTATCCATTTTAACTGATATTTCAAACTGTAGCCTAAACATATTTTGCGGTCCTGAGAAAAAATTCAAACTCTTAGAAAATATAATAAAAAATATAATAAGTATGAGAAATGCAACACAATTCTCATTATACAGGGGATAAACATAACGATAACGATCACAGGAAGCAGGTTGAAATAAAACCAATTACGTCTTCCTCTTTCTCATTAGAAAATTGAAATCATTTTCATTAAAATTAATTTACAACTATACATAAAAACTACTATACCAAATACGGGTATTTCAGTTGGAACATCTGTATGATTAGGTACAGTAACTATTTCCTTATCTCCAATTGTTGTTAAAGTGTTAGTTGTAATGGGTTTTGTAGGACCACTAGATATAGTTGTACTGGTTGTAAAGAGCGTGGTATAGACACTCGAGACAGTTGCTTTGGTTGTAGAAGGCAAGGGAGTAACATTCGAGGTTGTTTTGGTTGAAGAGGGTGAAGGTTTTACACTCAAAACAGTTGTTTTGGTTGGGGATGGCGACGATGAAATACTCGAGACAGCTGTTTTGGTTGTAGAAGGCGACATAGAAAAACTCGAAAAAGTTGTTGTCGTTGTAGAGGGCAACGTAAAAACGCTCGATAGAGTTGTAGAGAATGAGGGACTAACACTCATGGTTATTGTTTTGTTTGTAGAAGGTGAGGGACTAACACTCATGGTTATTGTTTTGTTTGTAGAAGGTGAGGGACTAACACTCGAGGTTGTTGCTTTGTTTGTAGAAGATGAGGGACTTACACTCGAAGTTGTTGTTTTGCTTGTAGAAGGTGAGGGTCTAACACTCGAGGTTGTTGTTTTTTTTGTAGAAGATGAGGGACTAACACTCGAGGTTGTTGTTTTGTTAATAGAGGGCGTCGGAGAAACACTCCAGGTTGTTGTTTTGTTAAAAGAGGGCGACGGAGAAGCACTCGAGGTTGTTGTTTTGTTTGTAGAAGGTGAGGGACTAACACTCGAGGTTGTTGTTTTGTTTGTAGAGAGTGAAGGATTAACACTCAAGGTTGTTGTTTTGCTTGTAGAAGGTGAGGGACTTACAATCGAGGTTGTTGTTTTGTTTGTAGATGGTGAGGGACTAATACTCGAGGTTGTTGTTTTGTTTGTAGAAGATGAGGGACTAACACTCGAGGTTGTTGTTTTGTTAATAGAGGGCGTCGGAGAAACACTCCAGATTGTTGTTTTGTTAAAAGAGGGCGACGGAGAAGCACTCGAGGTTGTTGTTTTGTTTGTAGAAGGAGAGGGACTAACACTCGAGGTTGTTGTTTTGTTTGTAGAGGGTGAAGGATTAACACTCAAGGTTGTTGTTTTGCTTGAAGAAGGTGAGGGACTTACAATCGAGGTTGTTGTTTTGTTTGTAGATGGTGAGGGACTAATACTCGAGGTTGTTGTTTTGTTTGTAGAAGATGAGGGACTAACACTCGAGGTTGTTGTTTTGTTAACAGAGGGCGTCGGAGAAACACTCCAGATTGTTGTTTTGTTAAAAGAGGGCGACGGAGAAGCACTCGAGGTTGTTGTTTTGTTTGTAGAAGGTGAGGGACTAACACTCGAGGTTGTTGTTTTGTTTGTAGAGGGTGAAGGATTAACACTCAAGGTTGTTGTTTTGCTTGTAGAAGGTGAGGGACTTACAATCGAGGTTGTTGTTTTGTTTGTAGAGAGCGACGGAGAAGTACTCGAGGTTGTTGTTTTGTTTGTAGATGGTGAGGGACTAACACTCGAGGTTGTTTTGTTTGTAGATTGTGAGGGACTTTTACTCGAGGTTGTTGTTTTGTTTGTAGAGGGTGAAGGATTAACACTCGAGGTTGTTGTTTTGCTTGTAGAAGGTGAGGGACTTACACTCGAGTATGTTGTTTTGTTTGTAGAGAGCGACGGAGAAACACTGGAGGTTGTTGTTTTGTTTGTATATGGTGAGGGACTAATACTCGAGGTTGTTGTTTTGTTTGTAGAAGATGAGGAACTAACACTCGAGGTTGTTTTGTTTGTATAAGGTGAGGGACTAACACTCGATGTTGTTGTTTTGTTTGTAGAGGGCGACGGAGAAACACTCGAGGTTGTTTTTTTGTTCGTAGAAGATGAAATACTAACACTTAAGGTTGTTGTTTTGTTTGTAGAAGATGAGGTACTAACACTCGATGTTGTTGTTTTGTTTGTAGAGGGAAGCGAAGAAACATTCGAGGCTGAAGGTTTGTTTGTAGATTGTGAGGGACTTGTACTCGAGGTTGTTGTTTTGTTTGTAGATAGTGAGGAACTAACACTCGAGGTTGTTGTTTTGTTTGTAGAAGATGAGGAACTAACACTCGAAGTTGTTGTTTTGTTAGAGGATGGGGGATTAACACTCGATGTTGTTGTTTTGTTTGTAGAGGGCGACGGAGAAACACTTGAGGTTGTTGTTTTCTTTGTAGAAGATGAGGGACTAACATTCGAGGTTGTTGTTTTGTTTGTAGAGGGTGATGGACTTAAACTCGAGGTCGTTGTTTTGATTAAAGAAGGCGAGGAACTAATACTAGAGATAGTGGTTTTGATTGTAGAGGGTAACGAAATAATAGTCGAAACTTTTGTGGTTAAAGATGGCAAGGTAGAAACACGCGAGACAGTTGATTTTGTTGTACAGGGAGTGCTAGAAACCGTAAAAGCTGTTGTTATTAGATGCTTATTCACGATGATAGCCAGAAGAGTTGACATCATGATATCTAGACAAAATCGAAGAAAATACAATGTAATTTATTGTTCTTACTCGTCTAATTATATCAAATTTAGTTTTAAAACAAACACCTAACAATTTATACGAAATAAACATGTATCAGTCAAAATACAACCCAATGATAGGTTGTATTTGCTAACGAGGTCATTATTTTTGAAATGTACGAAATGCTCACTTTAAATAAGGTTGTTGAAACTATTGTAACAATAACGTATATGTCAGTAGACTACCTCAGTTAAAAAAATTATTATATTCAAAGCATGTTTGATAAAGCTGAGTAAGCTAAGGTACATAAACACCATATTCAGGTGGTAGTGAAATATTATCTCCTTTATACAGTTTGGTTCGCAGTACAGTTAAGGTACTCAAGGAAAATTCGGCGATATTTTATATAAAAATTACAATCTTTAAAAGGAAGGGGGATTCTTTTTAGAATTTTACTTATATCGGACAAATGTAATATGGTAAAACACTACAAGTTGACCAACTATTATTCACGTCAACTTTTATTAGCGATTAGTCAGTTTGAAATCAATCCGCGACGAATATTTTCGCGACTGCGGAATTATTCTATACAAATATAAAGCAAAATAAATGGTTCGCTGAGATTGATATTCGCGGGTTAAAGTAAGTCGCGAAACTCGCGACTATTTCTCGCACACGAATAAAAGTTGGATTACAGTAGACTTTTTTATTTACACTTGTCACGTGATGTTATAGTTACGTGATATTAACGAATATACATGCAGTATTGAGGTCATCTATAAATTCTAATATTGCAAGGGCATAACCAAATTCAAAATCTAAGATTACTTTTTTAATGCTTTTTTTATGTTTGTGAAAAGTGCTGTGAACCTATATAGATTCTACGATCTAATTGCTAAAATTCAATAAGTTAGACCACAGGATGAATATTTAGCTGGTCATCTACATGGAAATAATTAATTCATTTGCATGATCTCATTTGGTTCGCAGCACTGTTCAAATATCTTAATTTAATTAATCACATTGAGCACAAAATTTTGGAGCATAGCAAACACGGACCTCTAAAACATCAGAGGTGGTATCAGGTGCCAGGGAAGAGTGAGCATCCCCTGCCGACTGGTCACACCCGCCGTAGGCTCCTTGTCAAGATCGGGAAATAACGGGAAATTCAGTCGACATTTCAGTGTGTAAAAAATCAACTGAGAGATATAATCCCCGTAGCAGGTGATGAAGGTATATTGCTGCATAAGTAAGGGAAGTAGACGATTGAAAAGTTGAAGTCATCACGTTTATCATAAAGCTTGGTTGTTAGATTACCATTAAAGTCTTTTTTTAGCAAAATATCCAAATATGGAACAGATGTGTCAGACTCTGTCGTATCTTTTATTTCAAGCTCACTGGGATATATCTTATCGATATAAGAATGGAAATAACCATTGTTAATTGACAATACGTAATCGATATATCTAAATGTCGAGTTAAAGGCCACAGCAAGTATTTTCTTCTTCTCACGTATAAGATTTTGAACGTCTTCTTCATATGAATACAAAAACAGGTCTGCGTTTAACGGGGCGCAATTGGTCCCTATGAAAGAATTCTGAAAACAAATTCATACTAATAGCCTATCCATTAGGCCTTTCCATAATCCCTAAGAATACTTGATTAGGCACTGCTTTTCCATATTGAAGCAATGACAGAGTCGACAGTGTGGGGAATCTTTCAAGTACAATGGTAACGTTAATGTGATGGGACTTTCAAACAAAACACATAGACTTTAGCGTAGTCATGGACATCAGTCCCACAATAAACGTAATTTACATGATGTCTCATTTGAAATGCTTTTCCCTACAGACAGGTTCATCAAAACGCATACCAAACTTTGTTCCTTTGAAAGCTTTATATGGTTTATATGAAAAGGGTAAAGAGAGACCCTATTACAACACTGGATTACAGGCTGGATTCTGTGATTGTGGATATTGCCAATCATAGGCTTCTTAGGACATACGCAACGTAGTTTGAACTTAATTGTCTTTTTCCTTGGAGTAGAAGAGTTCCAATACTTAAAGGAACTGTATGCTACATTTTAATGTCCATATATGCTGTTGTACATTCTAAAACAAGTTTGGATAAACAAAACATCTAGATTATATGTTAAGTAATTTTTGTATATTTTCTTTGAGTTATACAAGAATTTTCATCAAATAATATCTTCAAAATCCCTGGTAATGCATGCTGATTTTTTATCTGCAAACATCTGATGGCACTATAATCTTAAATTAAGAATATCTTGAAAATTATCAGTCGGTAAGGTACGTTGCGTATATCCTTAAGACATCTTTAGAAACTCCGGCAAAATTTCATAAAAAGTCATGAATTCTGTCGAAGATTATGCCAGTTATGGGTCAACTATGAAGAGAAGACCTTTTTACTTTGTCATAATGGATTGAAAGTCTAAAATGGATGTTGAAATCATGTGTAAAACGGTTGAAGGGATGTATAAAAATCATCTATCCTTCTGTCTTCAATAATTTAGTTTTAAAAAAAAAAAAAAAAAAGAATAAGGAATAGGCGATCAGTATGTACAAGTCCAACTGACGAACGGGTAACAACACTTTTTTTGTTTGTAAGACTTATTATTGCAATTACATTTTAGAGTAACATGGATTTAATTCAAATAATACTCATAGTTTTCTTTTTAAGGAGGAAATTCTCCTTCAACATCATTTGTCAGTTTTGTTTATTTTTATATTCCCAACAACCGCAACGACCTTTTAGAAAAATTAAAATCACCAAATTTTACCAAATCAGTGGCTTCAAACGATACGATTTTTCAACACTTTATACAAGCATTCCCCATGATAAATTTCTGACATTATACGAGGGGTGATCAAAAAGTTCGCGAACTATCTCTATATTTTCAAAACCACAATTCAGATCAGAATGAAATATGGCACACATATAGTCATACAAGTGTTCTATATATAGCAGTTTTATGTAATGTTTTACTCCATGTTTGTGACGTCACAATGTGAAAATGACGTCATTAGGTAGGTTACTTGTGACAAAAAATGATTGACTCTGTCGTACTCGAACGGCTGTAAAGTTTAACGTGTATCTTGGAAATTCCTTTGCAGTAGCATATAATACTTTGTACAAAGTTTATGAAGACAAAAGACTTGCCATGAGTTCAATCATTAATTGGGTTGATTGTTTTAGTGAAAGAAGGGAGATGGTTAAAAATGATGTTTGTTCTCTTGCCCAGTGAAAGCAAGTTGGGGAAGAGATGTGTCCTCGGTTGAGCAATTTGATATGAAAGACCTCCAAGTTACAGTTAGAGAAATAGTTGAATATCTTAACAATAATACAGTTATTAAATCCCTAAAATATCGTTTACTTTAGACTTTAGTCATATCAGATATGATAAAAAGAAGGCGCCATGTCTTATATCCACATTGGATAAACGACGCACCCAAGACATAAGACTCGGGTTGTGATGATCACCATGCTCATTCCGGGAAAGGATATCCTTATCCACCCATCCTATTGCCGAGATTTGGCCATTTTTGACAAGCTGACTGTTCTTGTTATAAAAAATAACTTGCATGGTAAGAAATATAACACTCGGGAAAATTTTTTTACATCCTGTGAACGGAACGCATCGGAGCATGCCACGTGACCGCCTGTATCACGTGATTCGCGCATGGGCAGAACGGTGGCAGATGTGCATTTAAATCGGAGAGGACTACTTTAAAAAATAATGAACACTAAAACCTAATTTCATTTCTTTTATGGAAGTTATTCAATTAGTTCGCGAACTTTTTGATCACCCCTCGTAGACAACTACTTCTTCCATAAATATTAAAGTGGTAATTTTGCATAACTTGTCATTGGTCATCTGTAAACATATTTTGTTATAAAAACATTTTAATTCTAAAGGCAAAAATTAATGAGATTCATAATAAAAAGATGCTTGAGTTTCTCAAGTAGTTTTTGAAGAATTTGTTGGAACAACAATCAATCTGTTGGAATTCCTATGGTTACTTATTGTTTCCCATTATTAGAAGATCTGTTTTTATATTGAATTTCGTATAAAGTAGACTTAATTCAAAAACTTATTAAACCTCTATCACAATTAGAATCCATGGAAATTCCAACGGATTGATGGAAGATCTGATCTCCAAAACTACATAAATCTTTGTACTTGAGTGTAAAACGAATTCCTTTAATGACAAATTTAAGTTTAAGGAACAAACAGGTTTCATATGACTTTAATCTCCCAATCTACAGTGATACACAAATCACATTTTTCATGCCATGGTACTTTTTGAAAGATCTTTTGTTGATGATGTTTCTTTTTGGTTTTGCACGGCAGTTATTATCAGTGAATACAAGATATCTCTAACATTTAAGTATTCATCAGTCTACACACAGTTGAATTGAAACTACGCATGTATTTATACTTAAGATCTAACAACGCGCATATGAAGGTTTTTGATGTCATAGCTTCATTGTTATGAAGAAGTAATACCTGTTAATGTACTGATGCCATTGAACAAAGCAAATTATTTTCATGTTTGTATTTTTATTGTTTTCCCTGTGAGTTAAAAGAAAATTCCTATTTTATTATGGAAGTCAGAAATTCCTTAAAGGTCCATCTCCGCTAGCCAAGGGTTTCCGTCGACTCTGCATGGAGAGCGAAGTGGACCGAACACCTTTGGCCAGCGAAAAAATTTAAAAGTCTACCTGTGTAAAATGTTTTCTGTCCTATGTGTTAGAGTAGTAGAATGGGAGTTTAGAGGTAATGAGAGACGGAGATAAAAAGGGGTTAGCAAGAAAAAAAAAATTAAGGAGAAAGAAACATACGTAGAACATATGAGGGAATCTCAAACAAGTCGAGCGAAGAGAGAGAGAGAGATTAAGAAAAATCAGCTTTTTAAACTTAAAACGGGAAATCTTTTTAATCGTATAGCTTAATTTCAAATTTAGGTCAATAATACATATCTGATACAAATATATTGGATATGCACAGATCCAAGAATTTTCCGGGCAAGGGGGAGGGGTTCCACAAGTCAACTACTAAAAAAATCAGACTAGGAATTTGTTGACAATAAAAAAAAAAAGCAAAAAAAAAAAAAAAAAAAATGCCCAATCCAGAAAATAAATTTTGTTTTAGGGGTGGGGATTGGGTATAAGTCGCGTTTATAAGAGGATATTTTTGTTAATTTGTTTGATATGATAAATTGGAAAATCTTGGGGGAGGGGGGTCGTCCAGACTGAAGTTCATTTGTATATTACATGTAACTCTTAAAAAATTGAAACCAAATGACTATGATTATTGTAAACTGGTAAAATATTCGTTTTTTCTCTTTAATAAGTAATTTAGAAAGGTAAAAAAAAAATATTATTGCAAATTATCCTTGGATGGGAAATAGATTACCAAAACGGACTTATTAGGTATAAATACAGTACTTGATTTTAAAGTCACATTAAGTGCTAGCTGTCGCAGTGTGTGCACATTTAGTGCAGGGAGTAAAAAAATGAATATTGCTTTGCCCGATCATTTCCATCAAAAGAATATTGTGATAATTTATGTATCCTTAAAAATAGGCTACAAAATGTCTTAAGGGGTAAATCAAACAGCTAAATCTTTCAGATTACGTGAGAGAAATCGTTTTAAGAAATTTATTTATTACTAGAAAATTGCGACTTGAGGTAGTTGTATAACAAGTTTACCAACACTTGACGTCAAAATATAAACCCCTTTGCCTTGTCGACAGCGAGAAAGATTTTCTTTCATCGCCCGGTGTCCGTTGAACAAAGGACTGAATACTCAGCGTTGACAACGCGTGTACACAAACTGATTCATTTTCTGTCAAAATCGATGACACTTAAACGCTTATCGTTTTCTTCCATATAAAGTAGAAGTATGTTTATTACTAGTTTTATTATATGAATTTATCAATAAACATTTGTTTTTCTTGTATAATGGTTGCATTATTATTATTATTTTTTTTTGAAAACAGTATATTCGATCGGGAGAAATGATGGATATATGTTGACAATTCATATATATATATATATATATATATATATATATATATATATATATATATATATATATATATATATATATATATACACACACAAAATATCACAACTTGGAATGAAATAAATGCATTATAATCCTAGTTATCCATTTATTAATTTTTGGGAGATGTATAAATACTTCTATTTTGAGTCACAGAGTAGTTGTCACTTGTCGAAATGTTTGCTGGTATTTCTGCAATTTCCGGTCGTTATTTATAGATGTCAGATCTCATGTTTAGTAAGCTTCATAAATTTATTATTAATTCATATAGTTTTGCATTGAAATCCTATTAAAGTCTTGTATTTACGATTCTTTGAAGAGCATTTTTTCGTATGTTTATACACTATTAGACATATTTATATTTGTAAATTGTGACAGATTTGGAAGTCACTACCTATGTTATACGTATTGGCATTTGAAGATAACGAACAGTAATTTGTCAAAGTCCTATATATATTGTGAGCAGAGCAAACGTGGTCCTCTGAAAATAAAAGTATGATCAGGTGCCATTTAGGAGTGAGCATCCGCTGTGGACCGGTCACACCTTCCATGTGCTCTTTGTCATGATCGGGTAAACGAAAAAATCCGTAGAGATTCAGTGTAAAAATAATAGCCTAACAATTGCTATGAAAGATATGTCAGGAGACCGCTCCTTCGGATGAGAACGTATGAACCGAGATCTTCCAGTAGGTACTGGCACAAAAAAGATCCCTCATGCTCAATGGCCCTAAGTGTCCAGTAAAGGTCTAAATTTGCAGCCCTCCACCGGCAAATGTTGGCGTCTTCATATGAGTGAAAAACACTCGAGAGGGACATTAAACAACAACAAATAAAAAAAAATGTCTGAACAAGTCAGGTGACTATCCACAACGAGTAGTTTTCAAACATAATTTGGTTCATTTCTGCATATTATTTTTTTTTAACTTTATGAAAACAGTCCTGTCTTTTCAAAATGGATTCAAGAGAAATATGTAGGTAACGATCCGTAATCAAGCTCAAAGTGCATTTAAACAATACAAATAGGGAGCAGAGCAAACACGGACCTCCAAAAACAGAGGTGGGCCCAGGTTCCATGAAGAAGTTAGGAACCCCTGTCGACCGGTCTCACGCTCCCTGTGCTTAGGAGCTTAGGAGTCTTTTTATTATACATTTTTGGATGTAGATAAAAAAGAAAAATATTTTTCTAATGCTCTTTCTCATGTTACTCGAAAATAGCAAAGAATTCCATTGAAAATGTGACAAAACAACCAATTATCTGTAAATATTTGGGTTGCCTCGGCTTATAACTGTTAAAGGACTTCAGCAATATAGGATTGTCCCTCTGTATTTGAAATTTGCAACAAGTCATAAGTTTTAACTTTTGACTGTATCGGTACATCGAAGATGGCCAGTTAAATTTTAATTTAACCTTTTATAGTACAGAAAAAAAATCGTGATCGGACATAAAAGATTGTTCTGAATGGAGACAAAGCCCTCGCGTTTAATTACAGAAAGAGGATACCCTTTCATTTCTCGACCAAGTCCAGGAAAAAGTCTTCCTAAAACCTTTCTTGTGCTCATTTGTGCATCCTAAAACCACAAATTAAACCTTATTAGTTGTCAATTATCCAATTATCACTTATTTATTTACTAACAGGTTTAATAGACATAACAAATGAGACGTTTTGTATACACAATAAGTACTTTGCTTGACCAGGATTGACACCTATGACGTCAGAGCAATGGCACATAGCATCGGCGATCAAAATATGCATATTGAGAAATTCAAACTTTGAATCGCTGAAACATCAACAATATTAATTTTCTAGCAAAGATTTTTAAATATATGATTTTAATAACATGTAAACTTTGTCATATCAAAAAATTTTGAGACGTGATAAAAACCCTCAAATAAAGAATTTTGTGTCTGACCTGTGTCTGATTTGCTTAACAGCTGAAATCAACAGAATTGATAAAAGAAAGCGCAAAATAAAATAAAAAGCAATATTTTTTTTTTTTTAGAAAACACTGATGCCCCCGAATGGGAGCTGATGGCGAAGGTTAAATTTTCTCAATTGCAAGTCAAACTCCAAGGTTAAGAGATTAAAAATGTTGATACTCAAAGAAATATCTCGTCACAAGAAATACACATGTTGAACGTGAAAGCCTTAGTACCAAAAGTTTTGGCCAAGATAAGGTTTTTAAATAGTAAGTCAAATTCAAAGGTCAAAGTCAAAGGGTCAAAATTTAATGTGCCCTAGGGAAGGTATTGTCAAAAAAATACACAAGTGAAAATGAAAGCCCTAGATTTATCCATTCAAATGTTTTGGTCAAGGTTAAAGTTTTTCAAAAGTAGGCCAAACTCAATGGTAGAGGACAAAAGGCCAAATGTGTTGATTTGGTACCCAAAGGAAGGTATTGTGATATGTAAAATATGAAGGAAGGTACTGTGACAAGTAAAATATGAAAGTCATAGCACCAACCATTAAAGAAAGGACCAAGGTTGAAGTTCTTCAAAAGTAGGTCAAACTCCAAGGTTAAGTGGTCAAAATGTGTTGGTCCCCAAGTTAATAAGTTGCATTTCCGCAACAGAGTCTTAATCATCGTCGCAAACCACGACCAAAATGTACGATTCTCTTCCATTCTTGTCGTGGATGCATATGACGAGAATATTTCGTAGCGCATTAAAATATTGAGCAATGCAAGTAAAGCATAGTTGGAAAATAACTTTTGATGCAACTAATCACTGTAGAATTGCAGTTTACGTAACATTTGTTGTTTATCGTTTAAGTTAATTGTAAAATAAACATTATCTTCATTGATTTATTATATGACGTCACACATAACACAAGGCGTGCTTATTCTGCATTACAATACGTTATGCAATCAAGCAGCCATAGCTAGAGAGAACTTTAGGTGGAATCTGGACCGTGGCTTAAGTCTCAATAGGCCTAGTGCAGTTTTTTTTTTTTATATGAAATGTATTGTAAAGTAGATGTAATTATTTTTAGCTTCTTCTGAGCTCTCTGCCTAAACCATCAGAAGAATTGCTGGCCTGTTAAATGCACCATTATCGCATGGAATACTTGTAGTGAAGGAATTCTGGGAAGGTTTAACACAAACGTTTGCTTGCCGAATATACCAATTTCATTCCGAATTTTCTCTGTTTTTACACGTTGGTCTATTGAGCTCGCTTCGCGAGCAGCGCTGAGCTCTCTCGCTGCACTCGCTACAAGGAGTATTTTCTCAAACTCTGTCTATTAAGGGAGTGAACAACAAAGAAAATAATATGTAATTTTAAAGAGGTACGTACAAATGTATATGTACATTACAGGTATATGATTATGTCTATTTTCCATACATACATATATATATATATATATATATATATGGCAATATTCTATATTTCACATGAACGTGATACCCAATAAATATCATGCCAAAACCAAGAATGCCAATATTTTCTATTTCTGTTCTTCTGAATTCAGATTTAAAATATTGAATAATATGTTGACGGTGCGACCGTTGGGTAGTGTAATTTATTCTTTTCCAATTCACTCTTTCAAAACTTAGATCGGCCTTTTCCAACCACGTAAGACAGAGTGTGGCGTCACATGACATCGTAAGTTAGATGAATTTCTACTACAAAGTCTGAAAAATGCAAATTTTTAAATAAAGAAATGTATGCTATGTGCAATATGCATTAAAACAAGGTGAGTTATGTTTGGAGTACTTATGTTTGTTAACGCGTGAAAGTAGTTTGAAGCGAGGTGAATATATATGCGTTGCATCGTGGGTCACGAGGTAATGCGGTAAATTTTATTTTATTTAGATCAATATGAACGGTATGAATTTCCTCTTCGCCGAGGTGCTTCTCTAGCATGTTGGAGCGTGGATTTCTATTTACAAGAAAGGAAAAAATAATTATGCATGATAAATAACGTTATGGAATGGAGTTGTTCCAAAACTTATTTTTTGTTCAGTCAGTCGATCGGAAAATGTAAGGAAGATCCAGTATCTGAACTATGTCTGGTAGTGTGCAATTCTAGATGCATCATCGGTGCAAGTCTGGTCACAATAGGGCTTATAGTTACATAAGAATGAGATTCGTTTCAAAATTTTTAACCAGCTCACTCATTAAGAAAATGTAGGTCAGATCCAGCATCTGAAGCAAGCCTTGTAGTGTGCATCTGAAGATGCATCATGAAGCAAGTCTGGTCAACATGTGCTTACAGCTGCTCTGCTTCAAAAACTTAAACCTGCTTTTAAAACATTTACCTGGACATTCTTTGGCTGAAAATGCAACATCTGAAACCTGACTGGTGACAAGGAAACACACTAGATCAGGTGACTCTAATTAAAATAGGGCATAGATATACTTGAAAAAAAAATCTGCTTCAAAACTTTTTCCTGGAACATCGATGCCGACTGTATTACAAAAGCTCCCCCATCTTCGTGGAAGTGAGCTAAAAATGTGATAACGTTATACGTTGGCGACAAAAATAGTATCGAGAGGAAGATAGAATACGATAATGTTTTCTGCTGTTAATATTATCGAGAATCTTCTTTATTTATCGCAAATCTTGCTTGGAAGTATACACTACGACCGAATTAGTGATGCGTTGAGTGACGACACTGTTGAATCTGACTGAAATACAATTGAATCTGACTGACGTACCATTGCGAAATCCAACAAGAATCTGATCGGTGCATTTTTTATAAGTCCGCCCACATTCTCAAATGTATTGCAGAAAACATGGAATGTCGAATGTTATAGTTGCAATACCATTTAGGTTTATAATGAAATCTGATTAACAAAGAACCATGAATATACAGTATATCTGCAATATCCATAATATCCAGTAAATCAAGGTGAGTTTGTTCTTTGGTGAATTTGGCGAGAACGAATTAGCGCGAGATGCATTTGCGTTGCATTGTGGGTCTCAAGGTACGTTACTGAGGGGAAAAAATCGTTTGGATCAATGTGCAAAGTTCGAAATCTGATTAACAAAAAACCATGAATCTACTATATATCTGCAATATCCGTTAAATCAAGGTGAGTTTATTATTTGATGAACTTTGGTTGTTACCGCGGGAACGTAGTTAGCGCGAGATGCATTCGAGTTCCATTGTGGGTCTCGAGGTTACTGCGGGAAAAAATCGTTTGGGTCAGTGTGCTAACTTCGAATTTTCTCTTCGCTCAGGTGTTGCTTTAAGAACTCGCCGTGACGAGCGGCGCTTCGCTTTGTATTTTTACTCAATCCAACTTCAGAGGGAGGGCTTAGACCGTTTACTCTGTTCAGTCATATATTTCGTTTTATACATGTTTGCAGTGACTCGAAAAAGGAATTCCAACTTCTCTGAATTAAAACTTTATATCCTCTTACATAAAGTACAAAAGTACAGAAAACAAAGTTGTGTTATTTTCCAGATGTTCAAATGTGTCTATAATTCTTCAAAAAGAGAGCTTGAGAGACAGTGTGGATAACGCTAATAACAATGACCAGATGCATGCCAAGAAAAGTTTTCCGATTTTGACACTGGTAAACTCAATAAAAGTGTAATTTAGAGAGGCGCAAGGCAATTAATGACAGCAGGTTTGGGATGGCTCAATTTTATTTTTAATAAAGATGCAAACAGATACTTCTTTTAATATTACCTGTTTTTACAGATGTGTCACTCCCGGACTTGCAAGTTTCCCAAACATACTTAATATTTCAAAAGTTGTGGCCAAGGTTAAAGTTTTTTAAAAGGAGGTCAAACTCAAAGGTCAAGATTAAAAGGTCAAAGTGTTGGTATCCAAATTAAGGTCTTTTCGCAAGGATTACATAAGTGAAGTATGAAAGTCTTATCACCAACCGTTCAAAAGTTATTGCCAAGGTTATTTTTTTTAAAGTAGGTCATACTCAAAGGTCAAGGTCACAGAGTCAAAGTTGTTGATATCAATTTTTGTTTGTTTGTTGTCTTAAATCCCTCTCGAGAATTTTTCACTCATATGGAGACACCACCACTTGCCGGTGGAGGGCTACAATTTTTGACCTATACTCGGCACTCAGGGCCATTGAGCAGTGAGGGATCTTTTTCTTGCCAGTACCTACTGCGACACGAGGCCTCGGGTTATACGGTCGCATCCGAAGGACTGGTCTCTATGTCCCACAGTGGGAATCGAACCCGCCACGTAACGATCAGCTCCTTAATCCGCGACTCTAGAGCAGACGCTCTAACCACTGCGCCATGCGGGTGACTGTTGGTATCAAAATGAAGGTCTTATCACAAGGACTACACATGTGAAGTATTAAAGCCTTAGCACCAACTGTTCAAATGTTATGGCCAAGTTGGGTAAAATAAAATAATGAACTTGGTCAAACTCCAAGGTCAAAAGGTCAAATATGATGGTACCCTAAGAAAGATCTTGTCACAAGAAATACACATGTGAAAGATGAACGCCATAGCTCAAACCAATCCAAAGTTGTGGGCAATGTTAAAGTTTTTGCAGACAAACAAACGGACAGGCCAAAAACTACATGCCCCCGAATCTTCTTTTAGATGCAAACGTGTTTAATATTGTATTTAACAACTACACACTCATGTCTTAATGTATTTAAAATCTAAATTATATTGAAGATTTTTTTTGTTTTAAATTCGGTAAAGTGCAGAGTTATCTTCCCGGAAATTACTAGTATATATATTTCAATGTTGATATGCGAGGTGAAGGGTATAAAGTTTAGGAAGTAGAACTGGATGTATATAATTCATTTAAGAAGGTATGATATATTTCACATGTGTATTCCTTGTGTCAAGACCTTTCTTTGGGTATCAACAGTAATTGACCTCTTACCCTTGGAGTTTGACCCACTTTTGCAAAATTTTTATAAATTTTAACCTTGGCCATAATAATTTTTTAACAGTTGGAGGTAGGGCTTTCATACTTTACATCTGTATTTCCTGTGATAAGACCTTTACTTGGGTGTAAATATCTTTGACCTTGACTTTGGAGTTTGACTCAATTTCATAAAAATTGACCTTGGCAATCATTTTTGAACAGTTAGTACTAGGGCTTTCGTATTTCATAGATGTATTCCTTTTGGCAAGATTTTCCCTCGATACCTACAATTTTGACCCTTTGATCTTGACCTTGGAGTTTGACCTACTTTTGAAAAACTATAACATTGGTCATAACTTTTGAACAGTTTGCGATAGGATTCACATGTGTATTTCTTGTAATGAGACATGCCCTTGGATACCAGCAATTATGACCCTTAGACCTTGACCTTGGATTTTAACCTTCTTTTAAAATACTTCAACCTTTGTCATATCTTTTGAATTCTTGGTGCCAGGGCTTCATATTTCATATGTGTAATATTTCATATGTGTACTTCATGTGACAAGGCCTTTCCTAGAGTACCAACAGTTTTGACCTTTTGTCCTTGACCTTGGAGTTTGATCTCCTTTTGAAAAACTTTTACCTTGTCCATAATTTTTGAATGGTTGGTGCTAGGGTTTTCATATTTCACAAGTATATTTCTTGTGACAAGATCTTTCCTTGGGCACCATTTGACTTTGACCTTTGATTTACTTTCCAAAAAAACTTTAAAATTTGCCGTAATTATTCATTAATTATTATTGGTGTTAGGGTTTTCATATTTCACAGTTATATCCCCTGAGACAAGGGTAACATAATACATATTTTTTGACCTTGACCTTGAAGTTTGACTTGGATTTGAGAAACTTCAACCTTCGCTATAAACTACCATACGGGGTATCAGTTTTTCACAAACGTATCTTGTTTTTTAATTGCAATGGACGTATGCAGAGACGCTGCGCCTCGGAAAATAGACTTACTCTTGGGGAACTGTAATCTTGCTGACTCCCTCAATGATATATTTAACTGTATAGTTCGGTCAATATGACTTGACATGGGTCCTTATAACCACATATCGACCTATACTGAAGTCCATAATTGTATAATATCTATGTTGTTAATCACAACCGAATAAATATTTATAATCTGGTTGACGTACTGTTTCACATTTCATCCATATTGATATCGTATCCTTTTTTGAAAACTATAAATTAGACATGAAATTCTTTTATAAACTATTCATCCATCTTTTTTTGGCCATTGTTACAAATTTAGATCTGGGTGGTATCCTTTTATGATAATTGTTATTCAATCGTTGTTTTTTGCATATTGTATGTTATTGAAAATAATATTTTATCTGTTATTAAAAATATGCATTAATAAGTTAATTCTTACTTACTTATTTGTTAATCTTCAATTGAAAAATACTTCTTTACAATTCGTAACATTGTACATGTAATCATATAAAAATTACTTACTGTATTTCATTTTCATTTCTTTCAATTTCACTTGGAAATGAATTGATGAACTACGGGCTTTTCTCAACCCCTTAGAACTTTGTATCGAATGTATAAGATTATCTCGATGTTAAAGCGCCACTGATTGGCCAGGAAGTTTTCTTTTCAGGTAAGGCGCGTCGCATGGTACTTATCATGGGAAATTTACCATGTAATCGAAGTTATCGATCCTATAGGGTTTTACATGTTTGAGCAATAAATAAACCTTATTTGAACCCCCCCTCCTCCCAAAAAAAAAAAATCTTGCTTATTATGATATTATAAAGGTAATAAATAGTAAATTTGCTTCAGTATTTCATGCATAGTGACAATATTCATCGATCTGCGTTTTCATCCTAATCTCTCAATTAAAATATTTAAATTTTGATAATTATTTTTTTAAATACTCATGTTATATATATATATATATATATATATATATATATATATATATATATATATATATATATATATATATATATATATATATATATATATATATATATATATATATATATATATAAAACGAGATTTTTTCTTCTTTTTTGAAAAGTTCCCAAACGTAGTGAAAATAATTACATATACTTACTTAGAAGAATGACTATCGATTGATGAAAAGTATGCAAAAGAGCGGGTGCATCTAAGATAATTTCAAAACATTGGAAATTTAACCATTGAAAGTGAAATTTGTTTGTCAAAGTAAAATAATCTGTTGTTTGTAGTCGGCTTTGATTATCTGAAATTACTAATCCTCGATTGGCGAGCCCTACCGTTCCTTTAAGACCAATTATTGCCGTTAGATTCCTCAGCCATATGTAAGACAATGCTCAACTGCCTGTCTAACAACTTTGACACCAAAGCAATTGAGCGAAGTCACCGAGAGGGTTGATATTCTGATTAAAGACTCTCATAGGGAACACCGACCCTAACAAAATTTCTTAGTGACTAACCATTTAAATATTGACGATAGAGATCGAACACAACCTCTCAGAGTCTAGCTTGTTATGCATACTTTCAGGAACACGGTGTTAGTCTCTGGTAGCCGAGGATGATTGTTCGAATAGGGACAACTCTGTTATCGGTGGCTTGCAACCAGGAGAGGTTTGGGCTTGCCATTGTGACTGGCACTACGCACCTGAATATGGCATACTAGTAAATGTATATAACTTGTTTTCTAACCGGTGACATGCGAGTCCCCACATTCTTTGGTTAATATAAGGCCGTGTTACAACTCAAAATGTAATAACAACCCAAAAAATGTAATAAGATGGGGTTATTACATTTTGTGTTTATACATTTTGCGTCGAGACCAACGCAGAATATAGTAATGTAAAATTTAAAACAGACTTCTAGGCTTATTACATTTTGCGTTATTACATTTTGCGTCGAGATTACCGCAAAATGTAATAACACAAAATGTAATTACACATTTTTAATTTTTAGATCACCTGAGTCACTCAGGTGACCTATTGCTATCCGTTCTCGTCCGTGAGTCGTGTGTTAACATTTGAACATTTTTAGCTTCTTCTCTGAAACCGTTTAACCAATTTCAACCAAATTTGGCATATAGCATTTATGGGTGAAGGGGAACAAAAATTTTGAATTTCATGGTCCCTGACCCTCTGGGGCCTGAAGGGTGGGGCTAAAACCACCAAAAATAATGCAATTTTAAAAATCTTCTTCTTTACTCATGGGCATCAAGCAGTCAAACTGTTGGCATCATTGTAATAAGCATTGAGACCACTACCAAAATTGTGTAATTCATGGCCCCAGGGTCAGGGATTCTGGCCCCAGGGTGGGGCTATATAGATCATATAGTGAAAGTGAATTATTTCTTTGAAAATCTTCTTCTCTGCTCCTGGGTATTAAATAAAGTAACTAAGTACATAGTTATGATTAGCAAGAGTGCTTCTTCCAAAATTGTGAAATTCATGGCCCAAGGGTCAGGGTTTCTAGTGTTAGTGCGGGGCCCTATTGATTATATAGTGAAAATGCATTAATTCTTTGAAAATCTTCTTCTCTGCTCCTGGGTATTAAATAAAGTAACTACGTACATAGTTATGATGAGCAAGAGAGCCTCTTCCAAAATTGTGAATTTCATGGCCCCAGGGTCAGGGGTTCTGGTGTTAGGGCGGGCTCTGTTGATTATATAGTGAAAATGCATTGATTCTTTGAAAATCTTCTTCTCTGCTACTGGAGATTATTTAAACAAACTAAGTGCATGATTATGATAGGCAAGGATGCCTCTTCCAAAATTTTTAAATATATGGCCTCAGTTTTTGGGGTTCTTGGGGAGAGGGACTCTATTGATTATATAGTGAAAAAGCATTAATTCTATTAATTAATCATTAATTAATCCTGTCTGCTCCTTAGTGTTGAGCTGATAAATAAATTGCTTAGCTATGATGAAAATGGGAGCTTCGAACAGAATTTTTAAATCTTGTGGTCCTAGGGTCAGGGGTTCTGGCATAACGAGGAGGGGGGGGGGGCTTTTGATAATATAGTGGAAAAGTGTTTATTCTTTGAAGTCCATAGTTATGATGATGAGGGTAACTGTTCCAAAATTGTAAATTTCTTGACCCTTGGTCTTGGGTTCTGTTGTTAGGGTAAGGCTTTGTTGAATCTGTAGTGAAAATGCATTGTACCTGTGAAATTCTTCTCTGCTTCTGGGCATATCGGAAGCAAACTGAGTAAAAGTTTAAATGATATAAGTAAGCGTATTTCTACCAGAGTTTTGAACATCTGGACCATTTGTCTAAGCATTCTGGTCCTGGGCAGGGCTCTATTAATTTGTATTCTACTTGGAGAAGTTATTCCCCTTTTGCATTCACCTTTGATAATTAATCACTGTAAATAATGTATTTGAAAGGTTAATAGAACAAGATAATTATGCAAGAATGTTTATCGTATAATTCAAAAAGTACTTTCTTAGTTTTAATAATCAGGTAGACCTGTAAGTAATGGATAAATAAAAATGAGACAAAAATAACTTATCTTATTAAAAGTTCATCAAAGACCATAAGAGACGTCAATGCTAGAGGTCTTAATATGGGTTTAAAAATAGTACAGAGGCACTAATAGTTTGTTAATAGTCTGCATGGTGATAGTGTTAAGTGGGGGACATATTAGAACTTAATTTATTAGTTGATACTGAATACTAGACTAATTATTTTGTTGATCCTGATCTTCCTACTTCTCTTGCTTTAGGGCAACAAAGCGTCATCTATCAGTGTATTTAACTTCTAAATTGTTGTATTATACTCAGGTGACCGTTAAGGCCCTTGGGCTTCTTGTTATATTTTGCGTTATTACATTTTGCGTCGATTTACGCAGAATGTAATCACGCACTTTTTGATTGTTAAATTTTGCATCATTTAAATTTTGCGGTGAAGGCAACGCAAAATGTAATATAGCAAAATGTAATAACACAAAATATAATTATCATACACAACATCAAATTTATTAAAACATATGAGTAGGTATTATGCTGGTGTGGATGGGTTTGTTAGGGATATGAATTATAATTTTGTGAAAACTTGTTTTTTGTTTAAAAAAAAAAAAAGGAAATAATCCGCATTGACACATTTTAATTTACGATAGTCTGAAATGGGTTCAGTTTGCCTCTAAAAATATATTTAAGAGTGGTCCTAAGTTATGTCTTAAAGTGGTTATAAGAATCTTTATATATCAACATGAACATGTCCATATGTGCTTGGTTCCTTTCTAAAAACTAACTTTAACTCTAAAGCAAAACAATATTTAGGCACCAGGCCAATTCTTTATTAAAACACCAATGTTAATACATGAACAAGTACATGTACTTGGCAGTTAACTTCATCTGATTCCATATCGTTTGATGAATAAACTTGCCATTTTTTAAAGGCAGGAATTTGCCATTTTTTAAAAGCCAGGAATTTGACCCCTGAATTGGAAATTGCATTTTGCATTATTATGCATTTCGTAAATCAGGAAAGGGAGTACAATAAAGAAATATACAATAATTGTTGTTCATTTGCATGTAGATTTGTTGACAATATTTGAAATGTGATCCACTACTCAATTGATATTAATCCTCAACCAAACTGACAAAAAAGTGTGTAATTACATTTTGCATTGTTGCATTTTGCTAAACCTCGTTGAAAATATGATGTAAGAACGCAAAACGTAAATATCCAAATTTGTGTTATTACATTTTCTTTATTTCATTTTGCGTTAATATCAACGCAAAATATTATAACGCAAAATGTGATAATCCAAAAATTTTGTCATTACATTTTGCGTTGATTTCGACGCCAAATTTAATAACGCAAACTGCAATAATCCACGTTTAATACATTTTGCGTTGTTATTACATTTTGCGTAGTAACAATTCCGACCATCAAGTGTGATTTTCTGTTAATTAAGGAAAGCCATATGTGTAATATTTGCAGGCTAGTCATCCATATAATCATTTTAAAAGAAACATTATTTATTTGTTTTATCAAACTTAACGGAAATATTTTAATTTTATTCCGGAATGAACCAAGTACAGACCCCTTTGCAAGTTACGAATTCGAATTTAGTGGCAGTTATGGAATTTCTGGTTCAAAATTCTGATTATTTGTTGATTCTTTTAGTATTTTTCTCATCGTTGTACTTTTATTGCTTTGGTATATTTTGGAAATATTATGGCTGCTGTGAGAAGAAATTCAATAGAAAAGGGTTTTATATGATATCTATAATTTCTAAAACGAGGTAAATTATTGACAAGCAAGTTGATGAAACAAGAATATCAGCTGTCTCGTTTAAAGTCATCATTTCGTAAGTTCTATGGTCGATACAATGACCTTGTCAGCAGATACAATTTATCATTGAGTCAAATGCTGACTGACGTTTTTCATACAAATTGCTAGGCCATTATTTACACACTGAATTTCGGCGGATTTTTCCGTTATTTCCCGATCATGACAAGGAGCACACGGCGGGTGTGACCGGTCGGCAGGGGATGCTCACTCCTCCATGGCACCTGATTCCACCTCTGAAGTTTGGAGGTCCGTGTTTACTCTGCTCCTATTTTGTATTGTTTGATGGACTTTTGAGCCTGAATACTGTTCGTTATTTTCATATATTTCATCTTAATGATTTCAATGCTAAAGATTTTTGCTGAAGACATGACATTTTCTTGTCCAGTACAGACTTGTCTTGCTATTTTGAAGATTTATGCACTTTGGAACAAATCTTTGTTACTAATGCAACAGAAGGGTTATAAGATATTTCCTGTTTTAACAGGCCTACAAAGTGAGGAGATGCTCCTCTGTCTTTATAAGACAATTTTTATTTATTAACATTACTTCATATTTCAGAAACAAACACATAAACATTGCTATCAAATCCTTTCATTTTTTTTGTATTCAGTTCTGTGAAGTTTGTTTATAAATTTACAGAAGGAAAAGCAAACAGGGAGACACATTTAATGACAAAATTACACATGCATGCTGTAGCTGTCAAATTCTACATTAGCAATGGCCACAAAAAAAATTATTCAGCTCAAAACAGATCCTGATCCTGTGAAAAATATTTCATTTTTACAATTTTCTTTTAATTGCATTCCACTGTTTGCAGATCACCATTGTGCAAGACCTTGTTTTCCCTCGATGGTTAAATATTTATACATCAAGTCGAAACTTTCATTAGCATTACACGAACTGGAACCTCTTGCAGGTGTCATTGAAATAAATGCTCTTTGATCTCCAATGGCTTATTCCATAGCTAAAATCAAATCCTGGTAACAAATGTAACTAAAAACATTTAATGTTTAGAACTTGGTACAAATCGATACACAAGGGGTATTGCTAAAACGCGGAACGAAAAAAGGAACGGAAAGCGAACCGGAAAACGGAAAACCAGGTTAAACCAGGGTAAACCAGATACCAGGTTAAATCACTTTACAAATACATAAATCATACCAAAAATGTTAATTATACATTATATAAATTGTTCATATTTAATCCTTGATTATCAAATATTAGTTAATTACGTCATGTTTATTCTCATTTGATTGATTGATTGTATATTGTTTTACGTCCCATTCGAGAATTTTTCACTCATATAGAGACGTCACCATATACCGGTGAAGGGCTTCAAATTTTGACCTTTACTCGGCACTCAGGGCCATTGAGCAGTGAGGGATCTTTATCGTGCCAACGCCTGCCGTGACACGGGGCCTCGGTTTTTAACGTCTCATCCGAAAGACCCGCAACTTTCACTTCAAAGTGCCGAGCGCATGGCGAAGGAACAGTTGCTACCTATTTTTTATCGACTTAGGTCTGTCGCGGCCGAGATTCGAACTCACGACCTCCCGATCACGAAGCGAGCGCTCTACCGACTGAGCTACCGTGAACGGTATATTCTCATTTGAAGATCCCTGAACAAAGGCAAAGCATAGGGTACGGAAAACCGAACAGAAGATATAAAGCCGTACATATAAAAAGTCGTTGTGGTAAAATATGAGTAAACTAACTTTATAAAAGACCACTCTGATCCACAGGCACTTGTTTCGTATACGGGACACCCCTACTTATTTTTACCACAAGGTACCTAACTCAATTTCAGGCATACCCGCTTCAAGCTCGTATTTTGTTAATATATCAATCATTAACCTACTTCAAAGTGACATCGCAGGGCTCTAATTGCGCCATGGCGCCTAAAATTTTATATTGGCGCCTAAAAAATTTTCAAAAGTCGCCAAATTGGCAACCATTCTAAATTGACTTGGCGATTGTCAGATTCCGGAAATTTTCACATTTTTAACATTTTTTCTGAAAAAAAAAACGAAAAGAAATTTTAAAAAAGAGTAAATTATTCACATGTCTTGTTTTCTTCGGCACGTCATTGGTCCCATATTCCATTAACTTTTAAAGTCGGTGCCTTAGAAAAATTGCCTGGCGACTAAAAATTTGCATTGGCGACTAAATTTTTTTGATAAGGCGCCAGCTGGCGCCTAGATTTCAGAAACCACTTAGAGACGTCGTTCGCTTCGAGAGACTTTTTTCTTGTCAATTAAATCGTTTCAGACGTCTCTGATTGAGCCTCTTTATTGTAAACCACTCATTTATTCCTCGAAAATTACCTCGATACAAAATAAGACTTTAGATGGGATACAAAACTTCCGGTTGGGGTTATAAATGTAGGATAAAACCAGAGACCTCGGAATGGAATGCTAGGAAGTCTCTGGTTTTATCCTACATTTATAACCCCAACCGGGTTGTATCGAGGTAATTTTCGAGGAATAAATGAGTGGCACACCCGCTTCGAGCTCGTATTGTTAATATATTAATCATTAACCTACTTTAAAATGACATCGTTCACTTCAAGAGAATTTTTTTTCTTGTCAATTAAATCGTTTCAGACGTCTTTGGTCGAGCCTTTTTATTGTAAACCACTCATTTATTAGAAAGGTCTTGTCACAAGGAAAACACATTTGAATTATGAAAGCCATAGCTCCAACTAATCAAAAGTTATGGGCAAGTTCAAAGTTGTTCCGACAAACAGACAGACAGATACACAGACAGACAGACAGGACAAAAACTATATCTTCGATTACGGGGGCATAAAACTATCAAAATAAACAGTCCCTGTGTTAATATATATTTTGCAGGTTAAGAGTTTGTTAACTGGTGACCTATTTTAGATTGCAGGGGATAGATATTTCATCTAAAACTCTGGACATCAGATACCATTGTTAAATTTGTACTTTGTCATCTAAGGTAAACTTTTCAATAGGGTATGCTTATCTCAACAACTTGCTTAATGTTCACCATAAAAATAATCCAAAAGCTGACTCCTTCCCTATTAACACGTAATCATTAGAGTTGCACAATTGTTAATTTATTAGAAATGAATCAAGACCTTGAAAGAGGTGTCTGTGGTTTAATATGCTAGAGGAATGCCCGTAGTATTGACCACCAGTAGCGGGCTTAATTACCTGGATACCTGCTTGAGGACCCAGGAGATAAACTTGAGAGCTTCTTTTGTGATGTTCTCATACAAACTCAGGGCATTGTATCTGTTGTTGGCAATATTTGTAAAGGTTGTCTCCTTGTCTTGACCTTTGTATGGGGATTCCCAACTCAATCTGTGAAAGAAATGACAAGATTAATATCACTTAGTTCTCTACAGGTAAAGCACAACCTCTACATGCAATAAAGGTCTCATGATTAATGTTAATCAATTAATGCATACTTGAAATTTTCATCTTAGTTTAAATTTCTACTTTGCTACTTAAAAAGTTGAATTTTGTTTTGCCTAAAATATCTAATTTAAAATTATTGTAAAGAAAAGGAAATGGAAATAAAAAGGTGTGAAAATTTTCAAATATCCAGCAATGTTCTGTACTTGCTGGTTATAATGCTCAACATCAGAATTCAAGCAGAATAGGAAAAAAATGGCACCACAACGGCACATGATACACCCATCAGATATTTATTTTAAAAAGCCAGCTGTGTGCATGGAAGAAAATGATGGCAACCTTGGTACGAAATTTCAATTTTCTTTCCATTTGTAATATTTGATGTGCATCTCTTATGTTGTAGTTATTAATTAGAACAAATAGTATATCATAAATTTTTCAAATGTCCAATCTTCAGCTTTGTTCATTGTATTTTTTATGAAAGATGAACAGTGCCACTGCCTAAAAAACATCAAAATACAAATCATAATATTTATGATAAAACCGACAGAACTTTTGCATCCATCATCTTAATGAACGAGACATGACACTTAGCAATTTGGTTGTTGAGATATAAACAAGAGGCCCAAGGCCTTAACGGTCACCTGAGTACAACACAAGAATTAAGAAGATCCATAAACTGATAAATGAAGCTTTGTTGCCCAAAAGCAAGAAAAAGCAAAAATATTTGAAAGAAATTACATGTATGCATTTTCACTATATAATCAATAGTTCCCCCCCCCCCCCTTGACCAGAATTTTCCTTCATTTAAATAATACCCAGGAACAGAGAAGATTTTCAAAGAATTTATGCATGTTCCCTAAATAATCAATAGTGCCCCGCCCTAACACCAGAACCCCTGACCCTGGGGTCTATGAAATTCATAATTTCGGAAAAAGCAGCCTTGCTCATCATAACTATGTGATTAGTTTATTTAATTTCCAGGTGCAGAGAGGAAGATTTTCAAAGAATTAATACATTTTCACTATATATATATATATATATATATATATATATATATATATATATATATATATATATATATATATGTATATATATATATATATATCAATTGAGCCCCAACCTAACACCTGAACTCCTGAACCAGGGGCAATGAAATTCACAATTTCCGAAAAGGCAGCCATGCTCACCATAACTATGTCCTTAGTTTATTTAATACCCAGGAGCAGAGATTTAAAAAGAATTAATGTATTTTCACTATCTGATCAATAGAGCCTCACCCTAACACCAGAACCCGAGGGCCATGAAATTCACAATTTCGGAATTTCCATTCATGGCTGCTACAGCTGTAGATGGCTTTTCAAGACGCATTCTCTGGCCCAGAGCTTGCAATTCTAACAAAAAACCTGAGTATATATCCAGATTTTATATAGATTATCTATACTTATAAATTAATAAATTTTGCAAATAAACTCCGAAACGGGTGCACCAGAGTTCTTACTTACTCCTCTAAGAATACACATGATACAAGATGATGTCCGTAAACTATATTTAGATTTCACTTGCATCGTAAGTATCGTACATTAAATTAAAAGTCTACTTTTATTTTCTATAAACAGCCATGAAATAGCAAAAACATGAGTACGGTGGCGTTTCCGGTTGGCGGATCTAAGTTACTGGTAATTTTAATGAAACTGGCAACAAGCAATCGTTTATTTATTTCATTAAACGTCATTACTGAATTATTCAATCAAAACTTGATTTAAATGATATAAAAGAAATAAGTTGTGATAACCGATTAAAATGGGAAATGTGCAAATTATTTTCGTCATTCACCGATCGTAATATTGACGGAAGCTTCTAGAACATCATATAGCATCGAGCCCGATGTTAAAAAGAAAATAGCTGCTTTAACATAAAAAAAAGCTTTTGTGTGAATGGTCATTGAAATAATGGTAAATCATTGATAACACTGTAAGTTGTGAATATATTTATATATCGAAAGACTATTACATATAATTAGTAGGTTTTCCTAATAAATTATCGGTAAAAATTTGTATATATTCCTCACTGGGAGCATCGTGGCAACGAGTACAACAAGTACAATTTGGACTTAATTCGTAATAAACCTGCTTACATGAAAAGAGAAAACTAATGAACAAGGCATTGTTCAAATACAATTATGCTGTAAAATTTTGTACTTTAATCAATACATTTCAGATTTTTTTTCTGAAAACAGTATTTTGTATCCAATACTCGGCCTATTCCAGTGGCGGATCTAGGAATTTTGAAAAGGGGGGGGGGGGCGACCAGTTTGGGGTTGGGGTAGGGGCCCACAGACACAGATTTATTAAATTTTATGTATATTTTGGACACAAAATGGGAGGGGGACTGGGCCCCTCTAAATCCGCCAGTGCATTCATAGGGCGTTATATAAAAGCTATTTTTTACACATGTACTTGGGTCTTGGATTATAAATATGTATGTACCTTATTGATTTGTAAAAAAAAGAGGTAAGGTACAGTTTTTACATATCAATAAGGTACATACATATTTATAAACCAAGACCCAAGTACCTGTGAATTTTTACCCCAAAAAAAATCAATTTCTCAGTAAATGTGCATTTCTTGACGGAAATGAAATAAGAGTATCTGACGTACAATATCCATAACACAGTATATACAATATCCATAACACAGTATATAACAGGTTTCACAATAAACGTCAATTAATGAAATTGTTATTTAAGTTTTACAAGGCGGGGGTGGGGGTGGAGACGTACTTCTACTTCATGCGGGATTTTGAACAAAGTATTTCTCTCTTCTATAAGCCTGTTGGCTGTCAGTAGAAACTACAATATATATATATATATTATTGGATTTTTTCTGTCGGTAGTGGTATAAATTCAATTCCCCGCGCTTGCGCGGGATTTCATCTAGTATCAAAGAAATAAACGGGGTTCCTGTAGTCGTATACGCAGACAGGGGTACTGAGAATTCCACAGTTCGAGATTTGCAATACGCTTTGCGATAGAATCATCAGGATCCCTTGCAAGGACTATCAGGTTTTAGGTATGGACCGTCATATAGAAATACAAGAATAGAGCGATTTTGGCGGTGTTTACGAGAAATGTGTTGCAATTTTTGTATAAATTATTTTAAGGACATGGATAATCTAGGTGTTTTTGACACATCCGACATAGTTCACCTGGAGTGTGCTAGGTATTGTTACTTACCAATTATCACCAGAGAATTGAACAGAGTTTTACAGCATTGGAATAAACACACAATTAAAAGAAACCGCAATACAGATTGTCCGTCTGGAAAACCAGATGTATTTTCAGCCCGAAATTTATCAAACAAGAGATTACAAAATGCCTGTAGCTGATAATCTGAATGTCATAGAACAAGAACATTGTGCCTACCCTCCTGCAAATGGTGTTTCAATGGAATTTGAAGTTATTTGGTACTCAAATAAGAATGGAAAACGGTTTGAATTACCCACCAAACACAGTAGAAGAAGCAACAGAACTCTTTATCCGAATAATAGACTATGTAGATCGTTTAAAAATTACATGTATCTACATACATTAACTTGACTCTTGTCGTTTTAAGGAGATACCTTTTTCTTATGTTCCGAATATTGTTTGATAAAGGAATGAGAAATTGTATCTTTGTGAGGCTTTGTGTATTTAATTGCAAATGTGTACTACTAGTAAAGTATACATAAATAACATAAATAAGTAGCATGTTGGAAGTCACATGTGGGCAATGTTTTAGGTTTTTAAAAGATTTTTAATAATTCTTATTTGATTGCAATTTTCTTGTATGTCAACATAGTTATGTTGCATGTTGACATAACTATCTTGAATGTCAACATATTGGACAGAAAAATAACTTGCACACATGGGGCAGAAATATGCCTCCATACCGAGGGTAATGTTTTCCATTTAATCTAGTACGGATTTATAACTGACAGGGTAGTTGTCCCCTAATTTTGTTGCTGTATTTTCCAATATTCAACCTTAATTTAATACCATTAATTTTTTCTCAGCAATCGAGAGTTGGAACCTATATAATCCCTGACGATGACATAGAACAATTAAGTCGCTTAAAATCCGATACACAGCTCATGCAAGTCTCTCTATAAATCACATTTTCTGTCTAAACAGTATAATGAAAAACTATTTGGAAATAATTACATGTAAGTTTGAAAACTAAACAATCCCAATTTATGTCTTTTGCTCAACCTCCTTCCCCCTGAAAACAACAAAAGCAGAAAGTACGCACACGAACCGGAATTGTTTATCATTAATAAAAAACCCTCGTATTTGTTTTTCCACCCATGGGATTATTGATTGTTTCATAAGAAGCACTTGAAATGAGAATGAGAGTGTTTCAACTACGGTATACACTGTGTACATATATAAAACAGCATGAATCTGTCATTCCTTTGTACTTGATGGAAGTTTTAATGAAATTTTTGGTCACGTCCTCTGTAAAATGCATTCTTTCTTCAGCACTGAATTGCCCCTGATGACAGATATTTAAAACACTTTTTATTGAAATTCCAATGCATATTTATTTGTAACTACTGAATGCAAAACAATGAAATTTGAAAGCTTATCCTTTAGAATTGAACAAGCCTGACAAAGTAATAAGAAATAAAAATGTATATGAACATAAACAGGGAAATTTTCGCCTCCGTTTTATTTTCACCCCTTTCGCTCGAGACACTAGTTGGTGAATTTAAGACGGGGCAATTCAAAGAAAATAGTATAATTTCTTAAACAGAACCGAGACTGGTCGAATTTAAAACGGGGCAAAATTGATTGCAAGTATGAAAGGGCGAAAATAACATTAAAAATGTAATGAAGCGTAGTAAATTGACAGATTGAGAATGACAACAGCCAAAGGATACCAAAAGCTGACGGGGTGCGTTCTTCAAAACACTTTTATGTTTTAATCATAATTCTGCTTCATATGAATATGAAAAAGGTCTGCTTATAACGGGGAGCAGTTGGTTGGTACCCATGGGAATTCCAATAGATTGTCAGAAGACCTGGTCTCCAAAAACCACATAAATATTGTCAATCCAATACATTGATGACTTACAATTTTATCAATTTAGAACTTAATGGAAAGGAATAGATTTTGATGCCAGTTAAGGGATGATAAAATTCATACATGCTCTACGTATGTACAATTTCTAAAACGAGGTAAATTATTGACAAACAAGTTGATGAAACAAGAATATCAGCAGTCTCGTTTAAAGTCATCATTTCGTAAGTTCTATGGTCGATACAATGACCTTGTCAGCAAATACAATTTATCATTGAGTCAAATGCTGACTGACGTTTTTCATATTAATTGTTAGGCCATTATTTACACACTGAATTGTCGACGGATTTTTTCGTTATTTCCTGATCATGGCAAGTAGCACACGGCGGGTGTGACCGGTCGGCAAGGGATGCTCCCTCCTCCATGGCTCCTGATCCCACCTCTGATGTTTTGGAAGTCCGCGTTTGCTCTGCTCCTATTTTGTATTGTTTAATGGACTTTTGAGCTTGAATACTGTTCGTTATCTCCATATATTTCATCCTAAAGAATGCAATGAGTTTAATACATGCATGCTGTTCTGTAGGGAACTAAGTTAATTCATCACAAGGTCACATACACCAAAATTAAATGGTCATCATTCACAGTTTAATCAGCTTCTTTGAAACTGGGTGTGGGGATTCTGGATTTACACGTCTCTGAGCCACGTACTCTTGCAGAACTTTCATTATAAATTAGAAAACTGAGAATTTTTTCAATGTTTAATAAAGAAAAACTGATAAAAACAGTTAACAATTTGTTTTCACTTGAAGTCTGATATGACTCCTAGCTGATTTTGTTGTTTCTCAGGGTGAGGGAGGGACAACCTAAGATAAGTATGATAACTGCTATGTCACTCTTATGCAAGGAGGTGAGGGAGTAAGTGGACCTTTTAGTACACCGTACTGTATTATAGTGGTAAATGTGTGTAACTTATTTTAAATCTAATTATCCTTTTTTTTTAATTTAACATGGTAGATAATGAATAGGAGTGTGTTAGTATTAAAACAACTGCCTTCTTATAAATTACTATAAACTCTGAACCTAACATGTCTTGACAGGTTTGTTAACACATCCAATTAAACTGTATTTAATCAACCAGTAAGACCGACTATATTGATTAATTATGTGCAACAGTTTCCAAACATTTTGAAAGAACAGGGGTTATCTTGTCAGCATCATGTCGGCGTATTAACGACTGATGTACTTTAATTATGTTCTACATGCAGTTTCCAAATATTTTAAAAGAACAGATTATCTTGTCAATATCATGTCTGTCTATTCACTACTGATGTAATTTTCTCAAGTTCCAAATACATACATCTCTGTCAGGAACTTACAAATTTTAACTAGGCCATAGTACCCATCAATTACCAATCTATCTAGTAACAAGACATGAAACAATCAACAAGTATGAAAAAAAGACTTTAATGCTAATGCAATTTCTTTAACAACTCTTTTCCCTTCATGTTTAAAAAAAATCTTAGACTCCAGATATTGACTTCAAACTCCACTCCAAGCCTCCAGTCCATAAATTAAACGGTGCTGTTTCTAAAGGGTTGTTGCAGACCATGAAAAGCGATTAAATTTTGACATCATTCCTTGAAAAATGCTTGAAAATGCATAAACAGCAAAAAGTAATGAAAGTGTGCTTCGGTTTGAGTACTTGATTTTTATATGTCTATGACAAGATATTTTATGGTAGATGTATGGCAATCGTTCGTCCGTCCATCTGCCTGTCTGTTAGCTTCTTTGTGTCCTAACTTAATACAATGAGGCCTGGAATCATCAAACTTTGTCAGCTGATGCATCTTGGGTAGGTGCGTCAGGTTTAAAAGGTAGGTCACTCTGACCTTTATTTTAAAAGACATATCAAAATATGACAAAACTCTGTCCGGCTCATAACAATCAGAATGTTTTTAACAAAATAATTTTGCAAATGACCAATGACAAGGTAAGTAAATTTACAAGTTCCATTTTTATTGAAAAAAAACAGCTGTCTATGATGTCAGAAAGCTTAATTTAGCGTGGGGAATGGTTGTATAAAGTGCTGAAAAGTTGTACGTTTTGATGTTATGATTTTATTGAAATTTAATGATTTCAATTTTCTAAAAGTTACTTTGAGGTTTTAAGTATTTTAAACATCTGATTTACCACTTATGAAATATATTGTTGTACAGTACTCCTAAAGTTTCTCCTTCACTGCTCTCAATATTTTGATGAGGAGTAAAGAAAGAGGCTTGGTAGAACATTTATGGAACCCGCTATATATCATTTTTTGTAGAAATCTTTTGAAGTTAAGGATTCCAGTATAGGTATGGTAATTCAAAATCATTTTGATAGAACTATGATTTTGAAGAATTTCCCCCTCAGAAAGGGAGCTGAGGTTGTAAGTTGGGTTACCACCAGCAGAACTAAATCCCATTTCCTCTAAAATACAATTCAATAATAAGCCTTACAAACAAAGACACTGTTGCCTGCTTTGTCAGCTGTGACCAGTACATACTGATCGTGTAATTTATCTAATTCTTTTTTCACTTCTCAATTATTTAAGATAAAAGGATAGATTGTTTTCATATCGCCCTGTAATGGTTGACACATTTATTTTATAAGTTTCTCTTTCATAATTGAAAGTGCATATAGTAATATGGAATCTGCTTCATATTCATGTGTTGTTGGTTTTTTTTCAGTGTCTAGTGGAATCGAAAGGAATTCGTCAAGTACCTCATTTCAGTACTTTGGTCTAGAATAGATAAAATTACATCTAAGTGGCTGTGGCTATCAAAGGTAAAAAGTTCCGTAGCATGGATATAAAGAAATACACTTTTATAAAAGTGCTTTTTTTTAAATCGTCAGTTCATTTAATGTGCGAAACAATTCATTTGATTGGTAGTATCTCATGAATAATAAATGATATCTTCAATCCGGAATTATTGCGCGATTTTATTTTATTGTTGATATCGTGAGTAATGCCCGTAATAATTGAACTGTTTGTTGTCTGTAAATAAAATGATAATAATTGAATTGATAAGCGCAATAATTCAATAGAAGAGAGCAATAATTCAATGTATGCTCCCATCAAAGCAATTGTCGATCACTCTCATCAAATTACTCATTGTTATTGAATCATTTCAGTTAATGACGCAATATCTACTGAATATTATCTTCTTTATTTCTCAAGAAAACCATTGCCGTTTATCAGTCCGTAAACACCACTTAGCATATCACCTCTACAGAGTTGGCTGTTCCATCAATAAAACGTACAATGACGTACATATCAATAATACACCATTTTATCTACAAAATCCTATTTTAAATGATTATTTGCATAGATATAAATATAAACAATAAATTGTTTTCTTTGTTTGTTAGTACGGGAATTAACGTTGCAGCTATTGCAGAAAAAATATCTTCAATTGAATAAAAGAGAGCAAAATCATTTATATCGCGATCTAAATTAATTTTTGCGAGAAACAAGCAAATTCAAAGAATTATGCCCCCCCCCCCACTTCCAGTGTCTTAGTGGTTAGGATGCCATTATTTATGGTATATTGTAACTATCTTGTTTGTGCTTCCTGTCTTGTTTGTGCATCATACAAAAAAACCTCATAAATTATTGATTAATAACAGTTATGGCAAAGATAAAAGCTTCTCACAACTGCATCAAATTTCAGGATCAAGCCTCTTATTATTTGAAATATTTAGATAAAGCCTTGAAATTCCAAAACTATGTCACAGTGGCCAATTTTTGGGTTGACATACTCTGAAGACCCAAGATGCATCAAATGACAAGGTTTGATTTTTCTAAGCCAATTAATACCGAAATATTTAAATATAGCATGAAATTCCAAAAGTGGGTCATTGTGACCTACTTTTAAGTTGACACATTCCGAGGACTCAAGATGCATCAACTGACAAAGTTTGATGATTCTAAGCCAACCAGTATCTGAAAATATTTAACTATAGCCAAAATTTCAAAAGTAGGTCACTGTGACCTACTTTTTGTTTAAAATACTCTGAGGCCTTAAGAGGTATCTACTGTCAAGGTTTGATGATCCAGTGTCAAAATTACACATCCAAAACCATTTAAGGACCCTCTATACACCAGTGCAAAATGTTTTTTGGACAATAAGAAAAACATACTATATAAATGTGTAAATTTAAGCTTATCTATTAATTTTTTGATATATGGTATGTGACACTTACCCCCATGAAAAAAGTTCAAAGACAAGAAAGTATGAATGAACAGAAAACACTGCTGTTGTCTTCTGTGGAGAAAATGCATGCAAACAAACTGTTCAATTTATTTATCTTGGCCTTTTAAAAATGTTCAGGATGCTTGATCACAGATTGAGTAATACACTGAAGATTTCAATTTATTTGAATTCATATCTAAGGGCAGATCACTCTAACTGCAGAAAAATACCACAGAATCAGAATCTTTAGTATGCAGTGTAGAGAGGGTTCTTAAAAAGGAATACCTGCAAAATTCAAAAAGTAGGTCACTGTGACCTTATTTTTAATAAATAAGTTTCAAGGCCCCAAGATGCATCAACTTACAAGGTTCTATGATTCTAAATCCCTCAGTGTCCTAAACAATTACCTTAATTTTTTTGAAAATGACTAGCCATAAAATTCAAAAAGAAGGCCAGTGTGACCTAATTTTTAGTCGACACATTTTAAAGCCCAATGATTCACAAACTGATAAGTTTTGACATTCATGGGCTTCAAAGTGTCCAAGATATGCATCAAATCAAATTGAAAATGAATACCTGCAAATTCAAAAAGTAGGTCAACATGACCTACTTTTGAGTCAACATCACATGAGGTCCTAAGATGCATCAACTGACACAATTTGATGATCCTAGTCCTTATAGTGGGCAAAATATTTAAGTTCTGAACAAAACATTTAATTTTTAGGTCAACTTTGAAGTGACATGATCTCCCCTTGTTTAAGGACCACATCCCTATTTTTAGTATAAACAAAAGCCCTTGGGCCAAGGATACTCTATGACAAATTTGTCAAAAATTGGTCCTTGGGTTCTTGAGTCATGGCCCATATTCCATAAAGTTGTTGATTAAATCGCCATAGCCTTTGGCTCAGAAGAGCTAAAAAGAGATATATCACTGAGGTAATCTGGTTGTATTTCCTAACCCACTGTCTTTTATTTCTGTAAAAACAAATGATATCTAGCCAAAACAAGAGGCCCACAGGCCTTATAGGTCACCTGAGTATCATGCATCAACTTTGCCATGAGCCCTGCCCTAACACCAGAACCTTGACCCAGGGGACATAAAATTCACAATTTTGGAAGAGACACCCTTACATATTATATCATAACTATACTCTTAGTACATCAGCTTAATACCCAGGAGAAAAGGAGATTTTCAAAGAATTATTGCATTTTTTACAATGTAATCATTAGAGCCCCACCCTAACACCAGAACCCCTGACCCAGGGGACATGAAATTCACAATTTTGGAAGAGGCATCCTTACTCATCATAACTGTGCATTCAGTTTGTTTGCTAAATACCCTGGATCAAAGAAGAAGATTTTTAAAGAAATAATGCATTTTCACTATATATTCATCAGAGCCCTGACATAACACCAGAACCCCTGACACTGGGGCCATGAATTTCAGAATTTTGGAAGAGGCACCCTTACTCATCATTACTATACTCGTAGTTCATCGGCTTAATACACAGGAGAAAAGGAGAAGATTGTCAAAGAATTATTGCATTTTTACTATGTAATCATTAAAGCCCAAACTTACACCAGAACCCCTGACCCTGGGGCCATGAAATTCACAATTTCTGGAAAGGCAACCATGCTCACCATAACTATGTTCTTAAGTAGTTTATATAAAACCCAGGGGCAGAGAAGATTTTCAATAAATTTTCACTATATAATCAATAAAGCCCCGCCCTAACACCAGAACCCCTGACCCTTGGGCCATGATATTCACAGTTTTGGAAGAGGCACTCTTGCTCATCATAACTATGTACTTAGTTACTTTATTAAATACCCAGGAGCAGAGAACAAGATTTTCAAAGAATTAATGCATTTTAACTATATAATCAGTAGAGCCCCACCCTAACACCAGAACCCCTGACCCTGGGGTCATAAAATTCACAATTTTGAAGAGGCACTCTTGCTCTTCATAACTATGTACTTAGTAAGTTTATTTAATACCCAGTAGCAGAGAAGAAGATTTTCAAAGAAATAATGCACTTTCACTATATGATCTATGTAGCCCCGCCCTAGCACCAGAATCCCTGACCCTGGGGCCATGAATTTTGGTAGAGGGCTCAATGCTTATTACAATCATGCCAACAGTTTGACTGCTTGATGTCCATGAGTAAAGAAGAAGATTTTAAAAGATTGCATTAATTTTGATAGTTTAGCCCCACCCCTCAGGCCCCAGGGGGGTAGGGGTCATGAATTTCACAATTTTTACTCCCCTGTACCCATAGATGCTATATGCCAATTTGGTTGAAATTGGTTCAGTGGTTCCAGAGAAGAAGTGAAAATGTTCAAAAGTTAACGGACGACGCACGCTGACGGACGAAAACAGATACCAATAGGTCACCTGAGTAAACTCAGGTGACCTAATAAAACTCACAAACAAGAACTACAGAACCAAAGTTTATTGCACATATTCTAAAAAATAATGGAAAACAATTATTGAAAAGAAATCTATTGCACTAGAAGTTTGGCCTTGTCATATTTCACTCCCGCTAAAAGGCTATTTAATTCTATAATTAACCAGTAATTATGCAGTATCACTGAGAGTGTTTGTATTAAATTATTTATGAGAGAAATATTTCTATCATACATACAATGATGAAAAATAGCAAATCAATAACAAAGGAGAACTAAGAATAAATAAAAACAGCAAGTCACATCAACTTCAGTGGATAAAGTGTATTATGCTTATTTTTTAAAACAAAAAAATGTTATCAACATGAATACGTATTCAATAAATATAATTAAACTAACAAAGTTTAATTAAAAAATCTAAAAGCATATATCACAAAAACTGCAACAAACATGTCTCAAACAAAATCTAATAAATTAATAATCAATATATTAAAAAGCAATATATCTATCAAACTTTTTACAAAAAACAGATTCATAATCACAATAATTGCTTTAGCAGAATGGTTTAACTTTCTACATTTACATTTTGAGTTTTGTTGTGTCAATATTAATCAAGTCCTGTCTGGTTTAATATCACTTCATTTACCTCAGGATAATGTCTCTGATTTAAGAGCTTCATCCATGGCACCGTTAACAAGGTCATCTGCAATGTCCTCCACACTGGAGCTCTTCTTAACCTCTGACCTTTTGACCTCTTGCTTCAATGTCTCATTATCTCTGCTGTCAGATTGTTGATATGTGTTCTTATTATCTTCCTACAAAATATTACCTGAAGTTTACTATAATGAGGACACTCCATTTACTAATTTACTGTTTACTAATTATGATCATAAATAGTATTTTCAATAAATACATGAAATTTCATCAATTTAACCAATTTTACTATTTGACACAACAGATTTCACAGAAGTTTGATTTAAATGAAGAAAAAGAAATTACAATTCAGAATTCAAAGTGTAATTTAATAAACATGTCTTAATTATACATGTAGCAGTTTTTCATATTGACCTTTTCAGCTTTCTGTGTGGCCTTGACCTCTTGTCTGATGAGGAACTTCTCCCTTAGCCTTGTCAGTTCTGCTTCACTGACTTTAAGAGATTCCAGGAAGGAATCTGTGACATAGTTACGGAGTTTGACTGTTGAGAACACTGCCTCTGTTCTGAATTTAAGCATTGTTTCTGATGTCTGTAGCCATTTGTCATCTAGACATTCACTTGCAGTCATCCTATTTCTACAAAGAAGAACAACCATATTAAAACAGCCCCAGTGTTAAGATTTTTTTTTATTTTTATGAATGTAGAGACATTCTTTTGCAGGTTAAGAGTGACTGATTCTTGTTTACTGGTGACCCATTTCTAGATAGCAGGGATACAAAATTTCACTTAAAGCTCTGGACATCAGATTCTATTGCTGAATTGGTCTTTTGTCATCTAAGATAAACTTGTCAATAGCGTATGCTTATCTCAACAACCTGCTTTATGTTCACCATGATAGAAATAATCCAAGAGCTGATCCCTTCCAAATAAACATGTAATCATTAGAATTCTACAATTTTTCAGTTATTAGAAATGAAATCAAGACTTTGAAAAAGGTGTCTATCATTTAATATGCTAGAGAAATGCCCATAGCTTTTGACCACCAGTAGGGGGCTTCATTACCTGGAGACCCGCTTGAGGACCCGGAAGATAAATTTGAGAGCTTCTTTTGTGATGTTCTCATACAAACTCAGGGCATTGTATCTGTTGTAGGCAATATTTGTAAAGGTCGTCTCCTCGTCTTGACCTTTGTATGGAGATTCCCCACTCAATCTGTGAAAGAAATGGACAAGATTAATTTCACGGCTCTCTACAGATAAAGCACAACCTCTCAATTCAATATCGGTCTCTTGATTAATGTTAATCAATTACTACTGCATACTTGAAATTTTCATCTTAGGTTATAATGGACAAGTTTAAAATTCTATTTTGCTACTTGAAAAGTTATATATTTTTGCATAAATAAGTTCCTAATTTGTCTATTAAGAATGTAAAGAAAAGGAAATAAAAAGGTGTGAAAATTTCCCAATATGCAGCAATGTTCTGTACTTGCTGGTTAGAATGCTTAACATCAGAATTCAAGCATAACAGAAACAAGAGGCCCAAGGGCCTTAACGGTCACCTGAGTATGATACAGCAATTTAGAGTATAAAATGAACTGAAAGGTGAAGCTTTGTTGCCCACAAGCAAGAAAAATAGGGTGATCAGGATCAACAAAATAATTAGTCTAGTATTCATTAACAGTTCATAAATTAGGTTCTAATCTGTTCCCCATTTATCACTATCACCATACAGTATATTAACAAACTATCAGTGCTTCTGTACTATTTTAATCCCTTGTTGAAATCTCTTACATTGGCCGTTCTTGGTCTTTGATGGACATTTAAGAAGACACGGTATTTTTGTCTCATTTTTATTTATCTATTACTTACAAGTCTACCTGATCATTAAAACTATGAAAGTACTTTTTGTATTATACAATAAAATGTTTTGCATAATTCTCTTATTCTATTCACCTTTCAAAAACATTATTTACAATGATTAATTATCAAAAGTAAATGGCAAAGGGGAATAACTCCTCTCAGTAGAATACAAATTAATAGAGCCCTGGCCAGGACCAGAGCACTTGACCAAATGGTCCAGATGTTCAAAAATCTGGTAAAAATACCCTTCCTTATTAAAACTTTTACTCTTTTTGCCTCTGATATGCCTAGGTGCAGAGAAGATTTTTAAAGAAATAATGCATTTTTACTACAGATTCACTATATTATCAATAGAGCCCCTCCCCCCCCCCCCCCCCTTCCCCACTGAGAAACACCAGAGCCTCTGACCCTGGGACCAGAAGTTTGCTCATCATAACTAATCACTTTGTTTATCTGCTTTACACTAAGGAGCAGACAGGATTATTTAATAGAATTAATGCATTTTCACTATATTATCAAGAGCCCCACCCTTACACCAGCACATCTGACCCAGGGGTCATGAAATTCACTACTCTGGAAGAAGCACTCTTGCTCATCATAACTATAATATATGCACTTGGCTTCTTTGCTTTTTCACCAGAAGCAGAAAAGAATATTTTCAAAGAAATTTTGCTTTTCACTATATAATCAATAGAGCCCCCCCCCTTTACACAAGAACCCTTGACCCTGGGGCCATGAAATTCACAATTTTGGAAGAGGCATCCTTTCATGTCATAACAATGTACTTGGTTTGTTTATATATTACGAAAGCCGGATAGGCTCATTTTTGACAAGATAAAAAAAATATTAACTCGTTATAACGAGATAGTTATCTCGTTATAACAAGTTAATATCTCATTATAACGAGATAATTATCTTGTTATAACGAGTTAGTCATCTCGTTATAACAAGTTAATATCTCATTATAACGAGATAATTATCTTGTTATAACGAGTTAGTCATCTCGTTATAACGAGTTAGTTATCTCGTTATAACGAGTTAGTATCTTGTTATAACGAATTAGTATCTCGTTATAACGAGTTAATTATCTCGTTATAACGAGTTAGTTATCTCGTTATAACGAGAAAATTATCTCATTATAACGAGATAATTATCTCGTTATAACGAGTTAGTTATCTCGTTATAACGAGAGAGTTTTCTCGTCATTTCGAGACTTAATAGCAATATAAGAATAAAAATGACTGTAGTTTTTAATGCCATTGAATTTTTAGCTAGTAATTATCAGTCAAATTTAACTTGAACAATTGATAAATGGTTGAAAATTTAATTTGCTCTGTGGTTTACTTATGATTAAATCTTGAACTATCTTGCTGTCAATAATCATATTTTGATAAGTAACAACTCTAAGGCGAACACATTTACACATTAATCCGTGAACGCCTCCTCAAATTGTTGCGATATTTTTCTTAAAATAATATTGCCAAAAATACTTGCTCCAATTTTGGCAATTTATCTATGACAACTATTTCTGATGAATGACACTATTTCGACATGTTTTGGACAACTTATACACTTTCATATATCAATTTCTATACCGCTAAAATTTAATATCAGAGACAATATAAGTGCAACATATCGTTTATGCAACATATAATATATACGATTACATTGTGATACATATATTACTTTTGAGATTCAGAAATGTTTTGAAGAAGGGGGATGGTGAGACATCAGCAGTTAGATCATAGGCGTAGTAATAGGGGGGCTAATGTCCCCACCACCACTTTTGAAAAGGGGGCGGTCAAGAGTATCTTTGTGCCCCTTCCTCCATATTTAATTTACCTGAGTAAATATCTCCCGAAAATAATGGAGAATACTCGTAGTTGGAATATCAAATCTCTTTTTTTTCTTTTGCTTGTCAAATATTTTACTTGGTTTATCCCCCCCCCCCCCTTTGAACTTTGTGACTAAGCTTATGCAGATGCAGATTGTCCACGATGATGAGGAATGATGCAGCAAAAATGATATTACATCCTTCTAAGTAATAAGACGTTAGACCTGATCTACTGATATTGACATTTCATCTAATATTCTGTCATGATTCACTGTTTATAATTTTTTGCGTGGGTGGGTGGGTTCCAAGCTGTGGAGATTCACGGAGACCTATTTGAGATTCATGTCTATTTGGCGGATCCTATGTTTACCACATAGTGACAAAGCATCAAACCAGGGTTTTCAAAACAAAAAAAAGTTTACAGAGTTTACAAAGCCAGTTCACTTTTATAATCTTTTTACTTAGGATTGATCAACGAATAGGCCTAATACTACATATGTACATGTATATTATTAATACGACATT